>NW_025335761.1:5188440-5550725 GCF_004798865.1 Varanus komodoensis
AGAGAGAAAGAGAGACTATATGAATATATGAAAAATATGGTTTCTATGAACAGGATTTAGGTAGTATAAAGCCCAAGCAATAAAGTTATTCAATGATATATTTTTGTACTGGAATAGAAGAGGTAGGATTTAATTTAGTTCATGTCAGTTATTTCAGGGCTAAGCCCCAGACTACGTATGAACCAGGAAATGCAATTACTGATTGTAAAGGAAGTGCTAAAGGAAAAGCTGCTCCCAACCTCATGGTCAATGTGTACCTAGAAGCCTGGTGCTGCTCTGACCATTGCTGACAGTTTCTGATTACTGCCAATTGGACTAGACTAGATATTAAGGGTTCCTATAATTTTGGCCTCTTTCAAATTCCTTCTGAAAATGCAGCTGGTTACCCAGGTGTTCCCTGGCTCATAATTAAATTAACCACAGTGTTTCATTTTGCTGCTTCTGTATTAATGATGATGATAATTGATGATGATTGTTGATTATTATTTATTGTCTGTTTATAGAGAGCTAGGGGAGCATGGTAGTTAGAGTGTCGGACTGGGGACCTGGGAAAACCAGGTGCTGGTCCCCACTCAGCCATGAAACTTACGGGGTGACTTTGGGCCAGCCACTCACTCTAGGCCTAACCTACCTCACAGGGCTGTTGTGAGGAAAAGATGGAGTGGAGGATGACCCTGTAAACCATCTCAGGTTCTTCACAAGAAAAAAAGGATGGAATAGAAATGAAATGTATTAAGTATTTAATTGTTTTTTTAAAAGGTTTTAAATGTGATTATAATTGTGATGTTAAATACTTAGCGGTCTAGAAATAGTGCAAATAAATAAATACATTTTATTTCTGCCTGTACAGCATGCTTTAATAATGGTATTTGTTCTTGAGCTAGAAAGTGAAGCTAACTAATAAAGATTTTGTAGTGATGTATAGGGGTTTTCATCAAAGTACAGTTTTTGTAAAACCATGTGTGAGGCTGAGAAAGTGGATAATTTTATTTCAGCTAATCATCACTGTAGACCCTGGGATCATCCAGTGAAGCTAAATGATGGGAGATCCAAAATAGAAAAAATGAGGGTGGTCTTAATATGATACCTATGTAATTTATACAGAATCAGCTGCCACAAGATGCAGTGAGAACCAACTATATAGCTGCCTTTCTATCACTAACATAAACTGAACATCCTATTTCCATGCTCAAAAGTACGAGTATTTGGCACTTCTAATGCTCATGTTAAATTCATTGTGAAACATATGAACATCAAATGCTACCTACTTTGGATTTTAATCCTGCCAAACATTTCTGTGACTAAGTCCCCAAGCCCATTCCTCCATCCCTCTGACTCATATACCATTCTTCTGGAGAAGGTTATTTTTCATAGGAAATGGTAGGGGCACAGATGTTCTACTGCATTGTGTCAAGAGCCTCTCCTAGCACTACTCTTCCCTCTGCGGGTAAACTTGGATCAGAACATTTATCTCTTCTTTTGCTATATTGCTGTTAAAAATGTGCTGACAAGAGCTTCTTGACTGGTGAAGCATCCACCACTGTAGTTTTCAATGTCCATGTCATTGGTGCTATCCAGCTATCTGACCGGCATTGGAGGGACCTCTACAGGAAGCATACTCAGTACTGGGGCTACAGACCCTTCTGTGACATCTGGAGGTGCAAGGACCTTATTCTGAGGTGAGGCAAAGCAGTAGGATTGATCAGGATTATGGACTATAAGCTCAGTGATTTGTCTTTCCTCTGACTAGGCTAAGAGGCAAAGTGGATCTGCAAGGCTTTCATAGGATCTGAAACCAGGTATATTACCTCCTTTCCAAACAAAAGCCCCCTGAACTATGTGATTATTTGGGCACTGCTCTTAAATGAATATGTGTCTTAAAAATGAATATGGTGTTAGCTTCCTTGAAACACATAACATGTGTGTGTGTATTCATTCATTCTTTCCTCAGATCAGGCAATCAGTTAACTCACTGGTTCCAATTGCCATAGCAGAATTGTGATATTTTGAACAAGAATAAAAGAAGGCTGAAGCTCCATAGGTTATATTATATCTTGGCCACAGTGGCCTCCTCTCTTTTCTGTCCCCACAGAACACTCTCTAAACCCCTTTTCGGAGGTCACTTTTGTAACCTCAAAGAGTTAATTTGCACAGTCCTTTCCATGCCAATTTTCCAACTCAAAGCTAGGAACCTGAACAATCCTATGGACATCAGGATGATATCCAGTGGCCATAGGATTGCTCCATAACAAAGTAAAAATAGCAGCAATTTACTCATATCTGGGGGTAAGTCTCATTGAATCAGTTGGGACTTACTTTTGAGAAGGCAGAAATATGCAGTGTTGCACTTTAAGATTATTTGTATATTTGGGGTTCAAGGCTGTTAAGATGAAAAGTTCACCAAAAAACAGCCATATCCCAAGAAGCTCATAATACAAGATTTATGACAAGTCCAAGACATTTCAGACAACCTCCCTCCCAACCTTCTTCAGGACTGATGTGACTCTAAACATATTATTCAAAATAATTGCAAATATCTTGAAAAATGTTGGTTTTGTTAACCTGGGTGCAGCTCTCTTTTTGATTGCTGTAGTGGATGCATCCCAGTGTGCATACGTGTTTTGTATCCAGTATCATTGAAAGTTTACACAATCAAGCACAAGTGTGGCAGGGAGTGCAGCAGGCAGGCTAACATTCTATTTTTGGTCCATAATGCACCTGACCAGCAGCTCTCCTACCTCCTTGAGCATTCTTCTCACCTCTACCCAATAATGTAGACTTTTCATACAACTCAAGATAAATGTTATGTATTATGAAATCCTCCAAGTATTTTAGCAACCTTCCACTGTGCCTCATATATTGCAGTGTTGCACATTTCTTAATAGGTTATGCTAGAGCTATATTCACCTTCGGGCAGTGGTAATAAATGTGATTTGAGACTGTCAATATTTATTTTGTTTTAAATGCATAAAAGACATTGAATCAAATCTATATAAAAACCAAACTGACCAAAAATGGCACTATAACAGTAAAACAATATGCAACACTATTTCCTTTACACATTCTATTTACTACAGTAGATACCATGGAAATTCCTTGGTAAATTACAATTCATCACAGCTTTATGGTACTTTTTCCTGCTGGGTATCCTTGAGTTTTTATGGTATTTCACTACATATCCCAGACATTTACTGTATTCATCAACAAAAACTATGGTAAGGAATAAAAAAGAATCCTGATGTATGATGGACAGGATTATTGCTGTTAAAACAATGTGTTATTCCATCTATTTCTGATTAGCTGATTTTCTTGAACACACATAAGGGAAATGATATGCCCATAATGCTGAATGAAGAATGGAAAAAGAACAGTGCAGGTGAATGTTACTAAGCAGTCTTTTAGAATACTGAAAATATAATCAGTCTTCCTCTGAAAAGGGAAGAATAAGGAGGAAGGGATTTTCTGCTGAGAGATAGTCTCTGTACTGAATATTGTCTCACTAAGTTCATTAATGTCCAAATAATTTTCCAACAATTTCTGAAAAACAAAATCATTCAAATAACAAATCAAGAGAAAAAGTGACAATCGAGACAAGGAGTGAGGATTTATTAGTCTATTTGTGCAAGATAAATAGACAAGATAATGCGTCATTATTTTCTGAAGGGTGGTCTTGTAGGGAAATTGAACAGCAAAGAACAGAGATGACCACAGGCCGACTACAAGAAAGTCTCGGGAGTAAGTGGGGTAACTGATGGGCTCAAAACCTGGTAACACTGAGATGGAAATGCCATGGAATTACATGAAGGCCGTTCACAACACTGCCGAGACCCTGCAAACTATGGTAGTTACATAGGCATCACCTACATTAATACGTTGGCTATCACAAGGGATGGTTCACCCATTTCCCCTTTTTCTGATGTGCTCCTCAGCCGTAAAGACTACAGGCAGGGATGAAAAACAGTTCCTTTCACAGGGGGATGGTGTGCCTATTGAATCTGGCCAGTGCGGAACTTTGCTCAGTTCATTTGTACCACAAACTTATCAAAAGTCAGGGGGAACATGGTGGCACAGTGGGTTGAACTGCTGAACCGCTGGGCTGCTGATCAGAAGGTGGACAGTTCAAAGCTGCACAATAGGGCGAACCCCTGCTGCCTTGTTCCTAGAAGGCCTTCCATCCGGCAAGTTGGGCCTCCAATAATGTTTTCAATGCATTAGCATATTCAGAAGAGTGAAAGCAGTCTCTCAATTAACTGGACAAAAACCACTGAAGGCTTTAGACGTCACACAGATTAGTGTCATGGTTAAACTGGTGGACTCGGGAGATCTAAGACTTCACTGAAGTATCTGAGACGTCTTTCAGAGAAATTCCTCATAAAGCAGGCTATACCAGTGCAGCCAGAATATTTCACTGGGTTTGGTTTTCATCACTTTGTTTTATTTCCTAGCTTTTTTTTTTCTTCCAAGGAACTTCAAAGTATTAGTATGCATGGAACTGAGGGGTCAGCTTTCCCCTGATAAGGTTGTAGCTGATATATGAATTAAAGTTGGTAAAAAGCACTCTTGGTCTCTGCTGCAGTTGGTTTTCACAGAGAGCATTAATTCTAGAAACACTTCCAAGTACCTCCAAACTTGCTACCTTCAGGGGCGTGAAATCTGCCTAACTCCAGTTGAATTCCTTTACCAAGATCAGCATATTCTTCTCCCAGAAGCATGTAATTTCCTGTTGTTTGGACCAAGCTTCAGCTTCTTCATTCCACAGCTAACTCTAAGCATATGTTCAAGGGTTCCACAGACTCCCAGGGATTCTTAGGGAGAAAACAGAGATAAAACTGTATGTACTCTGCATATTAGTGACACAACAAACTGAAGTTCTGTATATGATCTTCTGGTGGATTAATGTAGATGATAAATAGCACAGGGGACAAAATGGAATCTTGGGTACCTCACAGGCCAAAGGCCATGGGAAAGATTAGAGGCATCCAGCACTACTTTTTGGAACTGACCAAGGAAAACTAGTGCTATACACAATCCTCCAACTCTGCCTCATGGTCTGGAAGGGTGCCTTATCTTATGGTATCAAAAGTCAAAGAGAGATCCAGAAGAATATTACGGGGTTGCACATCCCCTGTTCATGCCCTGTCCATTTCAGTTCCCAAACAAGGCCAAAACCCAGAATGGAATGGGTCTAACAATCCATCCATATAGGACTGTGATGTTATTAGGGAAGGATAAAAGACTCAATGGGTAGGAGTGGGAGTGGCTGAAAACCTGATAGATGCTCCCTTCTTGGCCCCATGGATTTCATTTGTCAACCCTGCTGTTAACTTAATCTAACATGAGCTGAGCCTGCACACACACACACACACACACACACACACACTCCTGTTGTTAAAATGAACTGTGATTTGTGTACTTTTTTTTTAAGCTGGGCAAATTTATGAAAAAAATGTGGACTTCTGCACTACAATTTGCACAAATTGTATAAACATGTACAAATTGCACTGCAGAAGCCTAAATTTTGCAGGCACCTGAAATTAATTGTCGAAGAACTCCAGGCTGCCAGTGAAGAATGCGTGTATATGCTGTGAGAAAAAGATGCTTCCATTCTTCTCACATCAAATGCTACTATTACAATGATGACAAATGAAATCAAATGAGTCCACCTCGAATTGTGCAATATATGCAAGTTACACACATTTACTCAATTCCTGAAAATGGTGCTGGAGATCCCAGTATTCAGTTTAACTTTGCACAAATATTGTGAGCAATTTTGCAAGAGCGTCTACCCCTTACTCTGCTTTTGACTGTCAACACCCTGCCAAGCTCAAATGCAATGCATTTTCCAGTGTCACACATTCCTAGTTGCTGTTGCCGGCAGAGTTCCTAGCTCATTAAATAATGGGCAACTGATTTCAATAAACAAAGTTTGTGTGCATAAAAAACAGTATACTTTGCACCAAACAGGGAGATGAACCAGCAAAATATGTCTATCTTCTATAATCCGTCTACCAATCTACCAGCACAACCAGACATAAAATTATTTTGCTTATTATTTGTCCTTTCCCCAAAAAACACAGTTTGAAATCCTGTTGGCTATTTCCAAGAAATCTAAGAATAGTGCCTATATAAGAAAGCCCTATCTAAAATCTACATGCAATTATTCTGCCTGAGACTTGATAAAACTATCACAACTGATAAAAACAACATCCACAGGTGGAAGTGGTTGAGGAAAACATACTTTCAAGATATTTGTGACGTATTTGCAGATAGCAGAAGCATAGTAATCTCTGCAGGGATATGATTTGGAATTTAAGAAGACAGTTAGAATTCTGTCACTGGAGGCTGGTTCCTGACCTAGGGTGCAATCCAATCCCATCTATGCTCAGTGTACATAAAAATCTGAACACAGAGGCTTGCATGCATCCAATGCATGACTGAGGTACAGTTGCAACAGCTTCCACCAAGCAACCCTTGAGGCCTGCACTTCATCTGGAAGGCCACCTTTGGCCACAGGAAGCTTCCTTTCCTCCTCTCTGAGGCTCCAACCCTGAAAAAGCAGCCATCACCGTCTTTTTCAAGACAGCTACAAAGGGGATGTGGAATTTGTATTAAGAATCTCACCTCTGATGTCATAGGATCTTGGAGCTGGGAAACTAGATAATTCTGTGTCCTTACTAGACAGATCAAGAGTTCATAATGTCTTGCCCTTAGTCATGTTTAGGGTTATCCCACTGAAATCAACAGTTCTTAAGTCAGACCCCTCTGTGTAGTACAAAGTCTGGATCCAATGCTGTTTGTAAGTGTTAGCAAATATTATGATATGAAAATATGACTTCTAGCATTAGAATGAGGGTTAACAGCACCCAAGTAGCCATGGTAGTCCTGATGCACTTGATTTGTCTTCTTTTAAAGGAAATAACCAGCATGGAGGAAGGACTGTGCTGGATTCATGATATGACAGTCCACGAGACATTTCCATTGCAGAGCTAACTGGAATTGATGCCCCGTCCCATTTGTAATGCTGCACCAATCAAAGCCTCCATTCCTTAGTAAAAAGAAGTAAAGGGGGATATCTGGGCCATGGTGGACTCAAGCCCCCTTTCCCCATATCAAGATCCCAATCTACCTTCTCCCCCTCCCTGTAGTGGCTGCTTCTTATTGAAAAAGCAAGCATGCTAGGGCTAAAGAGATACGAACAACAGCCTATCTAGTTTGGCCTTAACATCACAGCAGGTCAAGGGAATTCAGGACCCTCATGGTATAGAAGATAGAATCCAAAAGCAGAAAGAGAAAAGCAGAATAAGTGGGGATGGAGACAGAATAAAGGACCCTTGTGTTGACAGCATCAGAAAGCAAGCTCTATTTTCTGAAAGCAAGACCTAGCCCCATCCCACACTGCAAAAAAGTGCACTGGACAGCAGAGGCTACGTGTTTATTTTTTCCCCTTTAGTTTTACAGCATTTTCTTTCTGGACTTGACGATGCCAGAATCAGAAAATGAATCTCCTTTCCTTGGGTTTGGAACAACCTATGTGCAATTCCTGGTAGGACTAAAGGTTAGGATGCTTGGCACCTGTGAACACCGGCTTTTACTGAGCACTGAGCTTTCCCACCCAGGTGACTACTGTCATGTCCTTGATGTGTCCAGGATCAAATGGTACAATGGCCTTCAGTGGGCTGGTTGCTGCCATGCAGTAGATACAAAGAAGAGAGAAGAACGAAGTAAACAAACAGGATCATGCAAACAGAGCAGTAATTCCATTTTTCCTACAGTTAGGTAAATCAGTCTAAGCACCCAGTACTCAGAAATAAACCAACAGGGGAGACCTCTTGTGATACAGAAACTGTTATAAGTTGATATGCTGCAGTATTTTTTTATATTGCATTCAATAGAAATGTAACCAAAGCTATATATCTTGCATTTTTAATCAATTTTCCATTTAATAGTCTTTTTTTCTGAAGAGGCAGAGCAAGCGTTCCGTGGAACCATCACCTTGGAAGCATCAGAATGACCCCAGGGATACGCTTTGCTGTGATAAAAGTCAGAATGAGTAAATATGTTATCCTTATTTGGTATTGACTGATATGTGGCAGTTAAACATGTTTTTATATCGATGGCAATCTTGACATCCTATTAAACTGTAAATATAAGGAGGGGTAATGCTTTTTGCCTGTCAGCTGTATGATGCATACCAGTGGATTTCCAGCAAATTTAGAAAGAAGGACAATAATTTAAATAGAGATACTATACATCTCAGCCTCTGCAGGAAGACCATGAACTGTTTCTGCTCCCTCTGCTCTTAAGACTACCTATTTTCAGGGAATTTCAGGGCTTCCCCTTCTTATGTTTGTTTTTAATCTTTAAACTAGACTTGGATGGACAGCCCTTCAAACATAGAACCACACTCTGATGGCTTTTCAAATAAAGGACTGTTTTATGTAGAGTAGGAATCATGGCCACCCTACAGCTGCAGGTTGAGTGCGCCTTGGTGAATTGCTTGCTAGCGGGCAATCTGAGTGCACCTGCATGCCAATTGCCTGCTTTTCCATGGTGGGATGCCTGACAGTGGAAGCAGATGGCAGCAAAACTCTGATGGGTTTGCAACTGGAATCGCCCACAGAGCTCTCGGAATGATGCTTTATCAAAGGCATCATGGGAAATCGACATGGTGGGTACAAACATCATCTAAGTGGTGCAAATGTTTATTTAAAAGGGAGACCTCAGGACAGTACTAGCATCTGCCGTGGGCCCTCCTAAGCTACTGGGTCCCTAGCAACAGCGCCAGGTTTCCATGTGAGAATACTAGCCCTAGATGTCGCACAGTTTCCATGACTGGTTCAGTTGTGTTGGCCCTTCAGTATGACTGCACAAATGCAGAGACTGTGTGAACTGCCCCATACAGGCACAATGGCAGCCTCACAGAACGTGTTGGTTGAATGTGGTGAACCTTAACAGGTGTGGCTTTTCCTGATGCATTTGTGAAGGGCTGCTGTGAAATTTGCAACATGCCAACAGGGCAATGGATGCACTTTTGGTCTCCAGAACTATTGCTTTCTTCTTATCTGCAGATGACAAAGACATCTAAAATGATCTGGGATGGATTAGATTAGCCACTGTCTTTCAGACTCAGCTGCCCTTGTGTAATGTGGCCTCAGCTTCTGGTCATAGCTTGTATAGGTGTTGTAAGGATGCTGAGTATTTTCAACATATGGAAAAAATGCTAATGGAGCAATCCTACGGCAAGTAGAGAGCATCTTGGGGGCCATTGGATTCTTCAGCTTCATATCTTCAGCAACTGAAAGGAGCTTGAGCTCAGAGCTGGGTGTCCATGCTCAGCTTCCCCCTCTTCCTTGCAGCCAAAATGGAAAAACTGCAGTGGCTGATTCTCTGAGCTTGGA
Source organism: Varanus komodoensis (assembly GCF_004798865.1). Classification (NCBI taxonomy): domain Eukaryota; kingdom Metazoa; phylum Chordata; class Lepidosauria; order Squamata; family Varanidae; genus Varanus; species Varanus komodoensis. The sequence continues at coordinate 5,197,839 of NW_025335761.1, forward strand.
AGACTGACTTGGAGAGGGGATAAAGAGCTTGTTATAGCTGGCTGGGAGAGGAGGAGATGGCTCTCCTGTCTGCCTGAAGGAGCTCAGCCAGATGGCAGAAATCTGCCATGAAGATCACCTCTGTGCTCCTCTTTGCCTTTCGTAGGAGGCCCCTGATCCTCCACATTTGAAGGGTTTCAGGCATCCCAAACTGCACTGCATCTTAAGTAACAAATTACTGTCAGCAAACGGCTTGGGTCCTGGTTACCTAAAGGAGCGCTTACATCCATATATGTGCCCGCCCGCCCCTTGAGATCAGCGGGAGAGGCCCTTCTTCAGGAACCCTCCGTGAAGGATTTTAGGAAGGTAAGTACTCGGAGAAGGGCTTTCTCTGTGGTGGCGCCCAATCTATGGAATGCGCTCCCCAGAGAGGTCCGCCTGGTGCCGTCGTTATTTGTTTTTCGGTGCCAGGCCAAGACCTTTTTATTTAAACGTCATTTTAATTGATAATATTATTTATTTATTTTACTTCTTTGGCCAGGACATCTCCAATTATATTGTTTTTATATTGTCATTATTTATTTATTGTTGTGAGCCGCCCCGAGGCTTCGGCAAATGGGGCGGCATAGAAGTTTTCTAAATAAATAAATAAAATGTGCTGTGGGTGTTTGCATTAATTCTGCACCATAATTTATGTTCTAAGGATTCTTTTGGGAGTTTCATAAATTTAATTCACTGCTGCAGCAGTTCCATGCAATTGTAACTTCAGTCCAATCAATAGAATAGACCTGGCATAACATTGGTGAGGCACAGTGATGAATCAGACCCTTTATTATTTACTGGCTATCCTAAACTGTTATGTAGTGTTGCAATGGGCTGTTAAACATCTGATTACTTTTCCTTTAGTTTAGACAGCAGTGCTAGTTTTATTACCTTTTGTCAACTCTGCAAGCTGCAATGTTTACTTGAAAGTCACAGTTACCAACAGCACACTCCACTTAGGATGCTTGAAATAGGCACACACATTCATGAATTAGACCTCTGGACCGAGGCCACGTTGAGTTAAAATCCTCTGATGCAGAACACATCACAGTCCAGAACATTTGTCTTCTTTCCCTCCTTGCCAGTGCTCAGCTATAAGCAACTAATACCACAAGTGGTACAGCCACTTCTTGTAATGACAGGTTTACAGACAGTGTCAGAGGTAGGAATAAGAGGGCCCATAAGAGCATCCACAGCTAGAAGCCCTCTGGACTTGTTACTTTCCCCATCATTGAACTCTTCTGGTGATCCAGAAGCCTCCTGGACTTGTTCCTCCCTCCATCATTGAACTCTTTTCGGTTTTTTGCATCCCACTCTGGACCAGACAACAGGGATGGTGGTGATATGGTGTGGAAGCTTGAGGAGGCATTGGCACTCTGCCTATCTTGCAAGCAAGCGAGGATGAGGAACAGCGTGAGATAAACCAGTCAGAGTTTCTTCTCCAAGTGTATATCACCTGCTCAGAAATGTACAGACTTTGACCACAGATTGCATTTTGGGCTGTGCTTGGGTCTGGAAGGTGTGAAGTGGGGGAATGCTGGACAAAAACAAATTGAAATGGATTTCTCTCATATTTCCTGTAACAAACAATTCCCCCACCCTCTCTCTCTCTCTCTCTCTCTCTCTCTCTCTCTCTCTCTCACACACACACACACACACACAGAGAGAGAGAGAGAGAGAGAGAGAGAGAGAGAGAGAGAGAGAGAGAGAGAGAGAGACAGAGACAGAGAGAGACAGGGCCATATTATGATCCCCACTCCCACCCCTAGAGAGCTTCCCAGCCTACAATCATATTCTATAGAACTCAATGGGGATGTTCATTTACAAACACAAGGCGACATCATTCTTTCTTTTCAGGTGTCATGACTCCTCAAAGTGGTGCCTGCAATACTGGTACCATCCTGATGCTTTTCAAAATCCCCTGCCAAAGCCTCACCAGCACCAGGTGCATAAAGCACAGTTTTGAATGATTTTGCCATTCAAATAAAAGTGAGGCATGCTCGTTTTTGCTCTGCCTCCTTGAAGTCAGAATCAGACTTCCTGTGGCTCTGCAGTCCTCTGCTTCTCTTATGAGCTTAGCTTGGATCCGTTCCCTCATTGCAAAAATCGTGCTGTGCATCAGAAACTTTTCCTCCCTGCCACTAGCTGTGTGGAAGACGATTTTTCTTTAGGCAAACACTGAGAAATCCCAGCATATCTCACCAACTGCATCCTTTGAGTTGCACTTGTGTGGTGGTTTAATTTTTGCACACGTCACTGCTAATGAAGTTTTTGTTGAGCTGCTTAGCAGTTGTTTGGTGTTTTGAACTGAAATCTTTTTTGATTCTCAATTTCCTGTGGAATAAGTTGGAATAAGAAGGAGCAGGCATACATCAGTGAGTATAATGCAAACTTTGCATGTAGGATGTCCAAAAAACAGTCACCATGTCTCCACTCAGAGGATCTTGAGAAACAGAGATATACTATGCCATCCTGGAGAGCTACAGCCAATCAGATGTGCAGGTCTTTGCTGGATGGATCAAAGTTTTGACTCACACAAAGCAGATTCGCCTGCTCATGAAGCACTGGAACACACCTATGCCCGACCGCCCTTTGAGATCTGCGGGAGAGTCCCTTCTCCGGGAACCCTCCATGAAAGAAATTAGGAGAGTAAGTACTCAGAGGAGGGCTTTCTCTGCGGTGGCACCCAACCTATGGAATTCACTCCCCAAAGAGGTCCGCCTGGCACCGTCGTTACTGGTTTTTCGGCGCCAGGTAAAGACCTTTTTATTTAAACATCATTTTAATTGTTAAAACATATGATCTGGCCAGGGCAACCTCTTCTTCCTTCTCTTTCTCCTCCTATATTTTTTATTTACTTAATTTATACTGATAATTTTAATCTTATATTTGTAAATCAATGTATTTTTTGTATTTTTGTAATTAATGGTAATTTATTATGTGCTATTGTATTTCAATGTATTTTATCGTGTTGTAAGCCGCCCCGAGGTTTCGGCAAGGGGCGGCATAGAAATGTAATAATAATAATAATAATAATAATAATAATAATAATAATAATAATTCTATTGTGAGAGTAAGGCTGGAAATGGGCCATCGTTTACAGCTCCTTGCCATGCTCTGTGGACAGATCATGGTTAATGGACTGTTCATGCTGCACATAGAGGATCCAAGAGGTGAGGAAGGAGAAGGGCAGCAAATAGACAGACAACGATTCAGTGAAAGGATGGCCACAGATTGCATTGGTAACAGCTTGAATAGTTTTGATGAGGACATACAACTTGGATATAATCACTGGGCAGGCAGCATGATGGCCAGGCATCCTGGCTGAGGAGCATGGGAAAGGAATGGAGAGAGGGCTCATGGGCTCATGGAGATGTAAACCACTCCTGCGAACCCTTCTTGTGGCTTGGCTATGTATATCAGGCTTGCCTACCTGAACCTGGGCGGTGTCTTAGAATTATACAAGTCCTTTCAGAGAGGAATGAGAGACCTCTGGCCAATGGATCTAATCCAGCCAATGGAGAAATGGACACCCTCTGCTGCCCCTCTCCCCAGGCACTGCTCCTAGTTGGGAGGTTGGGCACCACTAAAGTGACCCTTTGTCATCTCTGATTAGGTCCAGATATCTAGGCCAGAATGATTTGCTCTGGATCCCTGCATCTTCTCATCCTCCTTTGACCATGCCTGCATGCTCACACAAAAATGTGTTCCTAGTAAGACAGAAACTATGTCCTAACACAAATATGAGCTTACAGTATAATCCCTTATTCCAGCACTAAAAACTAATTTATAGGCCAGCTTTACATTGATTTTGTGAGCTATGTTGGTTTTGTATCTCCATGACAAGCAACTAAATATCTGAGGACATCCCATCAGTTAATGCATTCTTGAGTATGGAATTGCATTGTCTGATGCTAACAGAATTTCATTACCTTGCAAGTGATCAGTCAAGGTTTTTGGCTGAAAGGAGTTCTAGAGCAGCTTTTCTAATGTCCTCCAGGTGTTTTGGATCAACTTCAATCAGCTTCAGTCAGGATGGCCAATGGTCAGGAATGCTGGCAGGAGGAATCCAAAACATCTGGAGGCTTCCAGGTTGGAGAAGGCTTTCCTAAAGACAGTATCAGGGAACTGGTAATTTTCTAAGATCAAAGGAAGAACCACATGCAATAGCTGTCATCTGATCTCACAAACATGGAAATTAGTTTTCCTGATTTCAAGAACGGTACTGAGTCCAGTTCAGAAAAATCACACAAGCAGCAAAAAGCTTGATGTAATTTGTTGTGCCCATAATAAATGCTCTTTACTTAAGGAAGGGTTACCTGTTGTGTACATGCTGAAGTTGCATGTGCAAAGTTGGTTCTGGATTCTTTTCTCCAGTGTGGTAGCTTTGCTTTGTCTATGATCATTTCTGCCACAGATGTTTGGGGAACCCACCCAGACTGCTTCCATATATAGACATATTTCACTCTTGGAATGCCTGCACCAGGACAGCTTTTGAACTTGTAGGAAGGTGATAAGGATTAGGAAAAAGCATTCTTTGTATGTATGTGGGGAAGGGTCAGGGATCCTTTCTTTGGCTTAACTCCTGCAACTTGGGTTGGGATGGAACTCAGTGGAATATAGCCCTCTAGCATTCCCAGACTTCTTCTCTTGCTTGGCCTGCCTTTGAAAATGAGTCAAGCCAAGATAAGGTCTGTGAAAACTCATGAAATGGAGGTTGTGCAACTGGCAATTTTCTTCCACATTGCCCGCAGCAGCACAAGTGAAGCCGTTGAGCATGGTGCAGAAGAGGAGCACTGTTTGTGCAGAGGTCATGCAGGGTGCCATTCCTTGTTCATTCCACATGAACAATCTTCTCCTGTGTTGGGTGCAGCAGCATGAAGGCTACTGCACATGGCATCAAGTGTGGGGTTTGATTCCTGGTGAGTGTCCTGTGAGCACTGAACACTGAATCTGGACTCAGTGCTGTGACAAAACAGACTGGAGTCCAGAGAGGTAAGCCCAGGAAGTCTAATGGATTCCCACCACCAAAATGGATTTGTCACACAATAGACACCCTGTTCAGAGATACCCTATCACAGACGTACTGCTATCTTGCCTAGTTAGTCCCAGTGATAATTGTGAATGAGTGGATGTACACATTACTTTTTTCCCCATAAGAGTTACTGAAGAATTATTAAAGAAAAAATAATTATAAAAAGAAATCTGCTTGCATTTTTGGGTGGTAATATTTTCACCTGGCAAGTGCTCACCTTCCCTTCCCTTCCCTTCCCTTCCCTTCCCTTCCCTTCCCTTCCCTTCCCTTCCCTTCCCTTCCAAATAAAAAAACAACCAACCCTTCTTCAAAATAATTCTTCCTTAAAGATTTTCTATCCTGGTGTAATTGGATTATGAACTACAAGAGTTTTTGCTTTCTGAGCCTCAGTATTGTTATAATTTATGATGCTGCACACTCGACTGAATGGATTGAGCATAATCTGCTTGCTAAATTCCCCTGATGTGTTTGATCTGTGTGGTTTGCTGCCATAATTTGTAATAGAAAAGTTTCCCCGTGCCATCTCCATCCCAAGTTATATCAAAACTGGGTTATTATTTCCACTGGAAGACAACCTCTGATGATTCAGAAAATAAAAAAAAAACCAAAGCTTTGAGTTTTTCTCAGTTGTGCCACAGGGAAAACATTATTGATTCTGGGTCCATGTTCCATCTCATGATCTTGATTTTTCCACCAAAGTGACCTCAGCACCACTTGAGTCTTTGTCCAACCATGACAGTAGAACCAAGCAAGGATGCTTGGGAATTTTGTTCAGTAAGTGATGATGAAAACCCAGATAGGAACACAGTTATCCTTAAATGATACACTTACCTTAACCTGAAAAACAAAAGCGGTACAGCAGTTTTGCAGCATTGGTTTGTTGCAACTCAGCAACCGGAGTCAAACACTTAGTTCTTGTCCCAAGCACTAACTTATTTATAAAATGGGTAGAGAGGAATCTTGCTTGGCTGAGATGCTGGTGCCTAGTTTTGGCTGTGACCCCTTTTCAGGCATCCTGATTCTGAATATACTAAATGTGCAAAGAAATGGAGCAAGCCATCCCACCCCATTTCATGCATTGCTGTTGCCTCGTACTTATGGGGTCTGGTGTTCTGAAGGCAAGAAGCTCCTGTATCCATGGAGGATCCGCACACAACCAAGAACAGTGATTTTCCAGAGTTCTGAATTAATCATGTGGAGAGCCTCTAGGAACCCAGGTTTTCTTCTTCAGAATCTCACCTTGCATAAATATAGGGTGATGGACACTTGAGAGGTGGTGTCCCTCATCTCACCTGTTCGTATTCTCAACATCAGAATGGCTGGCCAGAGCTTTCAGCTTACAAAGCCAATGAAATGATATTCTGCATTATTTCAAGTCAATAGTTCAAATACATTTTTACATACACAGTTTTCCCAGTAAGTCTATAGAGATCTAATACATTGTGCTACAACTGTGTTGTTTTTATCAAGGCAATCATATTCCCAAATACACTTAAGAATATTTAAGAATATTTTTAATGTTGCTATGAACAAAAAAGCTTAATGGGTTTCCTTTGCCTGAAGCTAAATCCTTTAAATTTGGCTGAGTGAAGAGAGTGAAATGAAATTATAACCACAGCTAGCGGATTATAGAACAGATCGTTAAATCCCTGAAGATTTGGCACTCAGTTTTACAATTGTATATAAATCATATTTAGAAACACTCAGAACTATATCCATGTTTTCACAGATATCCTGTGGGTAGATAAAATGGAAGTAGGAAACACCAAGTGCCATAACCTAGTTTTAATAGCTTTTTGAAAGCATAGTTAAGAATTGATTATCCTTTGCACTGTACTTAAACAAAAATGGTGTGCAGAAAATTAATGGAATGCTGTCATTTATTCTCTTACAAAATGGTGGAGGTGGGGGAGGCCTTCTCGAATCAAAAAATATAGGAATATATATCTAAAGAAAGAGCTTTTCCATGTTCCCAGCAATTGGGACCAGAAGATTTTGTTATTTTGGCAAAAGGGAGAAGGGAATGACACATGTTTTTGAATATGTTCTGTATACATACATACAAGTGAGCCCAGTTTTCCTTCTGTTTTCAAGAGCCAGAATAGCCAAGGGGATGCTCAGTCCTGTTTGGCTGTCTATACCCGAACTGCAAGTCTGTCCCCTTGCTTTGGCCCCTACAAGGGGAGAGGGAAAGTGGTCAGGATTGTGTCCAGGTCTGTTTTACATATAAAACCAATTTCATCTTTCTGCAGCTTGTTGCCATCGACACAATTATCCAGGAGAGTTGCCAGAGAGTTTGTTAAGGATCAGTGTTCTTTGTTTCATAGTTCAATTGATTCCTAAAGAAGATTACCATGCTTCTTAAGTTCTTAATGTAGGCATTTCTGCAGTAGATGTGTACTGCTTCAAGAGAAAGGATAAGGGACAATAGGGAGGAGTGAATGAGGGATTGTTCACTGCAGCCGGTGCACGTGGAATGTGTGTGTGTGTGTGTGTGTGCGCGCACACACGCACGTTTGTGGGTAGAAGTGGATGTTTTGTGCATGAGGAAATAAATTGGGAAAAGTCAAGTTCAATAATACCTTCTGCACAGAGGAACTCAAAACCAGGTTCTGTTGATTTCACAATTTATTGAAGTACAATAAATGGAGATGCAGAAAAGATTCGGAATCACTAAAGCACAGTACAAAATCTCAGTAAACAAATTAAAAATAGTTCAGAGTTCCAATATACAAAATTTCAAACTGTTTCAACATCTAAAGCAAGTTCAGTAAAATTAGATCTGATTAAAACATCATAGTCCATTAAACAACTAAGAATAGAGAACAATTTTAACCTGATGTTGAAAAATGACAGGGTTGGCACCAGGAAGGTATCAATGGGAAGATCATCTCGTAATGGGGTGGGGAAGGCACCAGTTTGAAGGTCCTCCTCCTCGTTGCTTCTTTCCAAGACTTCCTGGGAAAATTTACATGCATTTTGCAATCTACTGGGGTAAACAATGTGCTCCTGAAAGTTTTTATTGGCATCTGCCACAGTACCATGCTCCTTCACTGTTTTCTTCATCAAGCATATTGGGGGATTTTCACTCCCCACATTCACATTTTGTGGTGTAATGTGCCAATAAGTAGACCTACAATCTAGTCTTTCTAGGGTAGTGCTACCTAGAGCATCTGGGATAGTCCTCAAATTTCAGTTATCTGGCTATTACAACTTTCTTTCTATGCACCAAAACATCCCCAGGACATAAAATATCCGAGGAATCTATTGAATTTTGGCATTGGGATGCTTTAGTTCCCTCGCATGCATTGAGGCACAAAATGTCCCATGCTCTTTTGAGGCTCCTGTAGGTCATCTTGGCCTATTTTGAGGAACAGGAAGAGAAACAAATCCCTCCCTGGACACAGCTCCCTGGACTCTACTCCACGTTGTCATGGCCCTGGAACTGAGTTCTTGGTGAGTTTGCCAAGCATTTGTGTGGAGCTTCCCAGGAACTGAGTCTCACAGAATAGTAGAGTTGGAAGGGACCTTGAAGGCCATCAGGTCCAACCCCCTGCTGTTGCAGGACACCGTGTTACAACATCCCACTCAGATGGCTGTCCAGTTTCTTTTTGAATGTCTCTAGTGTGGGAGAGCCCACCACCTTCCTAGGCAGCGGGTTCCACTGCCATATTACTCTGACAGTAAGGAAGCTTTTCCTGATGTCCATCCTGAATCTGGGTTGTTGCAACTTGAGCTGATTATTCCATGTCTTGCACTCTGGCATCATCAAGAGGAGATCTTTACCTTCCTCTCTGGGACAGCCTTTGAGGTACTTATAGAGGGATATCATGTTCCCTCTCAGTCTTCTCTTCTGTTCTCAAGGCTGAACATGCCCAGTACTCTCAGTCTCTCCTCATAGGTCAGTGTTTCCAAACCTGGGATCATTTTTGTTGCCGTCTGCCGGGACCTTTCCAATTTACCTGCATCTTTCTTAAATCTTGGTGCCCAGAACTGGACACAGTATTCCAGGCGAGGTCTGACTAGTGAGGAGTATAGAGGAACTACTACTTCTTGTGATTTGGAAGCAATACTTCAGTTAATATATCCCAAAATTGCATTTACCCTTTTGGCAGCTGCATCGCATTGTTGGCTCATGTTTAGCTTATTGTCCACAATTACTCCGAGATCTTTTTCTTTTTCAGTTCTGTTGAGTCACGTTTTCTCCATCTTGTATTGATGCATTTGGTTCTTTTTCCTAGGTGGAGAACTTGGCACTTGTCCTTATTGAATCTTGCCTTTAGTCCAGTGTTCAAGTATATCAAGATCGCCCTGGATCTTCATTCTGTCTTCTAGGGTGTTTGCTATTCCACCCAGTTTTGTATCATCTGCAGATCTGATTATCTTTCCTTGTACTTCCTCATCTAAATCATTAATAAAGACATTGAAGAGCACTGGGCCCAGGACTGAACATTGGGGCACCCCACTAGTTACCTCCATCCAACTTGAGAAGATGCCATTGATGAGCACTTTGTGTTTGTTTTAGGAGACAATTTTGGATTTGAACATGGAGCAAACATCCCTTTTCTGCACCACGTTCAACAGCCTCATGCTGCTGCATGTATTGTAGGACAAGATTGCTGATTGTGCCCACATTTGTGGGCTTCCAAAGTGAGCTGAGCTTGTGGGGTCAGCTCACTTTTTAATCCTGAGCTGCACATGAAGGACTGATTCTGCAGAGCTCTGTCACAACACTAGGTATGAACTGAAATGACTCCTGATGAAACTGAAATAAGAAAGTGCAAAAGCAGGATTACAGCTGAGCATAAAGAAAACAAAAAATCATTGCATCACAAATGTTAGACAATTTTAAGGTCAACAAAGAAGTTGAAACTGTGAAAGATGTTACATACATTGGCTCAATCATCAATTCAAATAGAGATTTTAGGCTAGAACTTAAGAGAAGACTAAAGAGCAGCAATGAAGAAACCAGAAAATATAATCAAGCATAAGGATTTCAGTGGAAACCAAGGACAACATCATCTGCACTATTGTATTTGTGATCACTGTGTAAAGCTGTGAATGATGGGCTTTGAAGAAAGCTGACAGGAAGATAATTGGTGAATTCAAAACAGCATGCTGGCGGAGAGTTTTGTGAATACTCTGAACTGACAGAAAGACAAACAAGTTGGTCCTAGCTCAAATCAAGCCAGAACCTTCCTTAGAAGCAAAAATGAAGGCTGTGGCTGTTGTACTTCCTTCAGAAGAAGGCAAAACTCATTGGAGGAAACCATCATGCTAGGGAAAATTGAAGGCATTAGAAGAAGAAAAGGAAGACCAAATATGAGACGGCTTGATTCTATAAAGAAAGTCAAGCCACAACATGGAATTTACAAGAGCTGAGCAGGGGTGTCAAGGGTACTTATTCAAAGGGTCGCCATGAGTCAGAGATGACTTGATGGCAAGTAAAACAAGATTCAAAAAAATGTGTTTCTTCTCAATTCATACCATTTTGTGTTGGTTGTTTCCTTTCTGGTTCAGAAGTATCATTTTTATTGTATCAAACTGAAAATAGCAATTTGATATATGAAGAGTCAGAGATGTTGTTGGTTGCACTGTATACCAAAATAGGGGTTAAGCTGTATTCAAAACAAACTATGTCATTTGTTGTGTTTTCTTGATTTCGGTTTTTTGATAAAACCATTACTCCAAATAAGTTATTCCTGATGCAGGATAATAAATTAATGCATTCTTTTATAGGCAGTTGAGATAACTGATACTCTGGTAGGTGTTAAAATTGAATCTGGTGGGTCCAAATGACATGCTTAGAGTGTTGAGGTGAAGACTCCCTCCTTAGTTTCTTTGCCACACCTTTCATGGCAGCCATTCTGTGCTGATACTCACAGCCCCAAAAGATTGTCTACCAGTGTCCTAGCACAATAGTCACATTCCGGGTTAACAGTTTCCTGTTGTTCCCATTTTGTTGCATAGTTTAGGCTGCAATTGGATTCATCAGGGTGTATACTTATGCTTCTCTGGGTGTTGTTGAACTGCAGCTCCAATAATTTGTCAGCACTGTTACCTTCTCAATAGGAGTTGCGCCACAACAGAGCTAAGCCTGATAATAGCAAACTAGGGTAGCCACTACAGGCAGCTGATTTTGGGTGTCATGAAAGGGAAGTGAATACCCTTTCATGACACCCAAGAACATCAGAACAGTTATATTCTGATATAAGTGTATTTCTACTGTATGACATGGGAAGAACTTGGGGGATCCCCTACTTCATGTGCCAAGATAAGGTGGCTGCCTTTGAATAGTATGAATCTTGACTTGGTGGGATGGTGCACCACCTGCTGGCCTGCTGCATTTGGCAAAAATTATTAAACTGGCCCTGAGTTTAATATCTGGAAGACCCCGCATTGCTCAGCCCTCCTGTACATACAGGTATGTCCTATTGGGATATGAGTAGATGTATTCAGGGTGGCACTGTTACCTGGACCTTTAAGAGAACGAACTTTTAATTCTATAACAGAAGAGGTACACCAGTTTCCAGCATTCTCCAGGATAGAAACCATAAATGGGATACGTGCTAAATGCATATTAAAAAGGCATCAGCAAAAGCAAAGCCAACAAACAGCATGACAGTTATCCCATGTCTAGAAGAATGAATTATCTCTCTCTCTCTCTCTCATTGCCAATTCAGATGCTGAGCGCACACTATCCTTTTAATCCTCTTGGACAAGTTGAATATTTGAAGCACCTGATAGCAGAACAAAATGTACTTTGAATACCTTCATCAAGTTTTTTGTTGCTGTTGTTTACTGCTGTTGAAAAATCCTTCTAATTGTACATTCGACTGACAGCTGGTCTTCTGTGCTTGAAGCTGCATTCTTACCCCCCCAATTGCAATTATCAGTCTGTTTTATTATTATTATTTCAAAGCTATTTCACTGTCCTTCATTCTCTAACCTAGAAATTAGACTAAACAAAGTGTGTGAGAGAGACTGAAAGAGAGAGAAAGAGAGAGGGAGAAGATAGTTGAACTAAAGGATTCATGATAGGGAAAAGGAAGCACAAATGGATGCATCAAATGTTGGATTAGCAGACACCACGAAACTACATTTTGTGACTAATCGCAATGACTTTGTAAAGGTGCTTTGCCCCAAGGAGTACTAAAGGGAGCATTAGTCCTGGAAAAAAATGGCAGAATCAAGGAACAAGGAACAGTGGCGACTTTAGACAGGCTGTCACTGGCTATCACTTCAGAGCATGCAGAAAGTGACGGGGAGGGTAAAATGTGGGGAGCAAACCTGCAGTGGGTAAGAAAAGGACTCATGATTGCAGTGGGGAGTACTGAGCTAGTAGGACTGCTTGGGCATTTATTTATTTTATTTATTTCTTTTATTTAAAACATTTCTATGCCACCCCCATCGCAACAAAGCCTCAGGGCAGCTCACAACAACGGGGTATTTGTGGGGCTGGTGTCAGTGGCAATGTTTGACAAGAATGGCACATGGGTTTTGCTGATCTTCCAAACGGCTTGCTCACTGCTTCCCTGTCGCAATAATACATTTGATCAGCATGGTTCATATAACCTGACAGCTCTAGAACTATGACTCCAAGAACAACCATGGGTCCAGTGGTCCAGATTTGCATGACAATCACCTTCCCGCAAAGCTACTTATCCAGATCACCAGATCTTAAGAACACACCCCTTGTGTTTACAAAAGTGATTTCTTGGCTTTCTTTCTCTAAATGGTGGCAGGGGTGGGAGAAGGTGAGTTGATGACTGATAGGTCCCATTTTTACCCAAAGGATGCGAACTCCTTGGCAGGAAGAGTCAGTTGATTCACTACTAATTCTAAGCATCATCTTACACCTGGAGCACAGCCAGCACACCTTCTGTGGCCTTTCATGGCTTGTTGGGTTGACGTGATGCACTACATAGAGGGAGCCTTCCTTCTTTCACCCTGGGTTGTGGGGTCAACTGCACAAATGCCCTTTATAGGAGACTTGCACAATACCATGCACTAGTGCAACAGTGCTGCGGGCTGCTGTGATCCCAAGCTGGGAATGGAGACGGGTTCCCACTGCATGGGAGAGCAGCATGCTCCTGATCGTCAAGATTCTGTTTACATTTCAAAGGCTTTTGAATGGTGGGAGCATCCCCTAATAAAGGCTGCTAGACTTAGACAGCGCCATTTAGTAACTCTACAGTAGAACTACTAAAGTATGCCCCACATACCCAAGAGAAAGTGGCAGAGTGCCTGACTGGAGCTTGTGCAGCTTTGAACTGTCAGACAAGAAAAACGATATCCAAACTAGTCACAACCTCTTTGTAAACTGGGGGCTAATAGCTACATGCTGCATGCTACTCATGCTTCTAAATGGTTTAGATGACATCACCACAAGCTGCTATTTCCAGTTGGAAAATGTCTATCATGTAAAGAGGCTTATGAGATTACAGCTCTAAGCGCATAACAAGAATGGGTTAAATCTCAGTTTCCATTCTCATTACCATCATTGCCACAAGATGGGATTAATGTTGGGCTGGTTTCCTGTTTCCTTTAAGCCTGTCATTATGAGAACGAAGGTGGCAGTGCAGTGTATCAGCGAGCTGTGGGGCTGATCCTGTTGCACTTCAGCTTTCCTAGTTCTTGGTTAATACTGATGACTGGCTGGTTCTTCATTGATGCGTCAGTCTCTGCCTCCCCAACACATACAGAAAGCCACTGGATTCAATTCCCTACTGGTGCAGAATGTCAAGTCATCCTGCTCAGATGACTGTCCAGTTTCATCTTGTGGTGTGGGAGAACAACGACCTCTCTAGGCAGCTGGTTCCACTGCCATATTGCTCTGACAGTGAGGAAGTTTCTCCTGATTTCTAGCTTGAATCTCAGTTGTCCCAGCTGGAACTGATTATTCTATGTCCTACACTCAGGGATGAGTGAGAAGACAGTTGGGGTTAAATAATGTTGGCTCATGTTTAGCTTGTTGTGCACAATTTCTTTTTTCTTTTTGAAAATTTTATTAATTGTGCACAATTTCAAGGTCTTTTTTCCCAGTGCTGTTGAGCCAGGCATTCCCCATATTTTATCTACACATTTGGGATAATGTGTAGATCATGTTCTCCTAGGTGGAGAACTTGGCATTTGTCCCTGCTGAATTTCATTCTGTTGTTTTCTGTCCAGCATTCTAGAAGATTTAGGACACCCTGGATCGTCTTGTCTCCCACTGTGCTAACTATTATGCCCAGTTTTGTGTCATCTGAAAATTTAATTATCATTTCCTTGACTACCTCATCTAGATAATTAATAAAGATGTTAAAGAGCACTGATTCCAGGACTGAACCCTGTAACACCCCACTCATTACCTCTTTCCAGGTTAAGAAGGTGACATTAAAGAGCACTTTCTGTGAGCAATGTTTTAGCCATTTGTGGATTCATCTAATAGTAGTTTTGTTGAGCCCACTTTTTGATAGCTTGTTTATCAGGATGTCATGGGTCACTTCATCAAATGCTTTGCTAAAGTATAGTTAAAGTATGTCCATGGCATTTCTGCTGTTCATTTTGGTGGTTATCCAGTCAAAACATGATATTAGGCTAGGTTGCAATGACTTATTCTTAAGAAAATCATGTTGGCTTCTGTTTGTCACCATATTTTCATCAAGGTCTTTGCAGACTGATTTTTTAAATAATTTGCTCCAATATTTTCCCAGGGTTTGATGTTAGACTGACTGTTCTGTAGTTCCCTAATCTATCTCCCCCCCCCCCTTTTTATAGATGGGGACAGCAGCAGCTCTTCTACAGGGGTCTAGCAATTCTGTTTTCCAAGATTTCCCAAATATTATTGACTTATTATTGTAAGCCATCCTGAGGCTTTTTTGTGAATAGGACGGCATATAAATGTTTTAAATAAATAAATAAATAAATAAATGTTATAGATAGTGGTTCAGAGAGTTCTTCTGCCAGTTCCTATATGACTCTCAGATGGAGCTAGGGTTAAATGGCTTCAAGTAGGGAAGAAATGAATTTTATTTATTTATTTATTTAGCAGACTTATATGCCGCCCCATTCGCCTAAGCCTCAGGACGGCTTACAAATAGATAAATATCATTAATACAATAAAATACAATTGGAGACATCCTGGCCAAAGTTGTTAAAATCAATAAATAAAATCAACAATTAAAATGATGTTTAAATAAAAAGGTCTTGGCCTGGTGCCAAAAAGCAAATAATGACGGTGCCAGGTGGACCTCTCTGGGTAGCGCATTCCATAGGTTGGGCGCCACCGCAGAGAAAGCCCTCCTCCGGGTGCTCACCATCCTAATGTCCTTCATGGAGGGCTCCCGGAGAAGGGTCTCTGCCGCCGATCTCAAGGGGCGGAAGGGCACATATGGACGTAAGCGCTCTTTTAGGTAACCTGGACCCAAGCCGTTAAGGGTTTTATAGGTGATAACCAACACCTTGAATTGGGCCCGGACTTCAATGGGGAGCCAGTGAAGCTGATGGAGGACTGGAGTTATGTGAGCACAATGCCCAGCCTCCATCAGCAACCTGGCAGCTCTGTTTTGCACCAATTGAAGTATCCGGACCATCTTCAAGGGCAGCCCCACATAGAGCACATTACAGAAGTCTAGTCAGGAAGTTACCAATGCGTGTGTCACTGTTGCCAGGCAGTAGTTCTCCAGGTAGGGATGCAGCTGATGAATCAGCCAAAGCTGAAAGAAAACGCTCCTCGCACCGCTGTTACTTGAGCTTCCAGCGAAAGCTCTGGATTGAGGAGCACTCCCAAGCTGTGGACATTGTCCTTAAGAAGGAGTGCAACCACATTCAGGACAAGATCAAGGTCCCCTTCCCCAAAGCCTGAGCTGCCTACCAACAGGACCTCCGTCTTGTCTGGACTGAGGTTCAGTTCAATGTCGATGACCATTGATCAGAATAAAAGCCAGTCGTTCTCTTTTCACATGCAAACTTCCCATTTTAAGATAACATTGCAAGCTAAACTGTTCCCATTGTCTGAGCAGGGACAAATTCCAGGAGCTGCACTGCTGAGGTTCATTTTCTTTGTATGAAGGACAAAGGTGCAGTAGAGGGGACATTCAGGGGTCTGAGCTTTACTTTGGAGGGGACTCTTGGCAGAGTTGCCGGATCCCTGAAGCCAGAATGACTGTCCCTCCCCTGATGACCCATTAATGGTGCTGGTTCATGGCTGGCAGCTGCCACTGTGTTGGAATCCTGTATTTAATGGGTTAAGAATGGGAGTGTGGGGGTGGGGTGGGGGGCTTGACAGTTCCAAGCAGTTCCAAGATGAGACAACCTCATCTTGCAGTCATTACTCAACAGAAATGCAAACAAAGTGACAAAGCTCCTTTTTATTGAATAAAATAATCATAGGATGCATAATCTTGGAAATAGGTATGGCTCTGACTATCAAGAAGGGACCCCGCACTTCTAAATTTGCTACTATATCACTGATGAAGGGGCACCAGGAGGCATGGTGCCTTTCCACATATTGCTTATTTGCAAATATTGAAACAGAGCACAGCAGAAAGCAAAATGTACTTCCAGAGTAGAAAGCAAAACCCCTGATTTTTTTATTTAGTTCCCATAGAACAGATGTGGTAGCCCCCATAAAGTTTCACTTCAGTTAAACTCTCAGCTGCCTCTTCTCTTTGTCTAGTTTCAGATTTGTTTTATTATTATCATTACAATTGCTATTTTTACTCTGCAATTGTGCAAATTGTCTGTTGGGGGAGGTAACTGCTCCTTCAACTCACTCCCACAGATATATGCCTGTCTAGTCATATCATACATTTCTCTCTCTCTCTCTCTCTCTCTCTCTCTCTCTCTCTCTCTCTCTCTCATTTTACACAAGTGCACACACACATGTACAAATCTGAGAGACCATTCTTTGAAGGTAAATGTTTTAACCTTTATTACTCTTTAAGAGAAATTCAATTGACAACTAGCAAATCATAAGCCTAACAAAAGCTGGCCACCCAGCTGCTGTAACAATACTGGCAGCAAATACCCTTAATGATGACATACTTAGGAAAAGTTCGTATATTACTTAAGGAACTCATCAAAGTTATGAACATCTTGGTTTTAACCATGGGATTATTAGGGTGCAATCAGAGAACGTTTATGCTTAAACAGAGAAAAAGTGTACCATTTCCAGCATGCCCTAGCCAGGGCCTTTATACCCTGCACCTTTAGAAGAAAAAGCTTGGCTCTTTCTAGACCTGCAGAGGGTCTCAGTTCTGTGAAGGGTCCATAATTGTCATGTCCAGAACAGACAACTAGAATTTCTCTGCAGCCTTTCTTCTCAAAGTGGGATAAATATCTCACTCTACAGTGTTATATTTACTGAATGCTCAAGTAGTGTAGGGGTAAATTTTGAAGTTCAGATGCTTATCATGACAATCCCCATGACAAGTTCAAGAATGTAGGCAGTTGTGTCAATTTCAAATCAACAAAAAGTTCCTATCTGCATCAGGAGATAATCTTTTTTAAAGCTAACGTAGCTTAATTCCCTTTATTTACCAAGTCAGCCCCAATTATAACAGGGAACAATGTAGAGACTAGGTTTGCATGACATGATAAGTTACTGTGGGGTGATAAACCACACCAAGTAGCCATGGCTTGTTCTAGGGTTTAAAATACTCTCAATGGGTTGGCATGTCATATGAACCCAGAAAACATGCCAAGTCAGAGTCCACTTGCAGAAAGCATAGAGTTCCCTTGGCTAGAGTGGAAAGGGCTACAACTCTTGTCAAGGGACACTGGCCATCCAACTTTGGGTTTTAGTCAGAGGAGATATGAATTCCACTTGGAGTTTTCTTAAAAGAAATGAAATGCCAAAATGAAGAAAAATGTAAAAGAAAGAAGATAAAAATGCCAAGAGATCTTGCACAAATACTACATATAAATTCATAACCTGCAAATTCCCCAAAAGGCCAAAAAAACTTATCTTTCTGTCAGTCAGCACTTCGTTGAGGCTAGCAAAAAAGATAATTATGGTTCTGTAAACCAAGAAGTTTTCCAATCACTTTGAGTCAGTTATAAATCATCAACAATATTTTTATGAGCTTCCTTTTGTTCTATATTAATTAAACTGCATATAATAGAATTTCCATTTATCATTAAATTCTTCAATTAGTCTTCTGTTTACATAATTAGTTAATTTTGCCATTACTGCATATTCAGCCAACTTATTTTTCCAGTCCTCACTTGTTGGACGTTCTGCTGTTTTCCATTTAGAAGCAATTGTAATTCTTGCTGCAGTTATCATACATTCAAATAACTCTTTCAAAAATCTCTGGGATAGTATTCAAAAGCATATTCTTAGGACTCCTTTCCCTGATTGGATTTCCTTTTTCAGTCTTGAAACCAACTGGTAATAAATGAGCCATTCTATATTTTTCCTTCAACTTTTTGTTGTTGCTGAGGCTTAATTTGTCCTTGTTGATTAATCATGTCCCCATAGGTTATAAGATCATTATTTTTCCTAGAGAGTTTCCATATGCTTCAACCAGGAATATCAAAGGAGAAATCAGAAAGCTAATTCTTCATATGGAATAAGAATTTTTATTAAGCCATTTCTTATTATATGATTATTGTCCATTGTCAAGGCCTTTTAAACTGGCTCCTTAGTCCATAAATAATTGTGTATTCCTTCTTCAAGATCTGCTATATCTAACTTCATTTACCTATCATTAACATTTATAATCCAGTCTGAAATCTAAACCAAACCAGCAGTGTAACAGCATAGCTTTAAATTAGGTACTGCTAGTCCTCCTCTCTATTTTTCATCCTGAAAAATTTAAAATCTAATCCTTTTTACCATTCCAAATAAAAGTGCTCAATTGTCTTTACCATTGTTGAAGAATTTTTCCTGGTATAGAAAGTGGTATCATCTGAAATTAAAAAAAAAAAAAAAATCAATTCAGGTTATTTTTATAATAGAAATTCTTCCCAACTGTATATTTTTTGTGTAGCCTGTTTTTGTAGATCTTTTCACATCTTCATCCACATTGTGTTATAGTTATCGTGAAATACTGTGTCATTATATCCTGTCATGTTTATCTCTAAATATTTGATGTGATTAGAAGTTATTTTACAACCTGAAGTCTTTTTTATGTTTCCCACTTCCTTTTTCATTGCAAATTTTAATATAATTTTTGTTTTCTTCTTATTGATTTTGTAGCCCAAATAATATACTAATTTTTCAGTTTGGTCTATTAAATACTATATAGACTGGTGTGGATTTAAAATGGTCAAAACTGGTCAGCAGCATAGCATTTCATTTTGTGTTCTTCTCCATCTACTTTTAAGCCTCTTATTTCAAGTCCTTCATTTTAAGTCTTTTATTTTTGTTGCTAAAATATCCAGTCCAAGAATAAATGAAAGTGGCAATAAAGGGAATCCTTGATGTGTTCCCCATCACTCAGAACTCCATTAATTAAAATCATATCATGTTGTTTAGTAAATATTGCTTGAAAGTAATTCATAAAACTTGAAACAGAATCTAAATATTGAAGAGTTTTCAAAAAAGGGTCAAGACATGTTATCAAAAGCCTTTTCTGCATCTAGAAAAATAAATGCCCTCCTCCTCCTCTTCACCAATTCAATTGCATCAATCGCAAAATTGATGCGACAAAAGACATTACCTTTTGTCTGTTATGAATCCAGTTTCATCTGTGTGAATCTGCTTTTCTATATATCAAATCAGTTTCCTTGAGAGGAAGCGGCTGAGCAGGTCCTTTGCACCTGTTTCTCCACCCAAGTCATTAAGTTTTCACTAGTCAGGTGAGTGCTTTGCAGGGATGTGGAGATCCTTTGTGGATGTGGCAGCTGTTTGCTTTCTGCCGCTCTGCATGATGTTTTCCTCTTGCCCTACTAATCTGACTGATCAAGGTTTTCCTAGTGAGCTTGTGTGTGTGGGGGGGTGACCCTGTCAGTCTATCTGCACCATGTACACATGTGATGCTATTGGGCAAAAAGCTCCCCCTGCAACACAGCTAGTTGGTGTGGAAGCATTCTGCCTGTTAGTGCTGCACACATGTGCAATGTTGACAGGCAGAATGTCTCCCCACAGCTGACTCCTGAGTCAGGCTGGGGAAGAGAATTCTGCCTCTCCATGCTAGTTGCAGGCAGGGCACTTCTGCCTGTCCACACATCTGCCTTGCTCCCCACTTATTGTGAGCTGAGTACTCTCCCCTAGTTCTTCTTGCCAAATGTCATTATTTTGCTTGTAAGTCTTTAAGCACACACAAAGCACAATATGTATGAACCCTCTCTGGGCCCCGACACTGAAAGCTTTGCTTATGAATCCTTCTGTGCCTGTTGCTGGAGGGAGGAGTGCTGTGGAACTTCCACCTTCATTCCTCACTCTGAGATCCAAATTGGGCCACCGTGCAACTGTGCCAATGGAATATCAGGAGCATCTCCTCAAGAGGCTGGAGTTCTCCACCCAATAGACTCCCCATCTCTAAATCTCCCCACTCAGGATGTTGTTTCTCTTCTTCATTCCAATGGGCATGTTGACTGGCCTCCTCAGCTGACCTTGAATTAATCTTTTCCCTAGCAGGCAGAGGCTGATGGACCCAGGGCCCTGGACTGCAGCTGGAGCTGAGTCCGTTTCAAGAACCACCTCATTATCAGACCCTGAACTGTCAGCCCTGCTGGGATAGGCCAACTCCCCCTTGTACATCTCATTCTCAGAATCTGAGCTGTCAGACTAGATGGTCAGCTTCTCTTGCATGCCTGGGAAACTTGCCAGAATGCACATGCACGACACCAGTATTTAGCTCAGGTGTGCTATACCTAAGCTACAAGGAAGGAAGGGCTGCCCTGGGCTAGGCTGCCAAGACCAGCATGATGCAGCCTGCATCCTTCTCCCCATCAACACCACAGATGAGCAGAAGGGAAGGAAGAGCTATTGTCCTGCTCTCCTCTGTGTTCCAGTGTGGTATCTTCTGGGATACCCGCTTCCTTATCTCAAGGGGGAAGAGGGGAAGATGGGGTCTGAATCTTCCTACTGTGTCTGATTGTTAGATGCTGCCAGCCCCACTTCCCAACCCCAGCTCCTCTAAACCCAGAGTAGCTATATAGTTGCTCTGGACTTAAAGGGTCATGCATAGGAATATGATGATCCTCCAAGGAATATTTTTTTCTTTTGTCCTTTGCTGAAACATGTTCTAATGTGTTTACTGAACCCAGCTGTGCTCACAAGCCATGGCTTATTAACAATCCATGAAGTGAACACATATTTGTTCCTGGATTGTGAATGGTGGGCTGTTCACCATGGTTCAAACAACACAATAACCCTTGTTTCAACAACAACCCACAGTTCAATGGCAACTGGTATTCAACCCATACTCACCATTGTTGGAATACAATAATTATTCTGGGGGATATCATTTCTCTCCAGCTACCATTAATGTTGTAGCCTAGCCCCAAGGGAACAGAGAATCAGAGGGGGAGCATGCATGCAGTGATACAAAACATTAGTGCTCCTGCCAATGAAAACAATGCCAGTTCTGTGTTCCTGTGAGCCCTGGTTACACTACAGAGAGATGAATGCCCACCCCCTTGCACAGCGTTCTAGCTTTAATAGTCGAGGGACTGTGCTCCACCACTCACTGATCAGAGGATATGAAGGGATACAGGCAGTACCAATCATTCAAGAACTGTATTTTGGCTTAGTATTAGCTACTAGGGAGCTGATCCTTCAGGGTTTCAGTGGAAATGTGGAAATCTGCTCTCAAATTACTCTTTGTTAAATACAGGACAGGAAATATATTGGGCATTAGCTGAGGTCCTGTGGTGTCTAAAATATATCCCAAATGTAGCATGCATAATAAATATTTTCAAGGGCACCCTTCTCCTTATTGGGGAAAATCAAGTGATGTCAGGTTGCTCATAAAAACTAGATTCAATCTTAACGCTAACCTTTGTGAGAAATTAAAATTATTATATCCTTTTGATTAGGATGTGAAAGTACTTACTGGGAATAAAACCAAGATGTCCAGAAAACACATTCTGGGACCATATATTATTCTGTGCTTAAGCTTTTTCTTGTCATCCCATTCTCCTTATTCCATATTCTCCAGCCTCAGCCCAAGCATAGCAATTTTCCCCTGATTGCCCAGTGTTTTCATGCAGAGGAGGAATGCCTATTTTATTGCAGACCTCAAGCTGCCCTCAGGGATCCAGCATTACTTGAGATGGGCTGCTTCACTGCATCTAGCAGAAGTGTCCTGCCTCAAAAAGTTGTGCCCTCTGGCAATGGAGGGGGAGGCACTGACTTTGTATTTGCTGAGGAAACCATCATCTCTGCAGAGGGAACTTTCATGCCACTGCTGCTACTGTACTGTACTGCTGCAGTCAAGAGAGAACCCAGGAAAACACTGCTTTCGCAGGGATCTGGACATAGGAAACTGAGCCAAGAAAATACTTTCCCAAATAGTCAAGCATTTATTTATTGGCAAGATTTATATGCCACCACATTCAATCAGATTCCCGAGAAGGAAATTATAAAAAAGGAAGGAAAAAAAAGTAAATACATAATTAAATTGTGTAAAAACAAATGATGGCATCAAAGCCAAGTCTGGTCAATCAGGAAAGGAGGAGGAGGAGGGAGTTTCCAGAAGATGCTGGACACAAAAATGGTGCCTTCCTGACATCCAAAGGCAGGGTGCTCCACAGAGAGGGGAACCACACTCTGAAGACGCTACTGTGAGGAGACTCCAAATGAACTACAGGTCCATGAAGAAACCACCTGATAACCTCAGTGGCTGGGCAGTCCATAACAGTAATTAAAAAAGAAGATTGACGAAACCATAAACTAAAGGCTTCAGCTGACAATATAAGTGGCATGTGGCTTCCTTGACCAGTTCCATATCTGGACAGATTCCCAGTATCCCAGCAGGAGTTATCACTGATATCTTCCATAGCTCCTCTTTATGTAAATGTTTGCATTGGGCAGCTGATTTTTAAGAGACGCTTTTCCATTTCTCCCCGTGCCTCAGCTGTGGACCACTGCAGAGCACTGCAGGAAATTAAAACAGTAGCTCCATGGGAGCACTGTTGGTGCTCACTGCAGGTGCCAGGTAAACTCACCAGGCCCTCTCACTGTTTTAGGACAGGTCCACTAGAGCTCAGTTTATCCAAGCGAGCAATTCACACCTGGAGGCAGTCTTCATAATAAGCAGCATAGCTTCTTGCTGGGCATTTTTCTAAAATCGAGTCTGATAAGTGCTTAGGCCTCAGCTCAATTGCATTAACACAGTTCTGTACCACCGGATACTTAGAACATAAGCTTGTTCAAGTTTTTAATGGATGGACTGTTTTCCGCATGCAGATGAGATGTCCTTGCATGCATCTCTTTGCCAAGACCATCTCTCATTATGAGGAATGTGCTTTAATAAGGGTGATACAAGAACAATGCAAGGGAATCGTGAGCACTGAAATGGGAAGAAAGTTTGGATGATGGATAGAAATGTTTAAAAGATTGACTGGCTCCTTGTGGGATCAGCAAGAGAAGAAGTGGCAACATTACAGGAATGAATGGAAAATGAAGTCACAGCGGAAGGCAAACGAACTGAAGCATTAAATGAATGCTTTACAGAAAAGGAACACTAAAAATGTGCCATCTGAAGCTGCCTGTTGTATCCACTCTCACGGATGACTTCCGGGCTAGTGAGGCAGTGATATTGAATAAGTTAACGAAAGTTGAAACCAACAAATCATCCACACTATGTGAAACTGGTCCTATTGCCTTAGAAGAGGCAAGAACAGAAAGAGGTATAGCTAGGTGCTTTCCTATCCTTCAGCCTCTAAATGCTCTATTATTCTGAAGGAGAAACAAGGCTGTGGACAGAAAACTTGACTGTGGAAGTAGATACTTAGGTCAGATTCACAGTGATTGGTCATATCTTTGCATCAACTGGACTTCAGAAGTCCTTTATTCTTTTTCCCAAATTGCTCTCATATTCCTCTACCAGTTTTAATAACTGTTATGTACTTTTCCAGCATTTTATGACTGTGATTTAAAATGGAAGAATATGAGTTGCCTACATTTATGTATGTACATGTGACTGTTAGCAGATTAAGGATGAAAACAACCACCCACTGACAACGAGAAGCCTCCCATGCTTCTCCCACACCAGCATAACCTGCTACTTATGCAATGGAGAATCAGCAGTTTTGAAAGCAACCCAGAACTGTTCATTCCCAGAAAAGGAATAGGTTTGATGGGAATTCTGCTGAACTGACCCTATCAGGAATGTAGCATTTCCATTCATTTCTGGAATTATTTTACAAAGTGCTGAATTTCATTGTGTGAGCATTGGCTCTCCTTGGTGCAAAAGATCCCCCTTTATTGCCCTCAAGGTGATAAAAGAAGATGAAGAGTTTTTAGACAGAGCAGTAGAACTGCAACAGATAAGAGAAGTACAGAAGCTGGAAGTCCAACAGCAAGCTGAGGCAGGAGAAGAGAATCTTGAGGGGAGGGAAAATGAGGCGGAAACTTCCTGGAAAGGGGTAATAGGTTAGGTGCGGAAGAACCAGAAGACACTATGCAAATGGAAGCAGTGGAACTGTTGAGTCACTTTCAGTTACCTGAGGATGAGACTGGAGGGCAGCCTGCAATGGAAGAACAACAAGTCATCCTGCACAACATTGAATGAGAAGCTAAAGATAGTAGCAGTGACACCAAGGCTTGTAAGAACAAGAAGAGAAGAGTGTTACTTGTTGAAGGCTCCTTGTTGCATGGGATGGAAACACATGTATGTCAGGATGACCTGTGGATGTGTCAGGTATACTGTCTCCCGGGAGAACAGATTAGTGATATAACTGAAAGAAAGGAAGAAAAGAAGAACCTGGGAACTACAGACCAGTCATTCTGAGTTCAATCCCTGGGAAATTTTTGGAGCAGATTATTAAGTAGTCAGTCTGCAAACTCCTTGAAAACAATGCAGTGATTACTAGGAGCCAACATGAGAAATCCATGTAGGCTCCTAATAAGAATAAATCCTACCAAACTAATTTTATTTATTTATTTATTTATTTATTTATTTATTTATTTATTTGGGTATTTTTACCCCACCCAATATGTTGCAGGTCTCTAGATGGCTTACAAGTCAAAATCCAATAAATACATATAAACCCAAATAATACAAAATAATCCACGACTGAGCAAAAACATAATTAAAATATCAAACATTAAAATTACAGAAAAATAAAAAGATCTTGACCTGGCACCGAAAAGCATATAATGTTGGTGCCAGGCGGACCTCTCTGGGGATTTGATGAACTGTAGGAATGCTTTGGACATAATTTATCTTGACGTTGGCAAAGCTTTTGAAAAAGTGCTCTGTGATATCCTGATTATCAAACTAGCAGAAAGTGGGCTAGATGGAACAACTATCAGGTGGATTCACAACTGTCTACAGAATCAGACTCAAAGAGTTTGCATCAATGGCACCTTTGCAAACTGCGGAGAGGTAACAAGTGGGGTAATGCAGAGTCCTGGGCCAAGTGCTCTTCAATATTTGCATTGATGATTTGGATGAGGAAGTGCAGGGAATGATTATTAGATTTGCAGATGACACAAAAATGGGTGGGATAGCTAATACTCCAAAAGACAGAAAGAAGATTCAAGGTGATCTTGATAGGTTGGAGCATTGGGCTGAAAACAACAGTATGAAAGACAGTAGGGACAAATGCCAAGATCTACACTAGGAAAAAGAATCCAAATGCATCATTACAAGATGGGCACTACTTGGCTCAGCAATACTGCAAGTGAGAAGGATCTTAGAACTGTTGTAGATCACAAGCTGGGTATGAGTCAACAATGTGATGTGGCTGCAAATGATATTTTAAGCTCCATTAATGGAAGCAGTACTTCCAAATCATGTGAAGTGCTAGTTCCCCTTTACTCAGCACTAGTTAAATCTCATCCAGTATACTGTGTCCAGTTCTGTGTGCCACAGTTTAAGAAAGATGCAGACAAGTGGGAAAGGGTCCAGAGGAGAGTGACAAGGCTAATCCAGGCACTGGAAACAAGATCCATGAAGAGATAGTGAAAGAACTGGGCACGTTAACCTTGAGAAGAGAAGACTTAGGGGAGATAGGGTAGCATTCTACAAGTGCTTGAAAGGCTGTCACAAAGAGTAAGGACAGGATCTCTTCTTGATCATTCCAGAACGCAGGACAGAGAATAACAGGCTCAAGTTACAGGAAGCCGGATTCCAGATGAGTATCAGGAAAATTTCTTGACTTTTGGAGCAGTGCAACAATCAAATCAATTACCTAGGGAACTTGTGGACTGTCCCAGACTGGAGGCAACTCAACAGCCAACTGAGAGGGATGGCTTATCTTGGTGTCCTGCACTGAGTAGGACACGATGGACCCAATGGCCCTCTGGCTCCTTCCAACTCTGCTGTTCTATGATTCTGTGAAAGCAGGCCTGCTGCATTCCTGGGTCAAACTATTGAGGACAATACCAGTATGTGATGATGTAGCATCATACCCTTGCACATGGCCTTTCCAGCAGCTTTGCCTCCAGTGTTCCAAAGAGCTGAGCCAATATATTTCCATATAGCTCTTTCATGCAGTATATAGCAGGGCAGCCATGAGTCCAAGGAGCTCATACTGCTTCCCTGGCTGTAGTGCCAATATCACACTATTTCCAAGTCCAAGCTCTCATTTCTATACATTTTGCATTTTCTAAAGAGGGATAGCCAAGTGGACTGGTGTTCATGACCAAAACGTGTGAAGGAAAGGTGATTATTGATGCATGCCATCTCTCATGTGGTAAAGCAGCTGAGGTGAGCTCATCGATTCATTCCTCCTGCACTCCAGGTCACCCACCCAACCAAACTGCAATTAGGTACAGTGGGGTGGTGCAGACTTTACATTTCAGCACATGAGCTTTCCCCATCCTTGGGGTGAGGTTGGGCCCATTCTCCTTTATGGCATGGCCTTGATCTGACTTGGGCATCCCTTTACACTGAAGGCTCCAAATACAGAACTGCTACATGATACTGTTTGACCTCAAGGTATCCTACTGGACAAATATTAATGGAAAAACCCTTGATGTTTTGCTCTCCTGCCACCCACTGCATTTCCATTTCTGTTTTACCATTCCATCACTTTTGCAGGGAATGTTGTTCTAGGGTCGTTCTAGGGCACTCCAGTCAGGACATGTCTTTTTCTTTTTTCTTTAATCTGCATGCATGTCATAATAAAATATGCTATCATTCATCTAAATGTCTATGGTATAAATGTCACCTGAGCAGTTTATGTCTTAATAAATCTGAGAGATCATTTACCTTGTTGATGTTAACTGCAGTAAGAGGAGCAAAAGTAAATGCAGAGCTATATACCTGCAGGGGCTGCTGAGTGAAATATATAGGTGCTACAGGAATATGGGTTTTTCTGCATGTAAGAGAAGACAGTATAGTGTTTCTGCCCATGACAGAATATAAATTTAAGCTGTGGTTGTTGGATGCTAATTACAGAAACTTCTTGGAATATGGCTATTACTTTCTCTTCTATGGGTGCTCTTTCTGTAGCACTTGGAGCAAGCCAGAGTTGATCTTCAGGTGCATATCTGTGGCCAGCTCTTGGATGTTTGCATCCATGTTCCACTGCTCATTGAAAAGTATGAGAAATAAGCTAAAAATCTGCCTGGGACTAGTGAAATATTATGCATTTGTTATTAAATAAAAGTTGCAGCTTCCCCCAAGTGAGAACTTCATGTCTGTTGTGACAGAAGAGACTGGACAGGCTATGGAAGCGTATCCGTGTGGATATGCTGGCCCTGACATGTATATTCAACAAGGACATGGAATGCATTAAGAATGTAAAAAGGGTCATGTTTGATCAGACCAAGAGTCCGTCTAGTGTAGCATTCAGTTCAACTGGTGGCCAGGAAGCTCCTCACAGGAAATCCACAAACCAGATAGGAGTGTAACAGCTTCTTCCTGCAATGGGTGTACATTTGCCATGCTTCTCTGATACTGGAAGTGGCACATAGCCATGAGGGCTGGCAGTCATCGATGGCCTTCTTTCCCACAAATGCTCCCAATCCCCCTTTAAAGCCCTCTAATTTGGCGTCCATCATCACATTGTTACACTGTGTGAAGAAGTGCTTCCTTTTATATGTACTGCATCTCTTGCCAATCAGCTTCCGGGTACCAGTAGTATAAGAGACACAGAAAAAGTCTCAAAATTCATTAAAAGCAGCAATCTGTGCTTATGCATAATTAAGTGCAGTGTTCAGCAAAAGCCGAAGTAGTTCCCCGTCTATTATATTCTGGACATGTTATGATATGTTAGCATCATATCTGTGGATCTGTGCTGACTCACAATGTCAACAAGGTTGTGAATAAAATTAGAAGTGTGCAGTGACCACAGTATTTGGTTTGGACACTAATTTAGCCCTTCGGAAAGTGGTCTAATTAGGCTTACATTGAATTTGAGGCTCTCCACTTTGATTCAGGTTCCAAACCAAGTGAGATATGGAAATCTTGGGAACATTCACCTAGAAGCTTTACCAGATTGGCTGAAAATAAAGGAAGCACGCAACGGCTGTGTATGGACAAATCTCACAGCATTTTTATGTAGCACATTCTAAAGCCTTTATTGAAGGAAGAACCTCTAAATGGTAACTTGGCTGAATGCTTTTTTACAACAATATTTAATGATCAAAATCCATCACACAGGATTTTATGTCCGGAATGCTGTTTCCTTGAGGAAGGACTATAACATCATTAATCTGATTTGTTCTTTGGATTTAAAGGAATTGGACATGCAGAAAGCAACTCTTAGCCTTTTCTAATATTTTCATATCAGAGAAGTTCTCTCCACCTCATCAGCCTTTGTCATGTATTTGGTTCCTTCTAATACAACAAGGACAAGCCCTGAATCCTTTAAAGGGATTAACAGTCTTCTGTTCCTTCCACTTCATCTTCTTTTCAGAGGAAATTTTCTATTGACTTTAGTGAACAGTCTTAGGCAAAATGTAGCGTCTTACCAGAAACCTTTGTAACTTTAGGAAAAAATGTGTATGATGAAGTGGACATGGTACAACATATTTATATTACTTGTTTAGTACCGGTCTATTTCTACCAAGCCTTATGTATAAGAAATAACCTTTAAGGTATCTATTGCATTCAGATTTTACCAGTTTCTGGGCTAACATGTGGAGGAAGAAACTATGCCTTCTTTAGTTATTATACTGTGAAGCTATGGACTTTCTCCTTCTCTCCTTCCCTCCATTTCTGAAGATTTCTATAATAAAAGAAAGAAAACTTCAGAGCAGTTCACAAGATAAAAGCATGATAAAGAACCATAAAACCAGTACAGCAGCAGCAGCAGCAGCGTGATTACATAATCAAATCTCATTAAAATAGCCGGGGCTAGCTGGCAATGTCAGAGGTCAGAACACTGCAGAGCAAACAAATGATTCTCAGGTTGTTGATGGAAACAGTCCACATAAGGACTTGCCTTATCTTAGTGGTGAGATTATCCCATATTGTGAATGTCAGAAGTGACGAGGCATTTGTCCACACCACATTGATGGTTTGTGCTGCGGTGAGCAAGATCTTTCCCTCAGAACATAGAGGCCTAACCCTAAAACTCTCAGATAACCTGGCCATGAACATCTCGAGCTTGACTAATTCAAGTTCTCAGGGTCTTTCTGATGTTACTAATTTCTACAGGAAACATTAGGACCAAGAAATCTCACTGAATGTAAGTATGAATCTAAGCAGAATCTAAGTATGGTTCATCCCATGGCGGTCCAGCAATTTTAGCTATCTAAATATTCTGAAGAAGAGTACCCCTGGTTCTTTCCCTAAAACATTTACAATAAATGAATGGTGGTAGATTTGGCTCATGTCCTCTCCCCTAGGTAATTGGATGCATTCAATACTGGAAGTGAATCAACATATATACAGTTTGTACATGCATAGACTCTGTTTACATGACTTGGCAACCCTGAAAAATAAAGGGTTCCCAAACGAGTAGAGAGTGGCTCACTCATGCAGAAGATCAACTTGTGTAGACTCTGTCTAGATCTCTAGATGAATGTGTTGGTGTTGGGGGCAAATCCAGCCGGCACCATTCCACTCTGCCCTCTGCCAGCCCATTCCACATGGAATCATTGCATGTGTGTAAAGAACCCCTACCACCATCTTTTTCATGATCCCTGACCTTGTTGTACTTTGCAATGAACTGGAGGTATCTCAGACAAAATAAGTTGTATAAAAAATCTAACCAAAATGAAATGGTTCAATGAAACATGGGGTATGGGCACAGCCCAGGTTGTAAACTCTGTAATGGTTTTTGTATCAATGTTACATTAAGGACAAAAGCTTTTCTAGAACTTAGCTAAACAAATTGTGTGGCTGTCTGGGTTCATTATCCCAAGACTTAAACTATCACTGGGTTTGCCTGCTGGTCCCTTAGAAACTTTGAAAGTTTCTCAGGTTTTCTTTGTTTCCTCTGAATGAATGGTAATTGGTGTCCAGGACTTGGACTGAAAGTAAGTCATATTTTAGATAGTTGTTAGGCAGGATACTAGTGCTTTTTGAATGCCTTTAAAACCTTGAGACTCATACTTCTATTTATCAAACGTTCAGTAGGACATACCTCGTAGAAGAGTAGAAGAATGCATGAAAATATTATGCTGACTTGATGGAAAACACAGATGTTTAAAGACACCAGAAATGCAGCCATCTATTCCTTTACAAGGAAATGAAAATGAATTAGAACAGCAAAAAAGAATGAATAATAACAAATGAATAGCAAATGAATGAAGTTTTCAGTTTTGAAAATGAACTAAAACAAACAAGCAAATCTCTTGTGTACTCCTAGTTCAAAGTATTATGTCTCATGTGAGATGAGAGTGTTGGAATCATAGTGTTGTTCAAATAGTAAAACATAGAACAGCCTTTGTTATGCTGCTTGTTAGAAGTGAGCCAGTCATAAACTGCATCATGTAAAATGGATGAAACCAAGGCAGCTAAAGCAATTTGGAATTTACCTCATGAATATTGCTTTCATACACACCTTATGCATAGTCACAAAGTGAAATTAGGTCTGTTTCTACATCAACAGCAGATTAACCATGACAGAACTCAGAGGGTGACTAATACTGACTCTTGTTGTAAAGGAAACGTGAGAAGTATATGTCAATAACATCTAAAGGCATCTAAATAACATCTAAATAACATTGTAGACTCACATTTCCGAGGACACTTTGTATACTGAAATACTGGTCTATTTCCAGTGCTTCTCTCCTCCAAATTGTGATGGTTTGACAAACAACATGTTTAGAAAAATAGGTAAGTAACTTCTTTTCATAGCATTTCAGAAAAACTGTAGAATAACCAGATTGATTTCCAAAACATGCTTAATTTTTAAAGGTTTGTTAATCTACCACACAGAAGTACAGTGTACCATGCCACTCATGTTCTATCATTCCAAGATTGTGAGATTTCAAGAAGCTATTCAAGGCTATTTTTGGTTTGCTTTGGGGTTCACACCTATGAAGGAACAGAACTGTCCACAATTATTGTGTTTCTCTTGGATATTATGAAAGAAAATCATATTGGTCATGGCAGTGACTCACCCCTACATCTAATAGCCAAGCCCTCAGACTCCTGAAGTTGATATCTGAGATCTAGATAGTTTGGGAGCAGTGGTTTGGTGGAGGCAGAAGTTATGTGCGTGTGTGTGTAATCTCGTGGCAGTAGATTTTATATATTTATGGTAGTGAAAGGCAAAAGAGAGAGAGAGCACATTATTTCCTATATTCCCCTTCCACTCATGGAACAGGGTGTTGATGAATTGAATTCTCCTCCAAGTTTCCATTCTATACTGCTAGTCTTTCTTCCTTAATATAATGCTTAATGTTTCTCCTATCTAATTCTGATTTCATTACATTATTCAAAATAATACAATTAATACAATTAATTCTATTATTACATCCATTCATAAATACAAATATTAATAAAGAAGACTGATAAACATAAACAAACTGGTACCAGTCAGTCTTCTAGAACAAATAAGATTTCACTGAATCCTGAACTTGCCAGTTCCCTTATTTATTTATTTATTTATTTATTTATTTATTAAAACATATTTATGCCGCCCCATTCGCCGAAGCCTCGGGGCGGCTTACAACAATAAATTAAAATAACATTTTAAAATATATACATTAAAATACAAATATATGATATAAAACATACAATATAAAACAAGCCGCCCTGGCCAGATAAAATTCAATAATATTAACATTTAAAATACTGCTTAAATAAAAAGGTCTTCGCCTGGTGCCAAAAAACAAATAACGACATAATATATGTATGAGGTGTATCCAGAAAGTAATGAGAATGATATTTTCAACATTCTTTTATTGAATTTTTTTACAATTGAACACTGTCTCCTTCAAAATATGACCCTTGTGAGAGTACACAAAGCTCCCAGTGATTTTTCCATTCTTCATAGCATCCCTGAGGTCTTCAAGTGGCATGGAGTTCAGAGCCTGCGTAGTGGCTCTTTGGACGTTATCCACACTACCAAAAAGGCATCCTTTCAAGCCATTCTTCACCTTTGGGAGTATGAAAAAGTGGCAAGGAGCCAAGTCCTTCACAGAGCTCTTCTCCAGCATAGGGGCTTCATTCTCATTACCTTTTGGACACACCTCATATATATATATATCACCTTCATTTTTCTAAAGAATATCTTTTCACCAAAAGTGACTTAACATTTTAATATGTTAAATAAAATTCCATGCTAAATGCTTCAGTGCATCCTTACCCTGCTTGATGATGATATTATTCCCATCCACTGAATTACATGGTATTAATAGTCTCTGTCTTTGTGTCCATGTCTGTATCATATATATAAGTGTATCTGTTTGTGTAAGAAAGGAAAGAAGAAGGAAAGACATGTCTAGTTCTGAAGGCTAAGAGGATCAGCTAGTGTTACTCTCCACAATTTATTGGTCACAGTGGGATATAATGGACTTTTGAGCTGAGTTGCCTTTATAATTGAGATGCTCTTTTTATTCAAATAGCAACAGACAGAAGTGCCTTAGCTGTAACTGTAGGTTATGCAGAAAATCAATATAATATGGCTGTCTTCAGTATTGATAGTCTTCAGAGGCGATCAAGTGGCAAATAGATTGCCTGAGGACCTCTTATTTCTTCCTGCTTGATCCATGAAGGGAAAGTTTGGCTGGTGCAAGGATGTTTTGAGGAAATAATTCAGTGCTGTACTATTCCCAACTGTTATACATTATAGGTTGCTTGAACCATCTCTGGCCTCTCCTGAACAATGTGTGTTGACCCACTGCTGTGCTTCTTTACCCACACGGAAGAATTCTGGATTCTTCTGTGGCTCATGGCAAGCAGAGGATGTTTTGAGTTGTCTGTAGACATGTTTGCTCTGCATGTAAATATTCACACCAAAGTGATCTTTTGGCACATTGCTATGTGGAGATCACTATTCCCCTAGTGCATTCTTCCATGTTTATGGAAGAATGTTTTATGCTTTAAAAGTTTTGTGCTTTAAAACTTTTTAAAGCATGCCACTCTAATGAGACTCATTCATTGCTCACACTTGTGTGCATAGGTGTGCACATGAATCTCCCCATCATAGCCCTCCAAAAAGACATGCATTTTTTTGCCCAGGCTTTACCCCTCATATCCAGACCATTTATTTATAATATTTATTACAGTGAATTTATCCACTCTCAGCACAATAGATTGTGGAAATGGTGGTAAAGAAATAAATGGACCACAACTATAACTATTTTAATGTATTTTAATTTCCTTGTTCCAAGAAACTTCCTCTCCCTTAATTTTGTGTGAACTAGATGACTTTGTGTACCTTCTAATCCATGTGTCCTTGATCCCAAGGTGCAGAGGCAGCTCATGGACGAGCTACAGTGCGACAAATGGAAGGTTAGCAGAGGCAGACTCAAGGGGGTGGTCCATGCAGGGCCAGATAAATTCAGTTTGCAACACATACTCCATTTGCTCTCCCTTCATGGATCCCTGCCTTGTGGTGGCGAAGGGGCTTGTGTAGCTCAATGAAGCTATGAGCTATGCTGTGCAGGGCCACCCAAGACGGACAGGTCATAGCGGAGAGCTCTGACAAAACGTGATCCACTGGAGAAGGAAATGGCAACCCACTCCAGTATCTTTGCCATGGACAGTACCAAAAGGCAAGATGAGCCCCTCAGGTCGGAAGGTGTTCAATATGCTACTGGGGAAGAGCAGAGGGCTAGTTCTAGTAGCACCAGAAAGAATGAAGCAACTGGGTCAAAGCCGAAAGGACACTCAGTTGCAGATGTATCTGGTGGTGAAAGGAGAGTCCGATGCTGTAAAAATCTATACTCTATAGGAACCTGGAATGTAAGATCCATGAATCAAGGCAAGCTGGATGTGGTCAAACAAGAGATGACAAGACTGAACATCAACATCTTAGGAATCACTGAACTAAAATGGACAGGAATGGTGAATTTAATTCGGATAACCATCAGGTATACTACTGTGGGCAAGAATCCCTCAGACGAAATTGAGTAGCCTTCATAGTCAATAAAAGAGTAGGAAAAGCAGTACTGGGATGCAATCTCCAAAATGACAGTATGATCTCAGTTCGAATCCAAGGCAAACCATTCAACATCACAGTAGTCCAAGTCTATGCCCCAACCACTGGTGCTGAAGAGGCTGAAGTTGACCAGTTCTATGAAGGCCTACAACACCTTCTAGAATTAACACCAAAAACTGATGTCCTTATCATCATGGGGAATTGGATTGCTAAATTAGGAAGCCAAAAGATAACTGGAATAACAGGCAAGTTTGGCCTTGGAGTACAAAATGAAGCAGGGCACAGGCTGGTAGAATTTTGTCAGGAGAATACGATGGTCATAGCAAACACTCTTTTCCGACAACCCAAGAGATGACTCTACACATGGACATCACCAGACGATCAGCACAGAAATCAGATTGACTATGTGCTCTGCAGCCAAAGATAATGAAGCTCTAAACTAAAACTAATGATGGAGAAGCTCAGTAAAAACTAGACCAGGAGCTGACTGTGGCTCAGATCATGAGCTTCTGGTTGCAAAATTTAGGCTTAAATTGAAGAAAGTAGGGAAAAGCACTAGGCCACTCAGGTATGACCTAAATCATACCTCTGATGAATATACAGTAGAGGTGACAAATAGATTTAAGGAATTAGATCTGATAGACAGAGTGCCTGAAGAACTAAGGATAGAGGTTCGTAATATTGTACAAGAGGTAGCAACTGAAACCATCCCAAAGAAAAAGAAATGAAAGAAAGCAAAATGGCTGTCTGAGGAAGCTTTACAAATAGGTGAGGAAAGAGGGGAAGTGAAAGGCAAGGGAAAAAGAGAAAGATACACCCAATTGAATGCAGAATTCCAGAGAATAGCTAGAAGAGAAAAGAATGCCTTCTTAAATGAACAGTGTAAAGAAACAGAAGAAAACAATAGAATAAGAAAGAATAGAGATCTCTTCAAGAAAATTGGAGATATGAAGGGAACATTTCATGCAAAGATGGGCATGATAGAGGACCAAAATGGCAGGGACCTAACAGAGGCAGAAGAGATTAAGAAGAGGTGGCAAGATTATACAGAAGAACTATACAAGAAAGAGCTTAACGTCCCTAATAACCATGATGGGGTGGTCACTGACCTCAAGCCAGAAATCCTGGAATGTGAAGTCAAATGGGCCTTAGGAAGCCTGAGCAACAACAAACCTAGTGGAGGTGACAGTATTCCAGCTGAGCTATTCAAAATCCTAAAAGTCGATGCAGTAAAAGTGCTACACTCAATATGCCAGCAAATTTGGAAAACTCAGCAGTGACCACAGGATTGGAAAAGGTCAATTTACATTCCAATCCCAAAGAAGGGCGATGCCAAAGAATGTTCAAACTACCGCACCATTGCACTCATTTCACATGCTAGCAAAGTTATGCTCAAAATCCTACAAGCTAGGCTCCAGCAGTATGTGGACCAAGAAATACCAGAAGTACAGGCAGGATTTCGAAGAGGCAGAGGAACTAGAGATCAAATTGCCAACATACGCTGGATCATGGAGAAAGCTAGCGAGTTCCAGAGAAACATCTACTTCTGCTTCATTGACTATGCTAAAGCCTTTGGTTGTGTGGATCACAACAAATTGTGGCAAGTTCTTAAAGAGATGGGAGTACCAGACCATCTTATTTGTCTCTTGAGAAACCTATATGTGGATCAAGAAGCAACAGTGAGAACTGGACACAGAACCACCGATTGGTTCAAAATTGAGAAAGGAGTTCGGCAAGGCTGTATACTGTTGCCCTGCCTATTTAACTTATATGCAGAGCACATCATGAGAAATGTGGGACTGGATGAATCACAAATTGGAATCAAGATTGCTGGGAGAAATACCAACAACCTCAGATATGCAGATAATACCACTTTCATGGCAGAAAGTGAAGAGGAACTAAAGAGCCTCTTGATACGGATAATTTAGTTTAGTGGTAATTTATTATGTTCTATTGTATTTCAATGTATCTTATTGTGTTGTAAGCCACCCCGAGGCTTCGGCAAGGGGCGGCATAGAAATGTTATAATAATAATAATAAAAATATGGGTGAAGGAGAAGAGTGCAAAAGTTGGCTTGAAACTCAGCATTAAAAAAGCTAAGATCATGGCATCTAGTCCTCTCACTTACTGGCAAATAGATGGGGAAGAAATGGAGGTAGTGACGGATTTTATTTTTCTGGGCTCCAAGATCACAACAGATGGGAACTGCAGCCAAGAAATTAAAAGACGCTTGCTCCTGGGGAGGAAAGCTATGGCAAATCTAGATAGCATACTAAAAGGCAGAGACATCTCCCTGCCAATGAAAGTGCATATAGTCAAGGCTGTGGTTTTCCCAGTTGCAATGTATGGCTGTGAAAGCTGGACCATAAGGAAGGTTGAGCGCCAAAGAGTTGAGACCTTTGAATTGTGGTGCTGGAGTAGACTCCTGTGAGTTCCTTGGACTGCAAGGCAATCAAATCAGTCAATCTTAAAGATAAACCCTGACATCTCTTTAGAAGGCCAGATACTGAAGATGAAACTCAAATACTTTGGCCACTTAATGAGAAGGAAGGACTCACTGGAGAAGACCCTATTGCTGGGAACAATTGACGGCAAAAGAAGAAGGGGACAGCAGAGAATGAGGTGGCTAGATGGAGTCCCTGAAGCAGTCGGCGTGAGCTTAAGTAGGCTCCGCAGGGTGGTGGAGGACAGGAAGGCCTGGAGGAATGTTGTCCATGGGGCTGTGATGGGTCGGACATGACTGTGCGACTAACAACAACATAAGCCCCAGGATCACACCTGTAACTGTTTCCTCATCCCTCCTTATGTCTTTTTCCTTGTGGGTGCTCTCTTTTCAGATTGTTAGCCTACACTCAGAGATTGTCTTCTTTTACTGATTATTTGGCAGAGAAGTGGCATAAAAATACTGTAATCTAAGTAATCTAAGTAAGCCAATAGGTAGATCCTTTTACATAAACATGTTAAAAATAATTAGAAGGAAAATATGAGCATTTGTAACCATGTGGGTGCCCAGCTGGCTGCTTGTAGGCTATATTCAAGCAAGAAAAACAGGTGAAAGAATGCTATAGCAACCAGCAGCAAACTTGATGGGCCCCGGTGTGCCCATTACAGCATGTACTGAAGTGTTCCATTGAGAATGATGGAATTAAAAGTGTGTTACTTTCGTTTAATCATGCCTCATTCTCTTGGACCTCACTGGGTGATCTCACTTGATCATATTGGCCTTCTGTGGTTTAAGGCATGCTTGGCAAATACTGCCAATGTCTATTTGGAAACATGTTCCCAGCCAGCTGAATATAGGCTTGCAGCTTCAGTTACTGTAGTCCATCCCTGCCACTCCCAACTCCAAAAAGAAGAGAAGAGAAGAGAAGAGAAGAGAAGAGAAGAGAAGAGAAGAGAAGAGAAGAGGTTGTTAACAATTCCTAGGACTTGCATCCTAATATATAAGTTTGCAGTCTAAGTTTGTTAATGACATGTAACCTGTAAATATAAGTTCTAGCCACCTCTCTCCATTATGTCTTTATGGACTGCTTTATGCATCAGCAGGAAAAGTTCCCCTTAGTGACATTGTATGACCTACTGTTTGTCTCCCGTCTAAGAGCCCACAGCCTCACCTTAAGACACAGTTCAAACATAGATATCACAACCCGTTCTTTGCTCCAACTTTTGCCTTTATATATCAGCAGGAAAGCATCAGTAGAGCACACAGACATCCAGCATGCAGTATAGTCCACCCAGCTACAAAGGATCTGCCAGATCGTTCAGGATCTTCTCTTTTATTGAATGCTTTTTGCTCATTTGCTTCCTAGCCCAGCCCATTCAGTGACATTCAGTATATTAGCCATTATCTTCTTCTATTGACCAGCTTTGCCTTTCGGTCCTAGGTTCCCCAATTCGTAACAGGTAGGATGTGATCGTGATCATGTGTATTTTAATGTTAATCCTTTTTCAAGAGGACAAAGAATCAGGCAGTAGATCAGGAGAAGTACAATGTCATCCTTCAGATCTCTGAATCTGCAAAGTGTGTCTTCAGAGAAAATGCCCTGGCAAAAACACACACACAGACACACAGACACACACACTGTTGTTCAATAAACTCTCAATGGAATATGTTGATTGCTGGATAAGCCATAGATGCAGATACAATATCTTATTTTTTATATTTCATTATGACTTCTTGGTAGTCTGTGTTTGGTTTAGGTCATGGGTGAAGATCTGACCATGAGGGTAGCCCATGGATTCCTCTTTCTGCCCTACCCACTGTTTAAAATTCAAATTGCTCTGCCCCTGTCCCTTCTCTTGCCCCTTCCTTCCTTCCTTCCTTCCTTCCTTCCTTCCTTCCTTCCTTCCTTCCTTCCATTCTGCTGGATGATAATTTTCTGGGGAAGCAGCTGTGTGTTAATCCCCCTACATGTGACATTTAGTATTTTTTAAAGAATTAATAGCAAGGCATTTGATGTACAGAAGGAGTATTTTCAGAGCTGGAGACAGAAGAAATAAGCATCCCACATTCATTGATTTTGAAGGTTTTAGGGAAAGGTCCGGGGTATTGTTCTTCAGGATATTTAGATAGCTAAAGTTGCTGGACCACCATAGGAAGAACCATACTTAGATTCTGCTGTTAGGTTCTGATTTGTATCAGGCCCCTGTACTTACTCTAGAGTAAAAATAAAAGCTACTGGGTAACAGCTTGAAAGCAATGTCTGCTTTGCCCTTGGTGGCTGTAAGAATCAGGTCCAGGATTTGCACAAAACTGTAACTATACAAAGATGCACTCACACTCCAAAACAAATTGTTTTCTTGATACAACATGTGCGAGCCTTTTTCCACCTTTCAACAAACTGGTTTTCATTGTCTTGCCCTGGTATCAGGTCACTGTAAAATGGAAAAGGCTAGAGAAGGAAATACTTAAGATTTCAATCTTCTTCCCGAAGGCTATATTATCCCAGCTTGCAATCAGAGCTATATTATATTACACTGGCAGGGCATATTGACGCACATATCAAATTCAACTAATGCCATAAAATGAGGGCTTTGGCTCAGGTAACTGATGGGTGGGTTGCTCACTTTGGTCCAAAGCAGTAATTACTGTTACAACAAAAGTCAGTGAAGACATTTCATTTAAATGCTGCTTTGTCCAGACTTAATACAAAGATCTCTAATCTGGATTTTAAAAAATTGCTCATGTAGAGCACGGCACTATCTTTTTATAAGATTTATTTCAATAAGAGGATACATTTATGGTTTTTCTAACCTCATTCCCCATCCCTGCCAAAAGGGTGAATATTTCTGAATGACCCAAAAACATTTTGCACAGAAGACAGTGCTCCAAGTAGTGGTCACAAATTATTTCAAAGAAGGGGAGACATTTAGCTAAAGATGTTGAGTGTGGAGAAAGAATTCACAAACATTGGAACTTTTTTCCAGGGAAGTGCTGCTTTCTTAGTGACAAAACAAACCTAGAAAATCTACAGACTCTTCATAAAGCCTAAGTTACTTACAAGTCTACTCAAATTCTGAAGTAGGGTGTGTATATGTGTGGTCTTGCTCAAGTCTAAATTAAAAGATTATTGATCACTTGACAGCAAGCCACAGGAGAGAAGCAAAATGCTAACTAATCATATTTAACTTTAAAATCAATTGCGTAGTGTTCTAAGAACCGGTGGGGATCGTTTATGCAAATTAGCATCTTTTTGCATGCATGCTATGCATAGATTTTGGGGTCAAGAGAATGATATATTGCTATCATACACACCCGCTTTTCCAATGCAATTTGTAATAAGTTCTGTATATTGCTCCCATAATACCTATAGCTGCCCTCCATGCATGGAAGTCGAGTGTACGATGAATGAAGCTAGACCACTGATGCTTTAAAAAACTGCAAGGAACAGGACGAATGTCAGTAGGTAGGGGCATATGATTCCCTGTGTGTCCAGAAACCAAACAGCTACTTTCAGACTTTGGTTGTCATTCACAGGTGGTATTCCTATATGGCTTTGCTTCATTGTTATTTTACTTTTCCACCAAGGAATGGCACATGTGTTGCCCTCTTTGCTTTATTCTTAAAACATTCTTGGCAGCTAAATTAGAATGAGAGGAAGTAGTGACTAGGCCAATGTCACCCTGGATAGATCTTTTAAGCTAAATGTCTCCATACCTAGTCCAGCACTAACCACTGAGAAACACCACCAAGACGTTTCTACATTCTGCTGTTTTCTGAGTCATCTGTTGGACTGAACCGCATCTAGATGCATGGAGTTTATAAACATTCTCTCCTTTATTAATTTAAAGTGGACTTTTCCAACCTCATGCTCGCCAGATATTTTGGACTATAATTCCCATGAGTGTCAGACAGTCTGAGCAATGGAAAGCAATCATGAGAGTTGAAAAGCATGTGTCAATAAAGAGCAGTATCTGATCCTGCCATTTTGGAAGGTAAGCATAGTTGGGAGGGACACATGAGTCCTGCACTGAGCAGGTGGTTGGACCTGATGGCCTGCTAGGCCCCTTCCAACTGTATGACTCTATGATTCTATGAAGACCAAATTATTGGAAGGCCACTTAGTTAGGGAAGACTGATTTAGGGCACAATAGGTATTTGCTCTTGGGAAACGTGGCTTGTTCAGACTTGGAGGACTTCCTGTCCACTTCCAATCTAATGATAGAAAGAGGGCTAATTTAGGGATTTTTCCTCACGGACCTCCATCTCTATGGTAGACTTGGGTTGTGAGGAGTGCAGTAGAGTAGACCCATAGCTGTCTGGAAGCTACCTCCACAGTACACTTTGCTAGATTGCAATGCTTGGGTTGAAAAGGTAATTAGGCAAATTGTGTAGCACATGCATGGTTGGGCAAATCACTCCCTATGGCTTTTCCCCCCTGGTGATTATGCAGAGCTGGCCCACACTTTCTTTTCTCCTTGATGAAATATCTTGAGTAATAAGGAGCTGAGGTAAAATATAATCCAAAACTGCTCAGCTGGGCTGTAATTACAGCAATGATTTGGATTAAAGAAGAGGAAGTTTGAAATGTTGATATGACTTTGATTTGAGACTTGGAAAAGGATTTGCTGAATTCATGCAATGCTAAAATAATAAGAACGGACAGTGTTCTAATCCATTGATATGATATGTTACTCATAAAGTGGTTCTATATTTATTAGTTTATTGCTTTGGAAGTCCATTTCAACCCAACAAGAGCATTGTGACAGCTTACTACTAAATAATTTTTTGTTCTCTTAAGAATATTCCTGCGGTATCTTGGAATAGGGGCTGCTGATGGCTTGATTTAGGCAGAAAGCTGCTCTGTATGTGACACTGTTGCCATGAGGATCAGCTGTATCTCTGCAGTTAAATTCCCACTCAACAGAGTCATTCTGTGTAGTGTCTGCTGGACAGAAACTCACACATGACCCTTAAGGAGTGGGCCTTCCAACTCATGTGACCTACTTAAGGGCCTGGTGTCCAGGGCAGCAGCCACCATCACCGTGGGCACCACTGCTCATTCCGTCCCCCACTGCCAGCCATTGTAGACCTCTCCATGACACTGGGGGTGGGGGGAATGCCATGTCTACACCTGCGGATCAGAGGAGGTGGGCCTTGTGTCTCATGTGACCTACTTAAAGCCTGGCACCTGAGGCAGAGGACTTGGGCAGCTGTCAAATGATGGTGCCAAAGGGTGTAGCCTGTTTGGCACAGGTTTGGGGCTTGTTTGGCGTAGGTTTAGGCCTCAGGCTTCTGTGTGTGTGTTGGGGGGTGGGGGGAGAGAAATGAGAAATCTGTGTTCTGCAAAGTTTTGTTATTGCTAAATGTTTTAAACCAGCTCTGTACATGTTCACTGCCCAGAGAGCCCCGCAGGGCTATAGGGAAGTATAAAAAAGCAATTAAAATTAAATAAATGAATAACCAATCCCTCCTCTCTCCAGTCAGTTTTCCCAATGTTCAGTACTAATCCATTCACTAACCTCTTGTTGCAGAGTGAGCTCTGCTGGTCATCATGCTGTGGAGCCACATAGAATTAAAAAAAATCTTTTCTTGCTTTGTGCTGTGATCTTTCAAGGGCATGGGAAAGGCAGAAACAGCAAAGGCAGGGCCAGGAGATGCAGTGAGATGGGACAGGCAGCTGTGGCTCCGTCACATGGGTCAATGTTTTCACATGAGGTTTTCACATTGATACTTTGTGCTGATATGTGTTTGGTACTTATATGCTTTAATGCAGAGGTTTGACACTGTTGGCACTGCTCCACTCTAGCTGTTCTGATGCTGAAAGGGTGTGGATATGAAATATGTCAGGGGTGGGTTAGGGGAGACCTAATGAATGCAAAGCCATCTTATTTCCCCACAATGCTCAGTCCACTTATTTTTGCTTCTGTTGAAATCAATGGCAAAGCAAGAGCAAAATAAAACAAAATGATGTCTAAGGACAAAGGAATGTGGAGAAAAGCTATTGCTCTGGTCAGCATGACTCTGGCAGAGTTTAGCAAGTGGTTATTCTTCTGCCACGGACAGCCCCTGCTCTGGCCTCCACAAGACTGGTCAGTGAACAGAACTAAGTAGGATTAGGATTGGTATAAACTGGGTCAATAATGAGCACCAGCATAGTCCTAAAGCCTTAACCTCACAGAGGCCTCCTGAGTCCTAAACCGCTTCTGTGCTCTCAGCCAAGATAGTTTTCTGATTCCCAGAACACCACCTGTAGAATGGGCCTTCCACTCCAAGTGCAAAAGAGGACTTCAATTTACATAAAATGTGTATAATAAGCTATATGACTGACACAGTGTCAACAGGTGAAATTTCCCCCATAATTGTACTTCCATGCTAGGAAAATGAAACCTGGTAAATTTTGCCCAGCATGCAGCTGTTGTAGATGCAAGAGCCTGCTCTTTCTCAGTGCCAACTCTATGAAAAGAGCCCAAGTTTTATTCACTGAAAATCAGATATGTTTCCGCAGACTTTCATCAATCGATCTTAAGCTGCCAGTTTTACATGTAATGCATGTCCAGGCACAATATTTTGGATTGGGCTGGCCTGGGGGTGGGGGGCTCTTTAAAAAGATTTATGATTCGCAGCATCCAAAGTTCAAATGTACATGCTCGGATACACTCAAGAACAAATTGTTAAAAATCAAACAGTGTTTTATAAAAGCATTTGTTGTTATGTATTAACACCCCATAATAGCTATAGCAATAGGTCAAACAGTCGCCCTTTTTCTTTCTGCTTCAACAAAAGGGATTTGAGCCTTTGACATGAATACAATTATTTAAGTGTTCATACCAGCAGCAGCAACCTGCCCAAAACACTCCTCCTATTTTCTCCCATGGGAAAGAAATACATTAATATCTTCATCCTCAAGTTGTTGTTACCATCAATTCAACATCCCAGAAATTCATTCTCCTCCAACAAAAACCATGACAAGAGACTTAACAAAAACACAGCACAACACTGCATTACCCTGAAGGACTCCTTCCTGTATTTGTGAAATTATGGGAGCACTGCAGAA
Organism: Varanus komodoensis; assembly: GCF_004798865.1. NCBI lineage: Eukaryota > Metazoa > Chordata > Lepidosauria > Squamata > Varanidae > Varanus > Varanus komodoensis. The sequence continues at coordinate 5,242,006 of NW_025335761.1, forward strand.
AGAGCACTGGAAAATGTATGTTAATTCTTTGGGTACTCATCCCACAACACGAGGTATGTATCCCCTTTGGATGTTGTTTGAAACGTTATGCAGCAGAAGACTCTTTAGGGTATATCCTGCCACAAATGTTCCCTGATACTGTTTGTCCACATAAGTTCAGTTCTGTGCTGTTCATCAAGCCCACTTCTTACTAGTTAGATTTTATTGCTCAACAGCAACATTGCCACGTTTCAGACTTACATTAGCTAGCCTCACTTCAACAATGCATGGATTGTTCCATATTCATGTCAGATTGCTTTGCTTAAATATGTTTTTGTCTGTTGACAGAACTGAGTTTCTACAGGCATGGGGTGGCTTCATTGACCTCAATGACCACAAAGTTAGGTCTTCTAGAAACAAGATGCAGCATAAATAAGAGCCATTTTCTTTTTCATTACCAGTGTGGGATTCCAAATTTTCAGATAATTAATAGAAGATGGCAGTTAAGTCTGAGTGATGTGGAAGCCCTGGAGATGAATGAATAATAAATGCAAGCATTTCTATTCATGTTAGCGGATAATATCATTGCCTACTGACTCTTGCTGACTTCCAGCATGACAGGCTCATTTCTAAATGTAATGTATTTCAGGATAAGTGTGGGGAAAGGAGAATGAAACCAAGCTAACCAGTCCTGTATCAGTGCATGGCACACTTAGTAAAATGCTGGCCCTGAGACTTTAAAGGGTCCAACACAGCTGATCCCACATCCATCCCCTTTAGTTAAAAAAATGGAAGGTGAGACACTGAGAAGGAACCAGCAGGTCAAGAGATGTGGCTGCCATGTTTAGCATCTCTAGTCTTTCTGATGCTTGATGTGTTTCTCTCCCCCCCCCCGCCACCCGCTCTTCTATGATGAAATTTATGTAAAATTATTGAAAGAAAAAAAAAAGACTTGGAAGTCCACAGAATGAGTATGGCCTAGGCAAAGCTGATGCACTGTGGAATGCATGGGTAGATTTTTCAAACCTACACATCTTAAAATCAATTGAATCTAGAAGGATGTATACAAAATTCTTAGCTAAGGGAAGAGAAAAGTATATATCATACACATTTTTCATGAGCCTCTGCCCAATTTGGGATCATTTCTTCCTCTCCTGACATATCTCTATGCACAACACATTCAGCCGGCTAGAATGTGGGTATTAGCTCTTCTTCCAGAAACCATATTCCATGAGCAGTCCTTAGGTCTTTGTTTTGGAAAGGGTTGCTACAAAGTTTACAGTGTTCATAGTTTGTCTCACATATTGATATTTTGTGGAGCAGAGCATCTATTGTGAATATTGAACAATGGCATGAGATGGATCAAATTCCCTAGAAACTGTTTGAGGAAGCAATGGAGAGGAACTTCTTGTTTCTACTCTGTTCACACATTCTCACATCCTGTATCTCCATTACTACATTCTTATATGGAATATAAATAGTTTGATGTTAGACCTCTAATGGTACTTAGAGATGGTGATGAAGAGCAAAGGCAGCTATGAACAACTGAAAAATCTTAACTAAATATCAGAGATTTTTCATGCAGGTCCTATTTAATTTGGTCTTCACTGAATATACACTCATTTTGGTGAGTGTGATCCAAGACTATCCATCCACCAATGGATTTTGGGGGCACACAGACTCTTCTTTCTCCATTTACATATGCCCGCATGTCCCCAAAATCTACTCTGGATGCCCAGGGGAACCCTTCAGAGAAGATTTTAGTGCAGGATGAAGGGATGAGACAATCTGCAGGGGAAAAATAAAAAAAATTTAAAAAATCCTACAATTTCCTTTCTGTTAAATGGCTTCTCAGCACCATTTGTTCTCACAGTTCATAACTTCATTTGCCATCACTCCCTTTTGAATATGATTGGTCCTGCTAACTCTTGGCCTTTTTGTTGTATTTGTGTATGTGGTATGTCATGATACCATCAACAAAACTGCATACATTATTATACTTCTCTCTTGAAGATCTAATTCACTCCAAAAGCAAAGGTCTTTGCAAAAATGTTTATGGACTATACGACTAAAGACCACAAGTGGATAACTGCATAATTGGAGGCTTGACTACAATAAGAACTACAATAAAAAAATGGAGTGTGCCTTACCAGCTTCCCGTACTTTTCAATATCCTTGTCAATTACTTCCTCTGCTTATACTTGTCTTTTTTTAAAGGATGCTTCATATTCTGCTAAAGTAAGTCACTTGCAATGGATGAAGGAGAAGCATGGTGCCATTAGAAAGAATGTGAGGAATGGCAGCGAGTGGGTGAGTTGGCTGATATTCTCCCAGGCAGCTTTCCACTCAGTCACATCCATCCACAATGAACTTGTCCAGTCAGGTTTGGACATCACAAAAATCACTCAAATCAACAAATTTATTTATTATTTTATTTATTTATTAAAACATTTCTATGCCGCCCCTTGCCGAAGCCTCAGGGCGGCTCACAACATTGAATAAAATACACAATAAATTAAAACAATAACAATTAAAATATATACAGTAGAATAAAATAAGCCACCCTGGCCAAATAAAATTCAATAATATTAACATTATTAACAAATTATGAACAAATCAACTCTGCAACAAGCCATGGATCCTCAGAGTGGCTTGTTCATAAAAAACAACTCATGATGAAATCATGCTGTAAGTTGGAATGTCATGCCAAGCTACCCTGAAACAACCCACAGTGTTAACCCAGTGTAGCTTATCGTGCTGTGCAAAGCAGATCAGTGTCTGCCTGTGTGTAGCAAACCTGATGCTTCATTTACAAATGCAGCATTTTTAGCAGGAGCTTGTACATAAATACTAAGCTATTTTCCTGCACCCATGGGGGAGAATGGTCGATTTGGATGTATATGTGGGGAAACTGAATTTCAAGTCTACTCCAAATTTCTATCCTGAGAAGTTTCCTTTGAGCTATACAATAGGCATTTAAAATGGGGCAAGCTGGGAATGTATGATGGAAAAGTCCCTTCTTGAGAGTGACAAAATTGCCACCACCATAATCTCTATTAAGTGCTCCAAAATTACAGTATAACAGCTCTGAAATTACATGTGACATCTGCATGAATACCAAATTGATTCATTATGTTCAGCCCTATTATAAAAAGCACTTACTGAATTTTGTACTGATTACAACTCTTACAAATTAACCGTTACCCGAGCAAACCTACTGCCAATATACATATATTATTTAAAGATCACAGTTCAGTTATATGGAAATAACAGAGCAAATAAGCTTTCCACTTACTTAGGAGTGTCATTTCAGATGAAAGTTCCCTCCTATCCCATTGTGGATGTGGGTGTGTTTAAAAACTATATTGCAGTGCAACCCCGTGGGAGTAAGTAACTCGGGAATAAGTCCCATTGAGTTCAAAAGAGCTTTAGCCAAGGTACGAGGGCATAGCACTGAAGTTTAGGATGCAACCCTGTGCAAGTTTAGACAGAAAAAAGGTCTACCACCCTGTATACATTTACCTGAAAGTAAACCCTATTCAACTCAATGGAATTTACTTCTGAGAGTAGGTATATAAAGGATTCTACAGCTAGCATGCTTTATATTTAGGAGAAAAAAGCACCACACTATTTAGCCTGTCTATGAGCCTGTTAGGCATCCTGTTTCATCTTCCCCACTCTTTCCCTCTCTCTCTCAATAAAGACAAAAGCTAAAAAGTAAAGAAATTGAAGTGATAAATGCCCTCTTCATGCAGAATATGCTTGTTTTCTTTTTTTAAAAAAAATCCCATTCCCTGTTGTAAAAGTTGGAATTTCATCGAGATATAAATCAGAAGGAAATAAGAAGCCAGTAATAAGATAAAAGTAGATGTGAAATATGGATACAAATCCTTACCACCTGCTGAGCCAGAATAGTCTTCAGAGACTGTCCTCAAAACTGAACTGCCATTAACATCTTGTAAGCACTAAATCTGAAGACGAAGAAGAGGAGCTGAATTATACGTCTGCAAAATACCAAAGGCCTGCTTGATTTATTTCTCAGCAGCATGTTTCAGCTACATCTACCTAAATATTTAACATGAATTTAATTCTTGTTGGAGTCACACAATAAATCCTTCCATTGGTTGCTATCATTTTGTCCTTTTCATGTGTGCATTTAGATTTGGGGGGTCAGCCTGCATATGTCTCTGTTGCTTTGGATATACCAGGATTTACCTCTTGAAGTGCAAGAGGTAAATTGAATTTTGTAACAATTTGGATTCCAGTGGACGACAGGGTGAAAGGCAAAGACAGCAGGGTGAAAAACAAAGAGGGGGAGGGCAAAATACAGAAACCGCTCAAAGTTCTTGCTGCCGTTGACGAGACCTTGGAAGAGGTATTTCAATATTTTCAAACAGGGAAAAACTGTAAAGTGGCTGGTGTTGTATGGCGTGATTTTACGGACGAGACCAGAGACTGGTTAGAATTATCGAGAGGGATTTATTTTACCTGCCGGCAGGGACCATGCACTCATGAGAGTGTGGTGCTGAGCAGATCGAAGGCAGGATTTTTATACTCTTTTACACTTATGCTTGAATGACAGCGAACAATAGGGGAACATTAGGGGAAAGCACATTTGCACATTTATCATGCTAAAGCAAGCAAGCGTGGGTACAAGGGCATAACGTCTGCGGTGATACTGGTAATGCTGGAGCGTAGCCTGCTTTGTCATCAGCTTTGGGTAGCGTGCACATCCGTGTTCGTGTACTTGTTCTCATGCGAACAGGACACCCTGATACTCGTGATGAGCCATGCCCTGGCTACGTGCTTGATTATGAGGGGGGTTACAACAGCTGGAAAGCTACCAAGCAGACAGTGGCTGGGGAAAGGAGGGTGGGACCGGTGGGGCCATAGGGGAATCCAAGATGAATTTGGCCCCCAGACCTGAGGATCCCTTGCCTTGTTTATGCATTTGGCACTGTCACGTGTAATGACAATTAATTTTATCTTTAAAATTGGGTGTTTTTCTAACATGTGTTCCCTAATTTGTATCTAATTAGGTCTTTCGAGCTTTGAATACATTACACAGTTGTCACAAAGGGATTGTATTTGTATATTTATTACATTTATATCCTGCTTGCTTTTAATCTTGCAAAGAACCTGAGACAACTTACACAGTCCTCCATTTTATCCTTGAAACAATTCTGTAACCTGGTTAGGCTGGGAGAGGTCCAGAGTTACAGAGTGGCTGAGAAGTGATGCAGACATGGACCTCCTGAGTCTCAGTGCAGCACTCTAACCACTATTCCACACTGTCTTTCTATTATCTCCAATACATGGGCACATACCATCCCCTCTTACTTGGAGCAGGAGTGGCCGGGCTATGCAGACCCGTGGAGGAGTGGACTACTTGGATGTACATATTTTAGGTGCACTTCAGGTATTTTGGATTACAACTAAGAAATTTGCTCAGCTCATATTTCAATGGGAAGTTACCTAATTTTGCACTTTCAAACCAATATGCAAACTGAAATTCAGTTATTCCTTGAAATTTGTACCCCGCAAATTTGCAGCAGAAATGTCAGTCAAAAACACATAAAAGATTTATATTGTTTTTACATATATGCATATTAGGGCAATTTGCACACAGAATATATGCTTGAAAATTGTGCTAAAATACATTATATAAAGAAAAATACTGGCAAAATAAAATGTGCACATTAGGCAAAAATTTGAACAAAAATTCATGTAAATGCATGTTTCTGCCTAGAGTTTTGGCTTTTAATCTCAACATTTTGTATGAACTGAATTTAAGAGAAGCCAAAACTACAGATTCATCCTGATCTACAGCTCCCAGGCTTCCTGACCATTGGCCATGTTGCCTTGTGGTGATAGAATTTGAAGTTCAAAAGGTCCAATGAGCATCAGTTTGAGATGGGCTGGCACACTGCAGTGCATTTGCAGAAGGCAAGTGGAGAAGGTTGGATGGGGAAGAAAGACATTCTGTTGAGCCTTATGGTTATCTCTTTCCATGCATTCAACTGTTTAACAATTACGTGGTGGTATCACTATCTGGGATATGTCTAGGGAAATATTTTGGATGTGGAAATTCCTTGGCTTCCCTGATCTTGGCTCCACATACTCCAACCCTCTTTCTTGCGGCTCTGAGTCTAACATCCTGGCAAATGCACTGAGTGCTTGCACAATGCCTTTCAAGAATTGAGTCACACATGTTCAAAGAGGCATTCTTCTTCTATGCACATGATTTGATGTCTTTGTGCTTCACTTGATGAGGAAGAAGGTTGCCAGTTGAACAACTGGGTTCTTTGAACATCTGTGGACTTCCCTTGTGTGTAGCTTGCTTTCTAAGACAGGGCCAAGCAGGAGAGGGAGTTTGCGTACTGGAGAGGGTTGGATTTTGTGGATCTGAAGATCTTTCTCTTCCTTCCTTCCACTTATATCCCACCTTTATTCCATCACAGACTTAAGGTGACCTTATGCAGTTCCTAGCTAGTCTTCGTTCCATGATCTTACTGCTCCTGCTACATTTGAACACAACTCCTACAGCCATCAATCTCACCTAGAAACTTCTTTGTAGTAGATATCAGGTTGCTTATATATATATAGCTTCCTGGACACACAGATTCTGTTCAGTGGGCCATCTCCAGGAGTGTCTCCCAAAGGAACTGAAAAGGGTTGTACTAAGAATTGGGCTATTTTTCCAGTGGCACTCCAGTTGCAGAAGGAGCTTCCAGGTGGCTTGCCTGACACCTCCCATTTGCCCTTTTAGGCTCGTTATCTTTCCCCCCAGGCAATTTAGCATTCCAATTTCTGTTGTTTTAAACCTGGTACAATATTTTAAGTCTTTTGTGCTGCCGCTAAAAGCTGCACAACTGTTATCTTACTTTTTAATAGATTTGAACTGTTAAGTATTTATATTTTATTTTACTTTATTTTAGTGTTGTATTTCATGCTATCAATTGTTTTAAGTGCTCAGAGTGCTCCTTCCTGCCAGCCCCTACTTACCCTTTTCTCTCTTTCTTTTATTACAGGTGATGCAAATGATTGTTTGTGCAAGTGTTTTATAGTATAGCCTTTTCTTTTTCTTTGTTCTTTTTTCATTCATGCCCCCCTCCATTTGCCTCCTCCTGAGGGGAATGCTGAAAACAAAACCATAATCGCTTACTTCTTATAAATTAATGAACCAGAGACATAGGTTATACAACACTAGATGGAATAAGGTACAACACTGCACCCTTTCTAGAACTAGGATTCTTAAGCAAATGGGAACACAGACAAGACCAGGTGTTAAATTATGTTCAATAAAGAAGATCAATAATGCTTCAGTTGTTGAATTTTAATTGGAAGCCACATTAACTGCTTCCTGTAACTAATGCAAATGCACACAGCATTCTCTAGCACATCTATCATGCATCCATTCTCAGGAGGCTAGAACATGGGAAAGATGAGCTGATTAACATAAACTGCTGTAAAAACACAACATTTTGATTCAATGGGAAATAAGATGTATTTATAAATATGATTTATATAATGCTCTACAGCCGACATATTCACCATTCCCAAATTGTGAAAGATAAAAGAAAGAAAACTGAATAAAATACATTAAAATATTTAAAATCTGATGATAGTGGAAGCATGGTTAGTCAATCAGGGAATGCGTGTTTAATTCCATTCACATTCTGGAGTAACTGGAATCCCTTAGCTCATATTCTGTACTGTAATTTATACATAAGCAGTCCTACAGAATTGTCATTGCATTGTTCCCACAATTCAACCAGAAGAAAGCCCTGCCCTATGTAGTAATTTCTGCGTCTGAACCACATCTGTCTGGGGTAACAAAAAGACCCCAGATGCTAGGTCTGTCTGTCTGTCACATGGGGTGTAAATAAAAAATGTCTTCATATGATGCCTAAATCAAAATGATCCCAGTGAAAACAAAAGATTGGGAACTGGAGGCTGTATCTTGAGGACTTCAGGTCCACACAGAAGTACAATGCAGAAAATAATCAGTTTTAGTAATAATACTCATTTCCCAACATGACAAAGCTGGAGAAAGAACAATTATATCTTTTATTAGAACAGATAGTCATTTAAAATGCTACAAACACACTTTCACGCTCCATATCCTTCAGTCATGGTGTGGAAACTGAAGAGTAGTTTCAGTTTAAATGCCATTTAATATACAGACTGATCCTTAGCTGGCCAAGTTTGGCATTCTTTAAAGCAATGAATGGAAGATGAGACTGTATTATTGCAATTATACAAAGTTTGATTTTATTCAGAGAAATAGCTGAGAATTCAGAGTATATATGCTTCACAGAGAAAAATGTGAAAAGAGTACAGTAAGTTACGTATACTGAAGACTTGCATATAAGGCATTAGCCACAGGAAATGTGTACAAATCTTCCTCAGAGAAAGCTCTCTCTCTCTCTCTCTCTCTCTCTCTCTCTCTCTCTCTCTCTCTCACACACACACACACACACACACACACACACACACACACAATTTTTTCATGTGCATACACTTGCCTTCATTGTGTTCGATACAGTATTATTGATTCCTGGTAGCAGAAAGCATGCATGGAGAAATTAATGATTCATCTCTCTGACCATTTGTCCACTTAACCAAGTTATCCTTTGAACATACACTGATTAAATGTTGGATTCTCTGCTGGATACAGTGGAGGCTTCTTTCTTTTTCAACTCTCAACTGGAAGGAAGTATTTTGGAAAAAAATAGATGGGGAAGCTTAAATCCTCCTCTGCCAGTGCTGCTCCAAATCAAGACCTAAGGTGGATTCAGGAGAGTAAAGAACTTAGCGCACATGGCTGCACTATGCATGCTTGTAAGGGACAGATGGAGTTCTGCCTCTCGCCAGCAGAGAAGGCATTGTCAGCCACACACTTGGAATGGGAGCAAGAGGCTAAAAGGTGGGAGAAGCAGTTTCTTTTTCACTTTGAGTTGATGAGGACAAGAGAAAAGATCTAGGAAACTGCTCAGAACCAAGGGTGGAGGCTTAAAGGTTTACCACAGCCTGCCTTGTAAAGTTTTTAACTATTTATTGGCTAGCCAGAAGGTGAGTATATCTTATGCTTCTTTCTGTAAACAAAAACTTGTGTTCAGTTTCAGTTTCAGTTCATCAATCCTTTGTGCAAGTGAGTAAGGAAAGGAACATACATAACTTTGAGTGTAATATGGGTGCAGAAAGAAGGTGACAGTGAGAGAAACAATTGAACAAGGTCATTGCCTGATTTAGCCCAGGACTGTTGAGGTTTCTGGTGCCCTGGGTAACAACTGGTGTGTCCCTGAGGGATTACGAAGGAGAGTCTGAGAAAAAGAGGCTGAATGTCTCCTGTGAATCCCTGGCATGAGGTAGGCAAGACATGGGAAAGGTATTTAGGTGTTGGGCCCTGAGAGTAAAGGCCCATGGCCTGAACAAGGAAGCTGGAAAAAACAGTACAGCATCAAAATACCTGATAAACACACTACTGTATAAGTTGATGTAATCTGAGCTGATAAGATTGAACCAACAAAAGGATCTTTGAGGGGTTTTTTTGCACATTTTTTATTAAGATTTTAAACTAAAAATTAAAAAAAATCAATCATCAATTACATCTGACATCTGAATCAGCCCCCTATAACATATCTTTTTAACATTCTATAATCATATTCAAATCGATTTATAAAAATTTAAAGACATCTTTAAATCTAAGCCAAGTCCCGTTTCTCCAGCCAATCATAAAAAAGGTCAGTATCTTTCTCCTTCAGTGATAGAGTCAATCTGTCCATTTCTGCACAGTCCAGAATCTTTTTTAAAATCAGTTCCTCAGTGGGTAGTTCCTCACTCTTCCGGTATTGAGCAAGTGCAGTCCTCGCCTCTGTGATTAAATGTAGCATCAAATACGTTTCTTGTTTGCTAATATTTTCCAGTATAATGCCTAACTAGAAAATTTCAGGTTTAAAAGCTAAGGGCTTTTGTAGCATTTCCTCAAGCCATTTATGTATTTAATCCAATACTTTTTCACATATTCATAGGTCCACCACATATGGTAAAAAGTACCCACATCATGTTTACATTTCCAACATCTGTTTGACATATTTGGAAACATCTTAGCTAATCGACTTGGCAACAAATAGCATCTATAAAACATTTTATATAAGTTTTCTTTATACGAAGTTGCTAAAGTTACCTTAATATTTCTCTCCCATAGCTTTTGCCACTTTTCTAATTCAATATTATATCTAAAATTTTGTGCCCATATTATCATAGTTTCCTTAACCTGTTTTCCTTCCATTTTCCTGTCAAGTAAGAACTCATAAATTCTTTTAATCATTTTCTCATCTGTTTTTAGCATCACTTGATCAAAGGCTGTTAGATCTTCATGAAACCCCCATATTTTACAATCTTTAGCATATCTTGATTGCATCTGCACCTTATACCACCAAGAAATATTGAGTTCCTGTTCTTGTATTTCTTGATCTAGTTTCAGGCCTCCATCCTTATCCAAAATATCATCATATCTTATGATCGCTTCAAAATTCAATACATTTGGATACACAAAAGCTTTCATAGGTGAAAGCCATCTTGGTAATTTATTATACAATTTTGACTGTAACTTTTCCCACACTGGCATTAATGATCTTCTAATAAAGTGACTTTAAAAAGTCCCATGAGACTTAACCTTCTCATACCACATATAAGCATGCCAACCCATTTGCAGATCATGACCTTCGAGATACAAAATTCTCTTATTTCGCAAGGTTATCCATTCTTTTAGCCAAGTTAAAATAGACGCTTGATAATACAACATCCAATCAGGAAGACCAAAACCCCTGTTCTTTTTGGTTTCCTGAAGCATTTTTAGTTTAATCCTTGCTTTCTTTTTTTCTCCAAATAAATCTCGAAATTTGAAAATTTAAATCCTCAAAAAATTTTTTATCAATTTTTACGGGAATCATTTGGAACAAAAACAAAAGTTTTGGTAGTATATTCATTTTAACAAGTGCTATTCTTCCCATCAAAGACAATTGTAAATTGGCCCATTTTTCCAGATCATCTTTAATATCCTTTAGTAATTTATCACAATTGTCTTCTTTCAAAGTTGTGCATTTAGCTGTAAGATAAATTCCCAAGTGTTTTACCTTTTTTACATTCTGCAAGTCCATTTGTTCTTGGAGTCTTTTTTTCTGTTCTTGCATAAGATTTTTAACTAAAAGTTTCATTTTTCTTTATTTATTTTCATCCCTGTGACCTCACCATATTCTTCAATCCGTTGTAAAAGTTTAGGGATTTTTACAAAAGGTTCCTCTATTATAAAGACCAAATCATCTGTGAATGCTTGCAATTTATAATTTTCATCCCTAACTTTAGTACCTTTAATGTTCTCGTCCTCCCTAACATTTCTATTCAAGACCTCTAAAGTCAGAATGAACAATAGGGGTAACAACGGGCATCCTTGCCTTGTACCCTTTTGTATCTCTATAGCCCTTGTAAGTTCTCCATTCATTAAAATCCTGGCTGATTGTCTTTGATAAAAGCTTGATATCGCATTCATGAATTTTCCCCCAAACTCCATTTGGTCCATCTGTTGCTTCATGAATTGTCAATTAACATTATCAAAAGCTTTCTGGACATCTAAAAACAGTAGAGTCATTGATTTTTCCATGTGTGTCTCATAGTATTCTAGGATATCCAAGATAGTCCTCAGAGGATCTTTGAGTTGTGGTAGACTCAGTGTGCTGCTGCCTTGAAAGAGGCAAACTCCAGATGAGGTGCAACTAGGAAAGGAATAGAAAATAAAACTTCCAAGATTGTGCTGCCTTTCTAACAAATCTAGGGTGCGACTGAACTTAGAATGCTCTGTACAGTATTATACACCATAAAAAGGACATTGTAGAACTGGAAAAACCAAAAAAAGGGGAAACAAAATGATCAAGGGGTTAGAGTACCTTCCCTATGAGGAAAGCTTTCAACAGCTGAGATTGACTAGGTGAGTCAGAGGAGAGTTGATTAGGGATGTGCAAGGAACCCAATTTGTGTGGAAAATCCATCAGATTCCCTGGTTTCAGCTTCCTGGGCTCTAGTCTGCTCTGTACTGGCCTAAAGTCCATGCTGCCAGTGAGAGAGCCTAGTGTCCATGGGGCACCAGCCATTGAACCCCAAGTGCTGTGCCAGCAGCATCACCTCCCTTGCCTGCCACTGCCACCAGCAGCAGGGACTGGGGAAGAAGATTGGCCACCCTTCTTCTGCCTTCACAGCCAACATGGAACGCACTATGAATCTACAGCTCTCAGGTTCCAAAAGTGATGCCTTAGATGGAGTTTTATGGGCATTCATCATCCTGGAGGCAAAATATTCAGACAGCTATGATGGTTGTTCTAAGAGTTTTGCAGTGCCAAATGAGTGCAGAGGTGACCTTCACCTCAATGTTACTTTCACTTTCCATAGGATGCCCATAATTCTCCAAGTTCAGCGGCCAATTGCAGGCAGCATTCAATTTGTGTGGTCAGCTATTTTATTCACTATTACATACAGGTCACTTTTTCCCCTTTTGTGAAAAAACCTAAAGGTGGCTTACATGGCCATTCTCCTCTCTCTACCCCTCCTTCTCTCCACTGTCTCATCTCAATAAACCTGTGAGGTAGGTTAAACAGAAAGTCAGTGACTGCCTCAAAGTCATACAATGAGGGAACAATTGATGGCAAAAGAAGAAGGGAACGGCAGAGAATGAGGTGGCTAGATGGAGTCACTGAAGCTGTTGGCGTGAGCTTAAGTGGACACTGGGGGATGGTGGAGGACAGGAAGGCCTGGAGGAATGTTGTCCATGGGGTTGCAATGGGTCAGACGCGACTTTGCGACTAACAACAATACATAAGTCCAAAACTGACACCATTTTAAATTTGTGTTGGGAAGCTACTGGACACAAATTTGTGTTTATGTTTACTCTAGAATAGGCATGCTCCCCCAATCTAGAATCATAATCCAAATCACTGGTTCACCGTGCCTTAGTGTAAGAGTGGGTGGTTGGCTTGGGTGAGATGTAGCGGCTAGACAAAGTTGGCAAATAATGTCTGTCTGGGCCCTTAAAGCAACATTTACCACAGCTTTAGATCTCATTTGTATCTTTCTACAGAGACAGGAGCAGAAAGCTGGAAGAACAGAATTTGTTGAATGAGAGCTTTCAGTGGAACCTTCTTAGACTATCCCCAGAGATCTTAGACTAGTGAAAACTCACATGTTTGATGCAAGATATTAGACAATATTTCTTCCCCACTGCCCAAAGAGTTGCAGAGCCAGCTTACGCTTCAGAAGTGGCCAACATTTTAACTGTGACAGGAAGAATATTATTCTTAACTGAAGCCTGGCATAATTTACTTTGTGGACTAAAGGCACACATTCTTAATAAGTCAGTCTATTGTGGTACAGACCTAGAAGGTTAATCAGTGAAATTATCTTCCTTCTACTCAGCTATTTGCTCAGTCAGAAGTTTGGAGCCCATGATTCCATGAGGTTCCTGCATTTTGCTTGTCTATCTTTCTGTTTTAGGAAATAGCGGAACTGTACGTTGGAATAAAGTTACTTCCTCTTTAGTTCTTTTCATGCCGAGCAGTTTCACATCTTAGATTCTTGGAGAGGGTGGCAGGATCCACCCACAGTCCCTGATGGGTGCCTCGTTTCTTTTCCAGTGATTCAGGGGGAGAATATATTGTATGTGTGTGAGAACATAATGAAAAATGTCATGTGAATAAAAATTCTTTGTTGATAACATTTGAATATTCAGCTGCATAGGAAAGTACTGTATCTTCTTATATATTTCTAATTCATTACACATACCATATCAGAAACATTGTTGCAAGGAAACGATCATATTCAACACAGTTTCAGTTGTTTCATTATAAGAGCATTTAGGCCTTTAAAGATTCACCCACACATACACACAATCTTTGCAGCAGGAGCACAAGTTGTCAATGCAGATTATGTGTGTGAGGTTTGAAGATATTTTACATGCAGAGAGAATGAGAGAGAGAGATCCAGAATGTGTGTAAAATTCCTCAAGGTTCAAAGACCTACTCTTGGATATAAGTAGCATTGCATTTAAAAATCAGATAATTTAAAGAGCATTTCTTGTCTTATTTTTTCCCATAATTGCAACATATTTAGGTGAACCTGAGAAATAGCATTGTATGATCTGAAGGTTGAGTTTCCAATTCTTTAGCTGCCCGTGCTGGCACACCTTCAATCAGGGTTCAAGCTGCATCCAGTAGTAAACAAGAACAATTTGATCAATGTTCTAGAGTTATGCTTAGATGTCTTCTTGAAATTTTCTGTCCCAGAAATGTGACCCTACAAAAAGAAGTATAGAATCTGGATTTGTACACTGCTCCTGGCTTGCAGATGCACCTTAAAATATGTGCTCTCAGCAAATACCAAGTCTGCCGGAGAGAAAGAACTTGCCCTGTTCAGCTGGTATTCCAATCTAAGCATGTCTTGGCCTGGAGCAGTCACCAATGACACTTAAATGAATGTTTAAACTAGCTGGCAAATATCTGATCAGCACAGTCTACAATGAGAATCTATAATTACAGGATTCTTTCAACAATTTATCTTACAAAATTCTGGCTAAGAGTGAAGATAGAATTATTGAGCAGAAAAAGCACTGGTTGTAGGAAGAGGGAAGCAGTCTTTAGTGCTTAAGTCCTGGATGGTCTTTCTGAACACACTTGAGTCTACTCAATTTTCAATATTAAACTGTGATCAGCAGGAGCTGCTAAAGGTCCCAGTTAAGGTCACTTTACTGAAACAGAGTAAAATGATTCTGTGCTGAACACCTCCAATGTTCATTTCAAGTAGAAATTATGAAATAACAAAATTGTTATTCCTTCATGATTTTAGTTTGGTTTTAGGATATTATAGATGCAATTTCAATCAAAAGGTTAGTACTATTAAGTAATTGATTGATTAATTATTAAATGTATATTTCACTAATCAATAGTCTAGTAGGACTCTGTAAGCACATTACAAGACACACAGAATCAAAACAGTGACAATAACAATAAGGCAATAATATATATAGTGTAATAGTCAACCAATAATAAACAAGCATTACATAAACAGAGACCATAACAATATAATACAGTATGTTAGTACAATACAATATTATGGGAATTTAAATGGTAACCTGAATGTTAAAAACAAAAAAAAATTAAAATCTAAAACATTCTAAGATTTCATTCCAATTAAAATTCATAATTTATACAAAAATAAAATCAATTATTAAATTATCTGGAAAATAAAATTATTTTTACCTAGCGCCAAAAAGATTGTAAAGAAAACAGGTGAACTGCTGTTGGGGGGCTGTTCCACAAATGGGATGCAGCCACTGCGATGGCCCCTCTTCTGTTTGCCACCCTTCTTTTCTCCCTGGAGGATGGACCCTTCAAAAGGGGCTCTGAACCCAATCTTAGGAGTCAGGTAGGTACATATGGGAGCAAGCAGTCCTTCAGGTATCCTGATCTCAGGCACGTTAGGGCTGTATATGCTAAACAAGCACCTACACTTGGGCCCAGAATTCAACTGTCAACCAATGGTGTTGATAGAATATCGGTGTGATGTGGGCACGTGGACTTGCTTGCACCAGCAGTTGTGTCCCATTGTGTACCAGTTGATACTTCTGGACTGTCTTCAAGGGCAGCCCCATGTAAAGTTCCTTACAAGAGTTCAGGTGAGAGGTTACCAAAATGTGGGTAATTATGGCGAAGCTCTGTCAATCATAGCTGAAAGAAGGTGCTCCTAGCCACTGAGTCCACTTGAGACTCAGGTCGTAGTTTTCGGTCCAGAAGCAGTTTAGATATCAACAGTTTAGTTCGAATGTCATCTCAGGAAGGTGTTTTTTTATTTTTTGGTGATAGGGATGAAAGGATGTTTGAAACAAGGAAACAGGAAGAGTAAAAAATGTAACAAAGAAAATTCCTTAGTCATAGGAGGGGGAGCTGGGATCAGATATCAGAGGGAATTTGTCATGTAGACAAGATAGCAGGATCCTTGCTCAAATGACCACATGACTATTAACAAAGACACCCTGCATAGGAAATAAGCTCATTATAATTCACCTGGGAGGGACGAAGTGGGAGGAAAGAACAGGTATTACAGTGGCACAGGATAGGCGGATAGAAAAAGATTGTTAACCTCCCAGTACCCTGGCCAATGAGGGAAAAGAGGAGGGAAGAAGCGGTTGGGGAAAGGGCATAAAAATGGGATGTGAACATGTGCTTGGGAGTTTCCAACTCCCAAACATGTGCTTGGGAGTTTCCAACTCCCTTTATTGCAATAAAGTTTCAAAAAGAACACTCTTGCTTCCCTGGAGTATTTTCTCATCTGAAGGAAAGGAGAGAGTGTTTCTAACATTTGAGAAGCCAGTAATTATATTGTAAGAGATAAAGCAAGTTTTATACTCAGGAAAAAGAGATGTGGTTTGGGATAAATTAACAAGAACCTCTTTATTCCTCAATATCAGCTGGAGAAGAAATGATTTTCAAGATAAAAGTGAAGGAAGAATTAGGGAGGATGAGGATGGAGGGAGGAGGGAGGAAGGAGACAAAAAAGGAAGAAAATGTCCACATGGTTGTTGCATGTAGGTTGAGTGTGTGCTTTTCTATTAAAACCTCAAACATAATTTCTTTTAGCATTTTTATTCAGTAAAATTAAAGCTTTCAATCTTTATGTCTTCTTTCATTTTGGATTATCCACTCCATGCCTAATAGCATGAAGCTCACATAGTATCAAAAGTAATTACCAGACACCAATACAGTTTTAAAGCTACTTTGGTGGAGGCAGCAGAGAAAAAGTTTCCACCTGGTGGGAGCAGAAAAGGCCACAGGAAGGGAAGGCCAAAGTGGCACTGGGCAATGCTGTTCTTTTCTGTTTCTCTTCCAACTCACAGAATGGAGTGTTGCTGGCCCATACAAGACAAATGCAAACCATTCCTTCTCAGAGAAGGATGAGCTATAAATGTAGTACAAATCCCTGACTAGAAACACTGAGTGAACCTACCCATGATGAATACAATATTTAGATTAATTCTAAGGACACTGTAAAGACACACTTTACTAAACCTGCCTTTGCTGAAGCCTGAAAATATTTCTTCATTTTGGTATCTTCACTAGGACAAGGCCCAGCTCATAAACAGAATTTATAGAGCTAAAGAATACTAAGAATTCAGTCTTGTTGGACTAAAAAAGATGGAATATTACTGTAGTCAGTCATCTCAGTAATGGTAGGCTCCTCCAGCGGATGAAACATTACAAGGGGTAGTGTTAGTAATGAGATTGTGCACAGGTACCTAATGTTCTAGAACAGCCATTATGAACAGCAGTGCATCAATGTTTCAGCCTACAGAGAGAGTCTCTATTGAAGATGTGCAGTTAACTGGGTGTTTGTTTCATTTTTGTGTGAAACTTCCTTCCCTCCCTCCCTCTGTTTTGGGCTGTTGGAAGAGAGAAAATCCTTCCTTTCATTTTCATGTTCCAAACAACATTTGCTACAGTCATTGCTGGAAAGTGGATATACTGGCAAAGAAATGCTTTTTAATTTTTATTTTTTTGCAGGTTTAGGTGGGGAAAAGTCCAGGCATTCTGCATCCAGCACAGGATCTAGTTTGGCAATGTTACCATATCTGGGACTATTCCTGGTCACAATCTGGTAATGTTACATCTTCAGATACAAAAGGAGAATAAATAGGGGTGAGAAACTTGTATAAGTGCAACTGTTCAGCCTGCAGTTTGCATGAATAATATGAACCTGGCTTTTTGCCTTTGTCTAGTCAACCAATTTTATCTTCTGCCCACTGTACTCTTAGCTGTGATGACCACTGGCCTCAGGGACCCCGAATTATGGAGCAGAAGTTTCAGGTCTGGATTTAGTTCCATGAGCTTCTTTCCTGAAGTTTGATGTGAAGCATACTATTCTGCAGCTGATCCTTCTTGTTGGCCTTTTCTTTCCTTCACTCCCCACATGACAGGAGGTTGCTTAGGTGCCGCAGTGGCATAGGCCATATTTTAAGTTGTTAATTTCTCAGCAGGGCTGGTTCGCCTGCCTCTCTTTTCTACTCAAGGTTTAATTTCTTCCTGCAGATATGAAGTACAAATCCCAAATGACCCGCTCCCCACAATGCCAGCAATTTGAGCGCAGCTTTCTGCTGCAGCTCTAATTACCTGGCTGACTGGGGTCGGGTCCAATGTCCTCCTGTTTTCAATGGGAAATGGCAATCCGGTGTTCTCTCCAACCCCTGCAATGGCTCTGATCTCACTTCTGAAATGACAATAGCTCAAAAGCTTGGGAATGGAACAGAGTGAAGAGACAAACACTGCCTTGCTTTGATTCCGTCCCTCATCTTAGTAACAGCTGACCGGAGTTGATGCTCACTGAGAATCCATACCTTGCTCTGCTCTATATGAAACAGGAGTCTGCTTTACTTGGGGGAGGAAGAGAGAGAAATTGAATTTGGATGTGGGAGAAGGGGGCTGTTATTAACTGCAGCCGTAATTTCACTCAGGTTGTTATCATGAGCAGGGTTGTATGTTGCTAGGCAACAGCTTCATGTGGTCTCAGTAGAAAACTTGGAGCTAGGTGACACATACAAAAGTACCTGTCCTAGATCCCTGAGATTTCTTTTAGGCAAGGTCTCCACATTTTCTTTTCCTTTCCAGCTAGGACCGAAAATCCAAGCAAGCCCTAATTCAGAACTTAGGATAAAACCCAGAAATGCATTTAGAGTGGAAGCAATGCCTTCGGTTATATTTGCATGACATAACCCAGCGAATGCTGATCGAGACAAGCATTACCTGCTCTGCAGGGTACTACAAAGCATGTCACGGACTAGGAGCTTTGCAAGAAATAGCAGAGGTCTTAGAGGTTCTAGGGTTTCTGTTGCAGCTTCGGTATGAAATAGGATGTTGAAAAGCATGCACAACCTTCCCACTCAATATTCCTGGACAACCAGAATACAAGTGTCCAGTTGCAAAAGGTTTTTAAGCACACAGAGTGTGCATCTTAATCACAAATCAGGGTCATTTGACTACAACTGCAATACTCCTCAGTCACCAGGGGCTATTGCTCCCCTTTCTCTTTCATTGCTGCCACTTAGCCGACAGGACAGGTAAGAAAGAGTCAGTGAGGAAGTAGGCAGTGTTATGCAGTGATTCTCCTCCTGGAGGCCACCATTGCCTGGCCCAGACCAGGTGAACAAAAACTTGGCAATGATGAAACAGAGAAGCAACTCCAAGAGGCCTTTGCTTGTAGGTCTCTGTGTTGTGGCTGGTCTACCTCTCTTTCCAAGCAGATTAGAATCAAGACTTCCTGACTAAAATTACAAAGCAAGGCTGGCTTTGTAATACAAAGAAGGAAGCAATAACAAAAGAAACAGCCAGAGTTAGAATACCTGCTGTTAGGGAGATGCAGCGTAAGGCTACGCAGTTGATGCCAAACTGAGTAACAATCAATCAATCAATTTATTAATACAGTCAATGACCAGCATAATCAAAGAAACACTTTCAAAAACCCAATTATGCACGTTTAGATTTAAAATCCAGAGTCTAAAGAGGCAATGATACATACTATATTAAAAAAAATGGAAAAAAGGTCAGATACTAAAATTTATACTCATTACAGACAACACCCTGTCAGATGTTGCAAGTGGCTGCCAAAAAATTCACACTCCTGGCTGTTATATGTGGGTTAGTTCCCATCAAAAAAATCTTGGCCACCTCTGCATCCATGTGGCTGGTAAATTTTCTAATCAGGGAGAAGATAAATTTACCATGTAATTCCTGGTAAAACGAGCAGCATAACAAGTCCTGTGCTCTGAGTATCTCTCCTCCCTTCCAAACCAAAAAATGCTAATACACCTTTGAGGTAGATCATGCTGCTTCAGGCCAATTGTCTGGAGTACCTGATACTTCTCAGTTGGTGCAACCTCTTAACCTAGTGTTGATTGATTAGACTAATGATGTTGGATCCACTCCTCCTCTATCAGCTTTCTCGTTTGACTTTTCTATGGAACTTGAAACTGTCTGACACTCAGCAGCTATCAAGCTTATCACTGGGTCTTCTGGCCTTGGAGAATTTTTATTATTATTACATCCCATTTATAGCCCATCTTGGTTCCTCATGTGAAGAACCCAAGGTAGCATGCATAGCTCCATTTGATAGCATGCATAGCTCCATTTGATCCTCACAAGAGCAACCCTGTGAGGGGAGTTGGGCTGGGAGTGAGTGACCGGCTCAAGGCCATCCTGTGACTGAGTGGGTACTGGAACCCAGTTCTCCCAGGTTCTTACACCAACATGCTCACCATCACACCCCACAGCCTCTCAAACAGCTGTGCAGAACACCAGCCCCTCTTTCACTTTTGAGTCTGAATCTGAGTCTACAACTTTTAAGGCTTAGTTTTAGGAGAAGTGGGTCCAATCCCGCTACTTTACTGGAGTGGGGTGCCCTTTGCAGCTGTCTAACCACATTTACCCTTGAAACCACCCATGGTTTTCTCATTCTACTCTTTTTCAAAAGACATTAGCAAACAAACAACAAACACACACCCTTTTTATTTCTGAGGAATTTCTAGATTTCCTCTTTCTGGGTAGGTCCTTTAGAACATCACATTTGTCTTCACCTAAACTCCCTTGGAAAAAAGATTTTCGTTAATCATTAGATTTGCTGAACTTGATTGTGTGATATAATGTAAGTAGCCAATGAATTGTTGGCCAGGGACACTGAAGGATTCCTCAGCATTCCCTATTACCACAAGAAATATTTTCAGGAAATACTTTCTGTTTTCTAAAAGATAGAGAAAAAAAGTCATTTTTGCTATAGAAACAAAGCCTTTCCACTTTCTTCTCCCTGTCACAAGTGGGATGCATAGAGCAGAAAAAGCTGCCAATAATAAATTACCAGTACAGCTTCCCTTTAAGAACAAGGCTTTTGTGCAGAAGATAATGGCCATCCTTTTTGGGGAACTGGGTCCTGGGAACATGTTATACTATAATTCTACAGTGCCTATATTGGCAAGTCTTCTGCCGCTATTCTTAATGACTAGGACCAATATCAGTAATAATGCAGTCCTAAGTGCTGAGGTGAAAGGTAAGAGCATCTCCCTCCCTCCCTCCCTCCCTCCCTCTCTCTCTCTCTCTCTCTCTCTCTCTCTCTGTGTGTGTGTGTGTGTGTGTGTTTGTGTGTGCACACACACAAGCATGCACACACATATACGCAGGGAGAGGATGCCAGTCTTTACAGCCAAGGGAATATTTTATTTTAAATTGCTCCTCCCACTGAAAACTGAAGCTTTGGAACAAGTGAATTCAAAGCTTGCCCCAACCCATCTTATTTGGAAAATTGATTTCTGCAGTTGCAACTGGGCTGCAGGAGGCAACAAAGCCCCTACCCCACCAGTGGAGTTCCTCTTTGCCACTAGGATGGCAACTTTGGCCCATCTCACCCCCTATTCCACATGCATGCCAGTGGATCTGAATGTTAGAATTCGTCTTCACAACTGCACATTCAACAATAACTACAGTAAACTACCTTGATAACTGTTGTATTGAAAGGTGGTGTAGAAATCAAACTAATGATAAATCAATGGGGAAGATGTACTGACATCACGGATATTGTGCCACTTCAGTTTGGGGCTTTCCAACAGATTGTGTCACACGAGGCAAGGGATGGCATTCCACTGAGAGAAGCTGACTGGACCAGCAATTTGGCAGCATCGATCTGAAGGGCAACAGTCTAGCCTAGCAGAATGAGAATGGCTAGTGGGTGTATGCTCAGGGAGGGTAAGTGGATGAGGGTTTACCTGCTGCATCCATGCACCTGAGTTGATCACATGCAGTAATTGAAGAGGAATCCCTGGTGATGTCCTAGAACCTTTCCCATCTAGTTTGAGCAGGCAGTTGCAACCAGTTTTATTTTCAGAAACCATATAAGATTGAGGAGAAGGAAACACAGGAGTTACCAATGCTTCTAAGGTCTTTTGGCATCCTTCACCTCAGTTCAGATGCCTGTACTGGGAAATGCTGACACCTTTGGCTGAGACAGAGCAAGAAATGGCCACTTCCTTTTTAAACCATTAGCTAACAAGAAGGATTCACAAACTAAGCAGATTGCTGATGATGGGACTTCACAACCCATCTAGGAAGGCTTGCAATCAGAAGCAAAATGCCTTATTGCTTAAGTTACTCATTTGAAAACTTAAGTGTGAACACTCACACTAATCCAAAACTTGTTGATCATGCAGCAGAGAAAGCTTCCCAAGAGTGTGTAAATATGTGCAGTTGCGTTCTCCGTATTGTGAGATCTCATGACAAATGCTGATGGTTGCAGAAATGCTATAAAATGCTACATGATTTAGCCATACAAAGACTTTTTCCTACATGGTTTTTATTTTTGTACGGCCAACTTTTGTGGGAAAAGTAGGCAGTACCAGCTGAAGAACAGAACATAATGTTGACATCACAATCGTGAAAGGATGTACTCAGAAGTCCCGCTCACATCACTTGAAGTGTAAATATGACATCTCATGCTCAGTATTCTACCTCCAGCAGAAAACAAATACATTTTCAAAAGGAGGATGCTGACATCAGTGTGAGGTGAGAACATTAAGTTGTCAACTGAATTCCTCTCTCAGCTGTCAGCATTTATCAGAGCTCTTGTCAGTTTCCAGGTTAGTCATCTTGGAAGCTTTCTGCTGGCACAAAGAAGTTGGAAACAAAAACAGCCTCTCTCTGTTGAAAAGTCACAAGCCAGAAACAAGGAATGGAAAAAAAAAGTCATTTGTGGCCTGGGTGCTCTGAAGTCATGACAACTGGATCGGTACTAAAATGAAATGAAAAATAGTTCAATGCTTGAGTTCTTGTTTCATTAACTCAATGTGTGTGTTTTCTACCTCATAGACAGAATGTATGTGTGTGGACTTATTCAATGAACACAAAAATTAATGCTAGAGTTAGAGTTGTCTCATACCAATTCATGCTGGTTCAAGCAACTCAGAGCCAGGAAATGAAAAAAGAAAACTGATTCCTGAACAGATGTGTCCCTTGATCAGTAATAACATGCAATGTAACACATTGTTTGCTATTTCCCATCCATGCACCTCCTTGCTTCTCAGTGTTTCAGGTGCAAATCCAGATGGGGATGATGGAATGTCCAGGACCCACAAAGATAGCTCATCCTATCTTCAGTCCTGTATTGTCCTGAATGGAGCATCTGAGCCTTCCTGTCTTGTTGAAGAATTATCCTGTGCATTCACCCATGGCTGCTGTTTGTTAACATCAGTAGTCTCTCTTCAGACCTTCTCATGGGCAAGTTAGGAGAGGAGGGAACACTATCTCGTATCCCTGAGCAGCATCCAATGCAGACACTTTACAATACCAATGTATTTGCTCAGATAGTTGTGAAAATCTAGCCTGATTCAGGCATACAAAAGTCTTAAGGATTGAGGGAGTATACAGCAGTTTTAGTGCTAATTTGAGTCACTTCTAGTGCGACACCAAAAACATACATTGGCATTATTGGCAAGTATTTCCTACCAACTCATGCCATTGGTGTAGCAAGACAAGTTGCTTAATTTGAGCCTGTATTTGAATAAGCAACAAAAACAGCTAGTGCCAAATCAGTGTAGTGTGATTTCAGTGCCTTCCTCCATTAGCATCCAGGTAGGGAAAGAGTCAGTGAGCAAGTAGGGAGTACAAGGCATCCCCACACAGAGTGCATTACAGTAGTCAAGTTGAAGTCAGGTCTTGATTATATCTATTGTTTTGTGGAAAGGGAAATGTGTTGATAGACCTTTGTTCACGATTTGTCTCTGTTCCTTAATCTTACTAACCCTCTATATATTCTGTAGGGCTTGACATATATTTGAAAAATTCCTTATTTCAGTGCAATTAACTTTTTAAGAACTTTAATGATTTCTATTAAATGTTGGCTCCAACAGTGAATAGCTGCAGGAAAAAACTGTTTCCAGCCATTTTAGCACATTCAAACTTTATTTTTTCACCACACTCCAACCTCTGACTGCTTGGAAATGATTTGGGGCTTCTCTACATGCAGCATTTCCTCTGGTGCTTCACCAAGGCTTCTTCTGTTTCCTTTGTGGATATAAGAACACATCCTTTACAAGTGAATTTTGGGGAATTATTAATTTATATAATGCAGTTATTACCACTGTACCCCACCCTTTTCCTGCAAGGAACCCACTGCATCTTACATGCCTGTAGTGTGTGTGCTCTCTGGTGAGATTCCCAGGTGTGCACGAGAAGAGGCCTGTTTTCGGGGGACTGAGAGTGCAGACTCTGAGAATGATGGGAAGTTGGCTGAAGCAGGCAAGGCTTGTAGCTCAAACTCTGATAATGGAATTGTTGTAATGGACAAAACTGCACCTGCAGATTCAATCTCTTAGTACCAGTCTGAGCTGCTTTGCATGAAAGTAGCTCAAGGATACCCAAGGGGCTGAGTCTCCCTGCCTGTGGGAATGAAGCAGAAGAAGGACAGGAGGGAGAAGATCTGGAAATGTGTAGCCTCTTGGATGGAGAACACCAGACATGGATCCGAGGGCCCGCTGGCACAGTCGCAAGCTGGCCCCATTAGGGGCTCAGAGTGCAGAGCGCCTGGTTCCACAGCACCCCTCCTTCCAGAGACAGGCCCCAAAGGGTTCATAAGCAAAGAATTGGGTAAAGGGAGGCAGAGAGGGTTCCACATCTCTTTGTGTATGCTCAGAGGCTTGTGAATGCTTAGATTCTTCTGTGTAGAATAAAGATGCTTACAAGAATTGCTGGACTGTCTGTCTTGCTTGGGAGGGAACACCTAGTTCATGACAAGGACCCCCTTCTTTCTCTTATCTAGACTCTGGCTTTATTCACGCAACACAACAAGCAACCCTGCTTAGTTTTCATGTATCCCCATTTTTAGCATGTTCTACCTTACAGACAAACAGTTTCTCTTTTATCATGTCCGCTTTGTCCTCCCACTGTTGACATGTATCTCATCAGACACCATGCCTGAGATGCACAATCCCAAGACACACCATTCCCTGCCTATGTCACCTGCCTCTTCCTCATTGGTTCACACACAGAAGATGGATGGCTGGAGCTCCTCCTGCAGTTGTTATTTTTTCCAGGGGACTCTTTAGTAGTTTATGCCATGACTGTGGAACCCATGATCCTGGGCTCAGACAACACAACAAGTCATGGTGGTATAGGGAAACCATAGAACAAACTGTTGTTTCTTATAAGGGTTTCTAAGTACCAAACTTGCAATGGTGAAATACCTCAGCTGGTTTCAAACAACACAATAGACAGATGTAAAAAAAATCTCCCCACCATGACTTGTGTAAAGGGGCCATAGGATATTCTAGTTAATGTTCTTGTTTTAAGATTTTATTGCTTTAAACTGTGGTACAACTGCTGGCTGGCTTTTAAGTAGATTAGGGTATATAGGCATGTTAATAACACAAAGGTAATAAAACAACATGTGACACTATATGATATAGTGACATAAATCTGTAGCCACCTAGGGAAAAAGCTTATGGCTAAGTTCATTAGTGCCATGCCAGAATTTTCTTATTCTCATTCACTTGGATAGAAAAGAAATTGCTTTCAAAAAGTTATTCAAATGGAAGAACATTTTGGGACATCCTCATGGGCTGGATTCAAGGTTCTTTTGCTTAACAGACTCCCAGGGATGCCAAGGAATTGGCACACATTTCCTGTCTTTCCTTCTACAATCCTCTCTCTGGCAGCCTGCAGCCTCTTCAGTTTTCTGCACACCAGTTACAGCCCAGGAAAAGACATCATGCAGTAATTCCCCTTAGGGCTTTTTCAGCTCCAGTGTTCAGTTCAGGAAGTGCAGGTAGCCTGGGAAACAAATGGTGATATGTGCAACAGAAAGACCAAACACACTGCACCCTCAGCACCGCCAGCTCCCTGGAACTGGATATGACCCTGCCTGTCTCATTTCTTCAGGGAAATAATAATATAGGAACCATCTGTACTAGAAACAATGTTTCCAGAATCACCTCTCACACATGTCTCATTTGGAAGCCCCTGGGAAAAGCATAGGCCCCCAAAGAAGTGTAACTAGAGCTGCAGTCACTGCCTTCCTTGTCTGTCCCCCACCCCTGAAAACAATGCCCCACTGATGCTAGGTGTGGGACACTGTGATGGAAACCAGGCTGCCTAATGAGCTGGCATCACAAAGCCAAGCCAAGGCAAGCCAAGCCAAGCCAAGCCAAGCCAAGCTTTAGGAACAAATTAAAAAGAGAATACACTGTGTGATAACTCCTGCCAATGATGAGCCCTACTTGGAAAATTTCACTTTCCCCTGGAGAAATTGGAGTACTTGTTCTCACAGTTTCCCTGTCCATGAACAGGGTGGAGAATTTTGGGAAGCCATTTGTACATGGCTCTCCTTTTTGTCAAAGGGATCCATAAATTACAAATGATGCTGGAGAACAAAGTCTCTATGCTTATAAAGACTTGGAACAATGAAAGGTCTGTGTGTCATCTCTACAGAAGAGGCAAGTCATGAAAATACTCAGGCCAACTGCTATAGGAGATCTCATTGATACTGGGGCATATGGAGGACTTTGCCTGCCATGATCTTATTGGTGCCAGGAAGTTGTTGATCACTGGAGTGGCCAGTTTTAGCTAGACTTTAGAAAGCAAGGATAAGGCAGCTGCTCCACTTCACCTTGTCACCTTGGCTGGGGGAACGCTGTGAAATAGCAGATGGTTCTGAATTTGCAGCCATGAATCATTGTCAACAACTTGTCTCTTCAAACTCTCTCCAGTAGAAAGAGCTGCCGAAGCCTGCATGATATTTTCATTGTGATTAATGTCACTGATTTCAAGTATTGAGGATGACATAATCTTGACTATTAAAATTATTGTCTTTATCATTGAGAAATGGATAGAAATAGAAAGAACAATCACTGTGACTCAAAGTCTAAAAAAGATTTCTTTCTGCCATCTTTAGTAGGAGAGAACACATGGATAAAGCAATATCTACTTCTTCAGAAATTCAGTAAGAGCTCATTGAATCCCAAGAGTTCCTCATATTTAGTACAATTGTTTAAAGTGTGTTGGCAGTCCATGTCCTGTATTTGTCCAGGAGGTGTAGCAATGGAAAGCCAAACATTAAAGCAACAGATGGGATTGGATAAATCCATTGAGTTCCAGCCCATGTCACTGTTGCAAGCATCCACTCAGAAGTTCTAACCAATTTCTTTCTTGATCAGTATTTTTAAATAATCCACATAATTTATCAGTATTTAAATGTTTCTTTACTTAATTTCATATGTATTTCCTCTCAAAATAATGTATTTTGAAGGACTAAGAGTAGAATCCTCTGCCTATTTTGACACAAAAAAGGGCCTGGGAATGGTGGAAATTATAGAATATTTTCCTAATCTGAACATTAGATTAGGTTTGAAATCAGAATCCAGTAATTCCAAATTATTCAAAAGAAAACTTCTCAAGCATATTATTATTTTAATTATTGGATTCTTTGTGTCTATCAGTGTGTTTTCATTCTATCAATGTTTATTCATTCTTAGAAACAACTAGGAAAAGTAAAGCTATACCATGTAGCTTGAAGTTTTAGAAAAAAACAGAGTTAGGGATTTTAAAAGGTCCCATTGATTTTGAAGGAAGCGTCCTCCTCGAGTAAAGCAGAAAGGAAACATGTTGATGAAACAACAAAAGTACATCTTGGCATATTCACATGAGTTTCTCCCAGTCATCTGGGGAAATACAACAATATCCAGCTCAGAGTATTAATTCACACAGCATCTAAGACACAAATGTATGTTAAGCTAAGCTGACGGAAGGCACAATTTGATGTAGCTGCCTGTAACCTTCTGTACTCACAAGGAAGAGCACTCATAAATGGAGAAGCAGAACAGAGAAGAGGAAGAGAAGAGGAAGCACTTTTATGATTCCTTAGGGAATAGTAGGACCTCACTACTCTTTTCCCTCCCCCGGAATATCCCATGTGCACAGATCTCACACATGCACACACACACCAGCTCTGAAGACAGGCTTTCATCTTCAGAACCCAGCCAGTGTGGGAACAACTGCACCAGTTGCAAGGGGATGAGGTACTCCAAGTTTAGAATCCCAGCTATATTTATTTATTCTGTCATTTCATCTTATTTCATCTTATCTTTTCTTGTTTCATTTCTATACCACCTTGCAATCAAAATTCTCTTTGCTTCCATGAAACATTGCCAAGGTTGGAGTGGTAATTAGACCTATATATATTATCCATGCCATATCATTATAAGGATATAAATGAACTAAAATTACCTATCCATTTATTGATGTGTGATTCAATGCAACAAATCCAACATGTTTGAAATTTTTGTTTGGTCTATTTTTCCACTGCTATATTTTGGTTAAAGGAAAATATATATTTCAATAGTTGTATCCTCCTAGAAGCCTCACTTAAGTTGGGAGAACAGGTCTCTGGTTCTATGAAAATCATAACCCAGAAATCCAATCTCCAAGTCTTCAGGTTGCTTTTAGTTATAGAATAAAAGTGAAACTTCCATTTCATATCTCTGCTGCATTGTGAAAGATGCTGTTGGAAAAGTGTTAGGAAAAATTGAGCAATGCAGCGTAAATCGTAACAGAAAACATGAAGCTAGTGAACCTGAAGACACTAAGAGTCTAAGTGGCTGGTTTTCAGAATATGTCCTTCCATCATGTCAGCTGTGTGTAAGTGATATGGCTTTCTGCCTACATCATGGATATCATAGAATTGGGAGTAGAACAGAAGAAGCAGTGAAGGTCAATGGTATACTTGAACAAATTGCCATCCCAGATCTGCCCTACCTGGTTTCAATTTTCACAGTATCTTTTGCTTATGAGGCAGGTTTCGCCTTTTGGGTAGTATCCATGAGCAGAGAGAGAGGTGGCCCAAGACATTTCTGTGTTCTGTGTTGTGTCTCCCTGTCCCATATCTGCTATTGTTTGCAAAAGTGGGTATCTTGAAATGTATAATGCATATGAAGGCACTTCACACATGCAGGTCTCCTGTGAAGCAATTAAATGAACACTTCTGGCTTGTTGATTGTTTATCAAGCAGTATGTAGTCCAGGGATCTCCAGTCTTTTTCAACCTTTGGGCAGATTTGGGAATTTGAGAATTTGCTGTGGGCACCCCCAAGTTTTCCTAGTTCCAAAGGGAAAGAAAATGCTCCAAGTCCTGAAAGGAAAGGAAAAAAAAAAATTCACATGGACTCCAGGCTCAGTTCTACCTTCTTCTCTGTCATCATAGCTCCTACTTAGGAATATTGCTAGTGTGCATAAGCATTCATAATCTTGCATGTGTGAAAGAGAAGAATGAGAGTAAGTATGGGGAGTGGAGAGAAAGAAAAGGCAAAGCTAGAGGTTTGTGGAAGGAAAAAATAGTGAGAGAAAAGAAAGGGAAAGGAGAAAAAAGCAAGGGTAGCTACTGCAAGGGTTAGGGGACAGAGACAGCAAGAGCAAGGCTAAAGGCTAGAAAGATGAGGAATGTGGAGGTAAAGAGGTGAGGAGTGAAATAGTGAGGTTAGAGGCTAGAAAAAGGCGGGATAGTAGGGTATAAAGGTAGTGGGGAGAAAGAATGAGGCTAGGAGGAGAGAAACAACAAGGGTGGTGGCTAGGAGGGCAAAATAGGTAAAGAGTTGGGAAACAAAGAGCTAGAAAGAACAAGAAATGGAGAAAGGTGCTGTGGGAGAGAAATAATAGATGAGGGAGGGACAGAGAGAAAACACAAAGGGGAAAGGTGCCTTGCTCTGTGCCCACAAGTGCCAAGTCTCTGTGTTACCTCCCAAAGTTTCATCAGTTCAATTCGAAGGTCAGTGCCATATGGTTTGTGTGTCCAGCATTTAAATCAGGTGTGGGTATTCAAAAGACCATCCAGGAAGCAAGCCAAAAGTTTAGGTATCTGATTAATCTTAAACAAAGCTAAGGATGCTGCTAACAATTCTTATTGTTTGCTACAAAGAGCAGGCTCCGGCTGATCCAATTGATAGCCAGTTGTAAATCAGCAAGCTGGCTAACTAGGTCAGCATGTTGTTTCAAGGGGAACTCCACACTCAGCCTGGTGCTTGAACTTCTGCTGGATCCACGCACCCCTTTGTCTTCCTTCTGCTGGCTCCTGCCCTTGAGGAATTCCAGGGACTGCCAAGAGAGTCCTTGGTGGTCCTCTTAGGGAAGGAGCCCATATCTGACTGTGACTGGGGCATGCCTGCTAGTCTTCATCGGCAGAATCCTCCTCCAGGTAGGACATCACAAAAGGTCTTTGTGGCCAGAGAGTGACTGGATGGGTCAGAAAGCTACTTTTTCTTTTCCTGCCCATAGAGCAGCTGGACAGGGAAGGGTCAGGAAGTGGATGGAAATCCTGAAGCCCTAACATTACTGAAAGCTTACTTTTTATTAAAAATGAATTTAGGGGTGGGAAGTGAAGAAATTTGATGACTCAGTTGGATTTTCCTGTGTGTATACACACTGGGACCTTGCCTAGCCTTGCACTGAGCAGCAATATGCCAAGTTTTGCTGATATTCAAATTCTCAATTTCATGATATCCTTCATTTTTGGAGTGTTCCCAAAAGATCCACAAGAACACCTTCCTTTCCACTATTTCACAAACTGGTTTGCCTTTCTCCGCTGCTTGCCATATGTTACTGGTTCAACACAACTTTTTTTTTTTTTTACACACAGCTTTTTTAAAAAGGAATCACACCCACATTCATTATTTTTATCCTGTTGCTGTTAACTGAGGTACATGCTACAAACACATTAAATTATTCAGTTTAAGCCAATGTTATGTTCTTATATATGGGAAAGCCTGGATTTAATTTTAAAATTGGAAATTCTCAGTGTAAACATGCTGAGCTAGGGAAGAGTTTCTGGGAGAATGAAGCTTGATCCTCTAATATGGCTGCATATTATGAGCTGGATGTATTCATAATTTTCCAGCCCAAGCAGTTACAGCTTTGACAAAGGCATAGGTTATTAATAGTAACCTTATTAAAAAATAAGTAATAATGGGTTGGTACTTTGGTTCTCCCCATCCTCAGAGCACTCCTGCCATTCAGGCTGTAAAAGGAGGCCAAAGGGCAGTATTTTCTGGTACCCCCTCCATCTGCAGTCCGTAATATCATCAATCTTCATGCCGTAGCATCAGAGGGCATGAAACATTGGCAAGCCTACCTCCTCCATTGTTCTGCTGCATGAGAAATATTATGTACATAGGTGGTAGTTCTATCTGCAGGAGGCAGATTCTGAATCCAAGTCTCTGTGGGTCACCTCAGATATAAATCTATCATTATCATAAAAATGTTTTCACATATTGGCTAGATTCATGTGACATGCCAAGTCACAGAAGTTGCTTTACTATAGTTAGTCTGATGTGTCATCCAAACTTGAATATGGTTATTTCAGTATGGCACCCCTGGACTTTAGAAACCACAATAAGAAATAACAGCTTCTCCATACCACAATGCCTTCTTGTGATGTCTGAACTAGGGATTGTGGCTTCTGCAGTCTGCAAATATAACTACCACAGAGTTCCCTGTGGAAGCAGCAGCTACAGGAGCTTCTCTAACCATCCATCATATTCTTCCCTAGGTGTGTTGCTGCCTGCCTCACTCCTTCAGGTTGCAATCCACTCCCATCCTCCTCAGGCTTCTTTGCTTTCCTCTTGATCTCCACCTGCTGTTGTTGTTTTCCAGGATCAGAGAAATGAGATGCACTGCCTAGGAGTGTCTTTGAGTTGGCCTCATAACACATTCCTATCTGCCTGCTCCAAAGAGATACTCCTCTGAGTTCCTCTGTCTTTCCCCACCAAGAAATAGTATTTTTAACTTCCCTGTAAAGTCATTCATCCAAACAGGGAGAAAGAACACACACAGCATTAAACAAAAGGTGTCCTCTGAAAAATCACTGCCGTCCCCTCTGCCTTCTTTCATCTGCTCCACTTGTATGTTGACTGCAAGACACCTTGGGTTGATGAACAAGTTCACCATTGCCTTCCCCTGCAGCACACTGTTTTTGTACACACCAGCTTTCAACGAAGGAAGTCATTTTTGCAGTTATAAGCACCATATAAGTACGCAAATAAATAAACACCAGCCACTTCCCCTAACCCCCTTCAGTGTGGGTTAGTCTCCACCATATGAGATCTTCTGAAAGATGGTCCACATGCTCAGTAAGTTCTGCCTGGCAGATGTGAACAAGGTGAGGGATGGACATGAAAGGTGAAAGGTTTCCGGAAGCTGAGGTTTCCTGGATTGCACATATGTGCATATTTTGGGCAGGGCCAGGGAAAACTGCAAGCAGAAATATTTCTACAGTATGTTGCTGCAGGCAGTGGTGGACTCGAATGCTATCTGAATAAAAACAGTTTCCTAACTCAAGTCTCTCTGGCGCTGCAGAAATAAAGATGTGTTTTGCCAGAGGTACATCTTTCTTCTGATGATCCTGCATGGAATCTGGCTCTTTTCTGCCTGTTGGACATTTTCTCATGCTTGGCCCTCACTTAGGAAGCAAGCTTGGTCAAGAGGTCCATGAACACTCACAGTTCAGTTATGCAATGGGCAACCTTCTCCTACAGCATGCATAGCACAAACAAAGGCTGCAAGCCAGGTGTACAGAGAAGGCATGCATTCCATGGAGAATTCATGTGGGCTTGCTTCTGGGCAGGTGCTCACACGAGCTCTTGGTGCTCTCACCAGGAAGTCGGATTCTTGGCCATGGAAAAGCAGGCTAGAGTCCAGGGAGCTGAGCTCAGGGAATCTGATGGATTCTCACCCTCCCTGCCAAATGGATTCCTCACACATCCCTCTATTTGTGCTGCTCACAATGTGGAAGAAGCTTGCTGGTTGTGCAGTTGATGTTCCATGAGCATTCATGGGTTCCCCTTTGACTTGGCTTGCTTTCTAAGGCAGGGGCAAGCACAAGACAAAGCCTGAGAATGCTAGAGGGAAGGATTTCCTAGAGCTTTGTCTGCGATGGAGTTATATCAGTCTTGCAGGCATCAAGGAGTGGTGGGGACAACAAAAGTCCTTGAGAGATCCCTGGTCTTGGTTAGCATCCTTCCTGCTGCAGCCATCAGTAGGTCAGGGAAGTGTAATGGGATTGGGCAGGGGTGGAGGGAAGATGGGCCAGCAAGGGAGTTCCTTAGCCTTCTTCAGCCTGGCCTTTTACTTAAGTTGGGGAAAGAGTCCCAGGTAGTGATGCTTGCATCCATAATGCAGGCATCCTCGCATGTCACTGATGTTCATTTCCAAGCCGGGGAAGTACCACCTTCAACTCAGCAGCATTCCTGTACCTGGCTTGTGTAAGCCAGAGTTATTTCTGTGAAAATCAGGCATTCAGGATGAATACCAAGAAGCAGAACAAAGTTTCTTGTAGCATCCAGTCGCCATGAAGAACTTTCACTCTGTTTTAGAAAATACATTATTTACCATGCCTGCAAGCTTAGATCCAGAGCTTCTTGGCTCCTTCTGAGAGTGGAGTCAGATCCAAAAAGAAGTGAGCGAAAATCTCTGCCATACCAATAAACTATGGAGGGTAGAGTATAAACATGTGTAGGAGTTCCTTTAAGAATTGTGGTGTATTTTCATGCTTTCAGACAATAATAGGAATAATTTAGGAGACTGATCATGTAATTTTTTAAATATATGAGAAGCAATTGCCATCTAAGCAAAGAAAAAAAAGGAATAAAGACAGTGCCATTATAGCCTTACAAATCTTCACTTATGAAAGGAAGGCAAACAAATTTATTGCCTGAGTCAGGCTTTTATAAAATATTGAGTGGGATTATGTGTTCTCTTGAAGCAATATTATTTTAATCTGTCATTAGAGATTCAATCCGTATTTATATGAGAAGATCAGTCAAGTAATATGATTGAATGGCAGGAAATTAGTCCAAAATGTGAATGCTTTTTCTTTACTATCGGTGCAAGGTTTAGTCCCAGACATTTTGTGTGTGTGTGTGTGTGTGTGTGTGTGTGCGCGCGCGCGCGCGCACGCGCGCGCGCAGCAACTACCATTAGGCATACAGGGAATGACCTACAAAGCCTGGCTATGTCTGTGCAATCCCTTTCAAGTGCCAGCACAGGCAGCAGAAACAAACCAAACTGCAGGAGTAATTGGGAGTGAATACTAGATCATCCGACAGCTTGGAATAGATGGTGTTCTCGTGGCTGATCAGATCAGGTCCTGAACAGGGGTAGTGGACTCTTTGTTCTACAACCTGACACAAACCTACCTGTGAGCCGCAGCAATTGCTCTGGGTAGTGGTAGCAGTGGATGTGGCTGTTCCACAAACACCAGGCACCCCAGTATTTTGACTGTCTACCTAGTTGCAGTTTGTCAGGCGTATCTGCCTGGATTAACACTGGGCAGGACACTGTGGCACAACACATCCTGCCTGTAACATAGAAAAACCTGAGCTCAGAAGAGATAGGGAGAGAGAGAGGAACTAAGCAGAAATTTGTCATTTTGTTGTTCAAAAATCTTTCTCCAGAAGGTCCTTCAAACCTCTGGAGCATATTTCCAGGGAGCCTGGAGGGGGAAAGAAAAAAGATGACCAAAGCAGTTATGTTTTTGGAAGAACCAAATTGGATTTTATTCAACATCTTCTGTGCAAAATTGACTTAATTGAAGACCTGTGTACTTTCAAAATCCATATCATTTAGTTCAGAATGTAATTTAAGGATAGACAGTGTGATCAGAGAGATGCTGGCTCTATCCCCCAATGTCTTCAAAAGAAATTTGTTAGGAGACAACTCTATGGAATGTAGGAGAATAGTCTGTCCTACCAAAACATTTATGCAATACAGAAGAACACAAGGACAGCCCTGTTGGATAAGGTGCCTAGCCCAGCTAGTCTGACTTTTTTTAGATAGTGGGCAATCAGCTGCCTATGCAAAAACAGAAGCATGCCAGGAGTACAAGAGCACCTTTTCACCCAGATTCCCCAGCAAGCTGATTCTGATACTGGAGATAACATGTATATATACTTTTTATCTGTTCTGAATCTCCTATCTCTTATTCATTCTCCCAGGTTTAAGTACTATGGAATGGGAAGATAAGACAGATGGGATGAGGTGGGAAGGATGGGGAATGGACACTTCCAGGGCTAAGTCTGAATGGATGTCCTCCAGATATGTCACAACACTCAAATAAAGTGAGTGCAGAAGACACCACTCCTCTAGTGCTGTCATCCCAGTTGGAATCAGAACATAAAAGTTCTGTGGATCCTGTGAAGTCCCATTCCCTGATACATATTGGGAGGGTTCACACAACACCTTAAATTGTTGGCTGCATAGGCCATGTGGGGTGGCTTGTGTTTGTTCCAGGGTTTGCTTTGTGCTCGACAAGTCCATCTGGGGCATCCACCCCTTTAATCCACCCCAGGGGACATTGCAAAACATTGACTCCCTTCCCAGCAACTTTCTGAATCCGCACCATCAGACACGATTTGGGTCCAACATTTCTTCAGAGGAACTATGGTGTTGGACATCTTGGGCATCTGTTTGTCATGCCACTTCTCTGTGCTGTACCTATAATCTGTAACTTGCTTATATTTCCCAGAGAGAAGGTTTGGTGTAAACCTGCACATGTTTACACCACAATTACTTAACTGTTCTGCTCTGCCTAGCTTGAGGTCATTCCTGTGGCAGTCTATGGGGAAAATCCATTCCAAAAGTCAAAAAGCAAGAAGAAAGTATAACTGTTCAAGCAAAGAGCAGATGAACAGTGAGGTCTGAGCAGAACCAAGGCTAAGCAACAGACTGATCAAGAACAATCCAAGAAGCAGAGTCTTATCAGGAGCCCTGAGAACCAAGGTCAGGAAGGCAAGGTTGGAAAATATTGAGAGCTGAAGTACAGTTGTTATTCTAGCAGCCCTCCTGGCCTAAGACTAAAGCATATGAGCTTCCAAAGCCCTACCCAAAACTCAGCTGCAACCCAACAGAGGGAGAAATCCTTCCCGTAAGGACAGGGCTTATGAGTTGCTTGGCAAATGGGTTACTCTGGCTCTTCTAGCATGCCTGTTGCAATGTTGCTACTTTCAGTCACCATCTCAGATGTGAGATGGACTTGTTCTCCTCTTGGACTTGTGGTCCTCTTCTGTTCTGTCTCCTAGTCTCTTGCATGGGTGGTTTCTTAATGCTGTCTCTCTCTAGGAGTTCCAGAACTACCTTGTAGCGCATTCATCCAGTGGATGCATAACATCAGCTTTTAAAAGCCAAGAAAACAGCTATCAACAGAAAACAAAAGCCCTCTCATTCAATTAATCTGTCTTAATATCAGGCTTATAGATCTTAGAAATGCCTGTCAAAGAAAGAAGTCATTAATGATTCACAGAATGCATCCACATGAGGCTGGGGTCTAAGCATCTGAACAAATGATATTGGATTCCTCTTATTAGCCTGGTCTCCTCTTCTTGAATCATCACATAGCCTTAAGCAAGTCACTTTTTTCATCTGTCTCAATTTTTCAGTCTGAAAAAAAAAGAGTAAGTATAAACATTTACCAAGCTGCTGTGAGATTTAATTAAGTGATGTTTTCCTCAGAGCCTTGAAACTTTAATGTGCTATGCAAGTGCCAAATCCTATTATTATTGTGCCATCAACAATGGCAGCTATCAGCAAATGGTCTCATCTATATAACTAAAAATATCAGAAGATAAAGGCTTCCAGAAGATTCAAAAGAGGAAGGCATCAAAGCATAATCTGAAACGAAAGACTACTTGGCAACATACCTGAAGAATATACCAAAGGACCTGCACCCATTTTTCAGAACAAATGGCCCCATACAGGCTATTCATTAGATTTTCCTTAGAAGAGACAAAAGATCTTTTGAAAATCCTGTGTAAAATAAAGCTAAAGGAATTATTCTATACAAAGAACACACAAAAGCTTTTCATCTTACTGCCATTCATACTTTGATCCCTTTACATGGGCAACTGGTGGTCTAACTTGCCTTTTTCATAGGTCTTGTATGTAATTGTTTCACTTTTTCATGAGTCTTTATGAAACTGTTCTGTTAAAATGATCTATATGTGTTGACAATTGCAGTAAGGGGACAGATTACTATGAATAAATATGAGACTTCTTATATGAGTGTATGAAACTTTCACAGCTCACCATCTTAGAATGTTTGCTTTTCTAGCTATCACATTGGCCCATTTTTGTCTTTTTTTAAAATACAATTTATGGTTCTTGAACACCTTGCATTCACTTCCCTGACTTGGGAGTGGGCAGGTTAGAAAAAGAGGTGAGAATAAGCATGAGACCACAGAGAAATCCTGAGACAGCTACAGGATTTAATGTGAGGTTGTAATAATTACCCACTCCTATGAGGCATGGTGATGTACCTTCCCATAACTATGATAAAAATTGTGGTTCCTTGTTCCTGTCCCTGTCCTTGTCCATTTATTTCTATATCACCCAGTAGTTGGAGCTTTCTGAGCAGTTTGCAAAAGTTCATAAAAATGATAAAATAAAATACCATATCATCATATCAAAGAGTGGTGATAGCATTCATAAGGATTTTTTCTTCAGTTTTTCTCCTGTTTTGTTTCACTGCTCTCAGCTCAACCACTTCAGTTAGGATGTGAAGGAGACTTCTGAGAAAGGACTTAGAAGCACTGTAAATTTCATGGAAAGATACAGTCCTCAAGGTAGTCCTTTCCAAAGCTTTTAGGAAGTAGACCTTTTAGGGTTAAAGCTATCTCCTGGAACTAGGTGTAAAAACAGAAGCATATCCTCACTCCAAGTAAACTGTCAGTCCATTTTAGCCCTTGCTTTTGAGGATATCCTCCCTTTCAAAGTGTCATTCCAATTCAAAACTTTCTCTTTAAGGAAACTTCTTGAGGTGATGATTCTCCCAGGGCTGGGTGGTTATCCAGTCTCCTCCTCAGAGCTCTTCCTGTGGGAATGGAAACATGCCTAATTTCCTGAGGTGCTCAAGCATTCCCATGTCCCCTGCAATGGCTGGCTTCTTGATGGTGACCATCTTTGGGAATTCCAGCCTCTTGTCAAAGGAGGATTGTTCCAGTGGGGGCATGACAATCCACACTGACAGAATGAGCTATTCTTCTACTTTGGAATAGGCATAGACTTTGCTAAGGCCTTGGTATTAAGCTGCTACACAGTTTTGCATATTATAATATTCCTAGAAGATGCACCTTGAATTTTATATATTTTTGAAAATAAAGAGGTATTTGAAGAAATCTTGCTGAAGAAATTTAAGGCAAATTATTTGGTTCTGACTTGACAAATTCCATAGTATTATTTATTTATTTAGAGCATTTTTATGCCTGCCCCTTCTCAAAAAGCCTCAGGAAGGCTTACAAAACAAATTAAAAAATGTACAATTAACCTTAAAAATCCAGATACATCTCGGCACAACTATAAAAACCAATAAATAAAGACAACAATTAACAATTAAAATATCGTTTAAATAAAAAGGTCTTGGCCTGGCGCCAAAAAACAAATAATGGTTGTATTGCAATCATTACATCGAAAAATCTAACAAAACCCATAGCTAAGATAGTTGTGGGATATATAGTATACATATAACTCAAATATAATATAAAACTGCCATGAGCATTATGGAAATCTGATACATTTGAAGATGCACCAAATTATAATTTGTTTAAATTTTTTTTAATTGTTATTAAAAACTGTTATAGTTTGTTTATCCCAGAAATCTTTATATTACCTAGCAGAGGATGATCTAATTAGGTCTGCACAATTTTTCCAGGCTGCTTTCTTGTTATCAGTTACAGACTTTTCATCTTTGAAGTACACCCATTTCTCTCCACACTCACCTATTTTTTTCATGGAGAGCCATGGCTACCTGTTTTTATTTACCTGTTCTGGCAGCCCAGCTTGATTTTTATACAAACTAATTTGGGAATTTTAACGAATAGGAAGTATGAATAAAAATATAATTACTCAAAGGGTACACAACCACACATTGGGCAATAAACAATATGACCTTTGAAAAATACATTACAGTCAATATGTGATGGACAGTCCTTCTGTGTCTCCAAGCAGAAAAGGGAATTTTGCTCAAGGTGGATTATTAAACTGACAGCAGAATTGCTGAGAAGTTGCTGTGAAACTTTTTATGTCAACTTCAGTGTAGAAAGCCAATGGGGAAATTCTGTTTCCAGAGACACTTTTTAATGGAAATCGGTGTGTGGCCTTGACAAAAGATTGAAATGTCTGAGAAAGCTGTCATGGATCAGATCAGCATCTAGGGAAGTATAGCATCCTTTGGAGAATGGAGCAAGTCTTCTGAGGGTTATGTGCAATTTGTCTTCAAAGAAAGATTTTTTCCTCAAGATGGAAAAAAAACCCCACATACAGTTCCTCTTATTCACAGTGGAGCCAGGGGACATTGGAAGAATTACAGCTTGGAGAGCATCAACTCTGCTCCAGTCCAAGTCCAAGAGAGAGTCTAATTAAGGAGGAAAGTAAGCACAATCTGATATGGTTGAGCTAACCTGACTTCTGGAAGGAAGGGGAACATCTGTGTCTCAAAAGTTACTCTTAAAGCTATGTAGAATGGTTTAATACGGTAGAGAACCCTAACTGTGGGAGAAAGGTTTTGACTACATTTTTATAATAATGTTGTAAAGGATAGAATGACATAAATCGTGTGCACTGACTCTTTCCTGATTACATCAATAGGAAGTTAAAGTACTCACCATTGGCTTTCTTTGCCCTACAGTTTTGCTCCACTTAAGAAACTTGAACTTTTTAATAATATAGGCTCACTTGGCTTTCATGGCAAGGCAGGGCACCAGGTGTTTAGCTCAAAAACACCAGATAAAAGTGGATGGCTCTTCTGTGCTTTCTAAGGCTGCATGATCTGAATCACCTGTGTTACTGTTGCTCTGAGTATAATGGAACACTGTGACCTTTCAGTTTGTCAATATTAACAAAGGAGAGAACAGAGAGAGAAATATCTTGGGAGTGGAGCAGAGAAGGGCATTTTTCCCAAGTCCAAAAGCATTAGCTAACAGCTGTCAGTGGAATGTGAAAGGGCGCTTTTGCACTAGATCTGAATCAGTGAGCAGGTGAGTACAAGAGAGGAGATGGACCTCGAGATATTCTGGATCTAAGTAATATATGGATTTTAAAGTCATGGATTCAAAACAAACAAAAAGAAGACAGGTACACAATAGATGTGGCTCCCTATACATTTTGAGGAAGCTCTTTATCAAGGGAGCACTTAACGTTCCTTGATAAAAACTGCTAGACACAACTTTTCTCTTCAGCTCACTTAAGCAGACATCAGTTATTGATTCCCTGTATTTGTGTGCTATTAAAAGTAATTATAGAACATTAAATTTGCCTTGGAAATGGACTGGAAGCAGGGATATCAGAGAAAACTGCAGTGGAATCAAGTGAGTTTGGATTTCTATGAATTTGACCTGTGGATTCCACAGCAGACACATTTTTTCTGTGACTTGTGCACCTTTTTTAACTTTTGGGAGGACTATTTGCACAGGTATACATTGGTGAAAATGCACATTGGTACAATTGCATGTTCTTTTCTGTCTGTCTGTCTGTCTATCTATCAACAACAGCATCCTTCATATTGTTAATAAGTGGGTAATGAAGCCAACCACCACCACCACCACCACCACCACCACCACCATCTAATGGACATCCCATAAAAAAACAGGAGTAGAGTTAACTTCTTTTTTTAAAAAACATTCCTAACTGGCTAGTTTGACAGTTGCAAATCTGTCCTATCTCATTCTCCCCTCACCTGGGTCAGAACTTAGACTGTTGCATTCTGGACCAGCTTCTGTAAACTTTTCAATGATAGTTCCATTCACAGCTCTTGGATGTTGTTTTCACTTTGGATCCAGGAAGCTACACTGTTGGCATCATAAGGAAAACTTGCAATTTTTATAACTTTTCTTCTTTAAAGAACAAAGTGTAAATAGCACTAGAGATTATACTATATGTTATAGTATTGGTCTGTGACTAAGTGCCAAGTGCCAGTATGTAATGGATTTTCATGTTTTCATGGTAGTAAAGTTTTTATTTTATCTGTGTCTGTGTCTATATCTATACCTATAAATTATCTCTCAAAATCAGCTCCCATATAGACTGCATTGTAGTAATCCAACTTTAATGTAACTGTTTGGCACATATCATCATGAAAAGATCAGCCTTCTCTAGAAATATTTTCTGTTGCCTGGGCAGCTGCCAACCTGCCTGCTCCCAGCTGCCACTGAAGTGTCTAGGACCTAATTTGGATTTAGAAGCTCCCTAGACTAAGATCTTAAATTTTCAGGCACTAGTGCTAGTTCATCAAAGCTATATTGTAAATTTACTGTGAAAGTGGCAGACCTACTAACCAGGAACATATCTGTCTTGTTGGAATCAAGATTAAGTTATGTTCTAGCGTTAAAGTGGAACTTTTGTATAGGTGGTTGGGCCTAACATTAAGCCAAATTTGCCTGAAGAAGTGGGAAGAAGACTCAGATAAAATGAAGGAAGCTATTTATTTTTTCTAAATGTTCTGTTACCTTGATGCAGGCAACGATTGACAGCAAAAGAAGGGGATGACAGAGAATGAGGTGGCTAGATGGAGTCACTGGGGCAGTGGGTGTGGGCTTGAGTGGACTCTGAGAGATGGAGGAGGACAGAAGAGCCTGGAGGAATGTTGCCCATGAGGTCATGATGGGTTGGGCATGACTTTGTGACTAAACAAACAAACAAATGTTCTGTTGCTTGTAGCCCTCCAGATGCATTGACCTAGAATTCTTTTTAGTCTTTGCCATGATTCACAATGCGAGTTGTAGGTTCATACAAATGGAAGGTCATCAGGTTCCAACTCATTATTTAAGTACACCAGTAGCCCTATATTCCCTCATACTATGTGTTTGAGCAATGCTGTGCCAGGATGCAGCGTCCTTGAAAAAGCGACTGATAGAGCTGTCGGGGCTCAACAGAACACTTTCAGTTGTGTCTGGCTGCCCACATGGCAAGTGGCAAGTCGATTGCACGTTGCAACATTTTCCCGTCCACCATGGGCTCCACAAGCCTGGACTGGCCTCATTCACACAGGCTGGATCAGTTTGGATAGGAAAAGTATATGAGAACCTTCAGTTCCACTTCCCCCTTCCTCAAGCAACTCTGTCTTCCTGAGCTTTGGCATGTTCTCTCTGCTAACACTGACTAGCTGACAGATCGGAAAGTTTTACCTGATTGTACCTGATCTTGTGTTCACATTGTTAAAACATGGCTTGCATCGCATGAAGTGCATGCATGAGCCTCCAGATGCTCAGCGATGCAAATGTGAGAAGTTGCTGAATAATGCATTTGTCCAGTAGAAGCAATGTCATGTCATCACTTGCTATTCAGCTCTCTTTCCCAAGCTTGTCATCTTGCTGCTTCCCAT
The DNA here is from genome assembly GCF_004798865.1 of Varanus komodoensis. Classification (NCBI taxonomy): domain Eukaryota; kingdom Metazoa; phylum Chordata; class Lepidosauria; order Squamata; family Varanidae; genus Varanus; species Varanus komodoensis. The sequence goes on from NW_025335761.1 coordinate 5,284,458, forward strand.
GACTACCTATTTTATCTCCAACCCACATATGACACACTACGTGGCACGGAGCCATTTTTTTTTGCAGAGATTTTAATTCCAGCTTATTAATTGTTTATGAGTTGCAATGATAAAACATCCTTATCCTTATGAGTTATTTAGCATGCATGCTGGCATGTGAAAAATAGTTTATTTTGTCTCTGGTGGTGCCCTTGGTAATGGAAATGACTTCACATTTATGCAGCTTGCTTAGGATTTGTAGGAAGGACTTTTTGGAACTCATAGAAGCGTTTAATAATATAACCAATGTTGGCTTCTGAGCCATATTTTCTGCATGTCTGAAGAGATCTACCTTTCTGGAGAGAACCTTAGCAACTCACTGACCTGCCTCTCAGAGGAAACAGCTAACCTCTGACAAATTCCAAAGTAATCAAGAAGCAATGTGACTCACACGTGAAGAGGGAATACAGCCAGAGCTTCAAACACTTTCACTGTAATAATAAACAATTGCTATGTTGAGGTTCCAATGTGGTGTCCCTGGGCCCCAAAATGCCCATAGACTCCTATCTTGGCACAACCCAAGACCAACCTGCTTATTTCATTTCTTAAGGATGAATTCCTATTGTCTCCATGCTTGGCGGACTTAGACTCATCCAAGGCACCATGTTCTTCGTTGCTTCTAGGGCTTGTGCCCTGAAATTCATGTGGATGGTCTAGAAGCAGAAGCTACAGAGGGGAAAGGAAAAAGGGGCACTACCTGAGTACAATGAAATCTATCAGAGCCAGATTCCAAGCCTTGCTGCCTTTCCCATCTCTCCTAGACTGATTTGTGAACTCCAAGAGGCATCTAGCATGGTTCTTTCCATGCTGCCTTGGGGTAGCAGGGTGAGGTGTTCAGAGACCCGCACTAAAATCACTGGGAGGCCCGCATCCTGCGAAATGAAATGCCACAGTCCAGGACTGTCTGCATTTCAGCTGAAAATAACCATTTAGTGTTTTGGAGAGCAGAGTCCATCTTGTATGTTGTTCTTGGGGGAGTTATTTTTCTTTAATTTTCACCAATTTGCCCTCTGGGAAGTGTTTTGTGACAGGCTATGTCCACCCAGACAGCCATTTTGTTGTAGGAACCATGACACAACATTCTAAAGGTTCCCCCATGAGTCCCCAAAGGGTTGAGATCTCACCAATCTACTGAATGGTTGGAGAACTATGACTAGGATCGGTTCCATGGGTTGTGATTTTCATGTTTTGTTGGAAGCAAATGTAATTGAATCCTGGGATCAAAGTGCTAGTAAGAATATTTCTAATACCAGTAACAAATTGTTTGACTTCTAGAAGTGTATTAACAAAATCCTAATGCAAGAAAACTTACATAGTTTTTACTTGTAAACAAATAATTTCTCAAGGATATATTGCATTTTGTTTTTATTCATTTACACAATGCTCTGCATGATACATTTATTTATAAACATTTTATCTTGCTTTTCTGCTTGAAAGGCCTCCAAAGCAGAACATAAAAGACAACAGAGGAACAACCCAATTAAAACCAAGCAACATAACAAAACAATTATAAAAATAACACCCAGGCAGGAGAGAACAAAAGCCACAGTAGAGGACAATTAAAAGAAGATGTTAAGATCATAGTAGGATATAACTAACCCACAAATCCCTTTTGGAGCAGAAACATTATTAACACTCTAGAACAAGTCAAAAGAAGGGGAAAATAGACCACTTGGAAAAGTAACCTCCAGATCCTTGGCACATTGTTGTTGAAGGCCTTGCTCCACAAACCCACACATGGGGGAGATGTGCAGATGGGAATCTTTGCCAGCATTGTAGTCCTTGACTCACATAATACTCAACCCAAGTCATTGTCCATATGTTCTCTCTGCTGCTATAGCCCAGATTAAATTCAGATGAGCTCAAATGCATACAAGTTGCATGTTTCTCTGGTGTGTGTGTGTGCATCAGTTGATGTGGGCTAAACTTGCTGTTTTCGTCTGGGACTGGGAGGCTGCTGGGAAAGAAGAATTGTCCTATCAAGGCTTTGGCAAAACAATAACTATAGGTTGCTTCCCCATCTCCTTCACTCTTCCCTTGACTTCTTTTTCTCTCTCGCTCTGACTTGTTCACTGAATTGGGTAGAAATGCAGTGCTTTGAAAATTGCAGTGCTTTGTAAAAGGGGACACACAGCCACCAAACAACAAGAAAGGTCACATTAGATAAGTGGTGGTCATTCATCAGCTGAAGAGGCAAGTGGGAAAAATGCGAATCAAATGCATGAGGGGGAAAATGCAATATGTACTTGAAAACTTTGAGGGGGATTATTTGTTATTTCAAAGAGTCTGCTTTTTTCAGAAGTAGAATGCCTCATTTCCTTACTTTCTGAAGAAGTTTTCTACTTGGTTCCCAAGTTATGAAATGTGGAAAAACAAGAAGTGTGTAGATCTGTTGAAAGAACTGTGCCTCTTATCTTGACTTTGAAAGCGCCTTCTTATGCCACCATATTATCACCAGTGACTGATATTAGAAGTTATACAGAATGTTTTCAATCACAACTAAACTGTTTAATAGGTTTCCAGTGATAAGAAATGCAGCACCTTGTTTACAAAGTATATTTAGGTCACACAATGCATTCTGCCTAATCTCACAGAACAGCTAATGCCTGATGTGATTCTTCCTTCTCCCTCCAGTGTTTTAGAAGATTTTTGCAGGAGTGAGTGAGTGAATGATGGAAATGTATGCAAACAAGACAGAGTTTAATATAATTTTCCCATATAGGCAAAATGGAGAAAAGCAGTGTCCTTGATTTGCCTGTGTGTGTGTATATATACATCTTATCTCATTTAGGAATTTTACACACACACCCTAGCCTTAAAAAGGTTTGACAAGCATATAATTTAATCATGTGTGCTTCCTTCCATAATCACATCACTTTCTTTAAATGTTATGGGTGTGGAAAGAGACATTTTCTATTTCAGGCCTGAACATCTGCTGTAGGGTTACATATTTTGACATATTGCACATTTTAATATGTAATATTTTATGGGAAGAAAAATAAAATCTCCAGGGTATTAAATATTTCATGCCATGTTGAAAAACAAAGCAAGATTTTGGATCTAAGAAGCAACTGTATTTTCAATTCAGAATGAGTTACTGAGATGTACAGTGTGGCAACATGGTTTGGAAGACATAAGTTTGTATATTAGAAATATGTTTTAAAAGAGACTGACACAGATGCCTTCTTTTGGTTCTATAGATCTGTGAAAGGGTGACCAGACCTTTTTAACTATGTAAAAGAAACCAATGAACATCTAGTAAATTCTGATTGTTGGTGACATCAGTCCTGTTAGCTTATTCTTTGTACAAAACTAAATCACCTTCCAACCTTTTACCACTGTGGTTGAACATTCAAAAGATTTGATGAGCTTTCTTCCCGGGCTTTGGAACTTTATTGGAAAGGACAAAATGTTTACTTCCTGAGGCAGAGATGCTTGTTCTTCCAAGATAGAGTGCTCATCTTCTCATCTCTCTCCCTGTAATCTGTTTTGCATTGAAATCCTATACATATACATTTTAATTCTGAGGGAAACACTCATGAATTCACTTATTTCCAGGTAAGTGTGTATACGATTGCTCTTAAACGTTATTTATTTTATTTGTTAGATTTATACCCAGCCTTTTTCTTTTTTAAAGAACTCAAGGAGACTTACATCGTTCTCCCCTTCCTGCTCTCAGTCTTATCCCAACAATAACTCTGTGAGATAGGTTGAGCTAAGAGGCTGTGACTGGCCCAAAGTCACTCCATTGGCTCCCACCACTACACCCTACTGGCAATCACAATTATTATGGTTTTTTCCTAAGAAACGTCTGTTCTGTGATGGGAGTGGAGAAATTTAAGAACATATAGCATAGAATCCCCAACGCCCTCATAAAATTGCAGTTACACTGATTCATCGCGTCACATATTTCTTTTGTGCAGCCCTAATATTCGGTCCAGTAGGCTGGGCAACCTCAATCCCTACAGATGCATCTGGCCTTCAACATAATTTCATAACCCCTCTTGCAAGTGGTCAGTTCAGGAAAAAAGCTCTCTGGAAAAGGGAGATATGAAAAAGTGGGTGTCAGAAAGAGAGAGAGGTAAAGAGAGAAAGGGGTGGCCTTTGTCTGTCTCCACCTATCTTTTGCTTTAGGGGTTTCCACTCCCAGGATGCCGCTCCTGACAGATTAATACTCTTGCCAGGAGAAAGTTTCCCTATCTTTCTATATAAAATTTTGTGGCTGTTATATGCTGTTGCTTTGGTGACCCCATGAACGAAAGATCTCTAAAATATTCTGCTCAGCTCTTACAAATTCTAGCTTGTGGCTGCCTTTATGGAGCCAAGCCATCTCATGTTCAGTCTTCCTTTTCTTCTTCTGCCTTCAACTTTCCTTAGCATGATTGTCTTCTCTAGGGAATTTTGCACTCCCATGATGTGGCCAAATTATGGCAGCCACCACTTGGTCATTTTTGCTTATAGGGAAAGCTTTGGCTTGACCATATACAAAGAGTTGTTGGGAATCTAGGGGCAAGACACAGTCAGGGCTGATCTTCAGGTTACATTTCTTACATGCCAACTTCTTCAAGTAGCCTTTATATACTCTTCCAGCACCATCATCTCCTCACTATTTTGTCAGAGTAAGTTCATAAACTTCACACAATGAGCAACTGCCATCCAGATTGCACAGCAGTAGCCTAACAGTATCCCCAGGATGTAAAAGAAGAATGTATGATCCACATTACATAGTGGCAAAGGAGGCAAGCCGTTATGTGGAAGCAATTTCATGTGATCTCTCTGTGATAAAGGTACAGCCTCCAAACACATATTTAATTGCTTCACAGATTTAATTGCATATCACTCCTTACTGACGGACATAGCAAAATCTTTTATGGAAGTCATTCCAAGACAGCATATACTTCTCTCCTTCCTGATATTATAACCCATTCAAAAGGTTATAAATGGAGCTGTAGCAAAATAATTGACTGTTATTATTTAGTTCCTTTATTACTCAAGCATATTGCTTTTGGCCTTCCTGTTACTGCATATACATTAGGTTACTTGGACAAGATTTGTTTCCATTTCGAGTGTGTTCCAGGTCTAGTTCCTCAAGTACCTGCACATTATAAACTTTTATCAGCAGTGACAGTAACTGGCACTCTTTTCACCGCCTGGAATGAATTAACACAGACACTGAACTTTCCTTCCCTTTCCTCAGGTTGAAAGTTGTTGGAGTGGAGTGCAAGAATCTTGAGCTGTTATTGTCCCCACTGCCTCTGTGCACAATAGGCAGATTGTACTTTCCAGGGCCAATCAGGAACACGTGTGCTGCCCCTTTTTTATTCATGCCTGCAGTGTGCATTCTATCCCTAGATCATTCTTACTCTGAATGTGTTATCCCTCTAACAGTCTTCTCCATCTCTCTGAAATACACAGGAGGTCAGAGAACTCGCCTTTGATTTATACCAACTGTATGATATGAGGTGGACTTGGTGAAAATCAGAGAATAGGGATGGGTGGCAAATGCACTCTTCTGTTGTTTATGTATTTCTTTATTTACTTACCTGATTCCCACTTCCTAGAGCCAAGTGCAATTTGTGGTTGCATCCATATTTACAAGGTGTGCAAACATGCGCACATTTGACAAATGCACAAAGAAACCTACTAGTAGTTCTAAAACACACACAAGCACATTAGTCAATGGGTACATGTATTAGGTTCTATGGTGAGTAGAGCAACAGAGGCACTAGGACCTGGGCAAAAGAACTTTGGGCAAGACAGTGTCCAAAAGCAGGGTTTGATGGCAAGGCCAAGTCATAGTCACCATTCAGGCTGAGGTCATGAACCAGAAGTATGCATGAATTCAAAACAAAAACATGGTCACGAACAAGTCAAGGGTCAAGAGCCAGGAGGACAGAGGAGCAGGTACCTTGGATAGGATGACAGGGGAGGATACATGGCATAGCAACATACACAGCATGGTAACATACATGAGAGAACAGGAACCAGATGCAGCGAGGGTCTGGCAAAGTGCAGGAGCTGAACAACAGCTTGCAGGGAGCTCTGTGTTACTGAGGCAACATGGCAAGGGAGGATACATGGGTGAGGCAAGAGGCAGGCATAACAGCAAGGCAGCATGGAAAGGCAGGAGCCAGGAGCAGGAATGGTCAGGCAAGGTAGAGGCGCCAGGTAAAGACCTTTTTATTTAAACATCATTTTAATTGTTAAAACATATGATCTGGCCAGGGCAACTTCTTCTTCCTTCTCTTTTCTCCTCCTATATTCTTTATTTACTTATTTTATCCTGTTAATTTTAATTTTATATTATTATGTTTGTATCTCAGTGTATTTTTTGTATTTTTGTATTTAATGGTAATTTATTATGTTCTATTGTATTTCAATGTATTTTATTGTGTTGTAAGCTGCCCCGAGGCTTCGGCAAGGGGCGGCATAGAAATGTTAATAATAATAATAATAATAATAATAATAATAATAATAATAATAATAGAAACAGGCAAACCTGAGTTGCTGAGGCAGGAGGACCTGTGCTGCTGAGAGAACACAGCAAGGCAGGAGGCCAGTTCCAGAGGGGAGAGCTTGCTTTTATATTGCTCTTTCCCCAGGACTCCCAGATGGCACATCAGGAGGCTGAGATCCCCCTCCAGCATGAACCAAGAATGAGAACCACTGATGGGGGACTTAGAACAAAGGAACAATGATTTGCAGATGTGGACTTGATTCATTCCCAAAGCATAATGGTGTCTTTGAAGTGGCACACAAGGGTTCACCTCCAAATGTTCTCATCTGAAAAAGTTCAACAAAAATTGTTCAAGCCAGTTTTATTTTCATTTCAGTCTTTCCCCCCATCCTCACCAGCCCTGAGCTGTCTATTGTTGCTGCAGCTCTCAAATTTTTGCTGTCTATTTTATGTTGTTGGAATTTGATGTGGATCTTCTTCCCCAAGGATAACTGGAGTCTGGGTGGTGGTGGATGGCATGCTGTACTAAGGCTCTGTTATGGCTTGTTTTCTACACAGCCATGCTGTGTAGGGGTTTTAATGTTTGTAAACCACCCAGAGAGCCCTCTGGGCTATTGGGGTGGTATATAAATGCAATGAATGAATGAATGAATGAATGAATGAATGTAGGTGGAACTGGCTGAGCCTTGAAGTTTAATTGAGAATGGCAGATCCAGTCCAAACTGACATTCGTGATTGTCCATAACACTTAGTCTTGCTTTCCCTATCCATTCTTTCAGAGGATGAAGAGTCTACGTGCAAGACTGCCATGAGTACATGAACTGTACTATGGATATCTGTGGAAGTTTCCATGAAGTATAGAGAGGAGGAGGATGATGATGATGATGATGATGATGATGCCAACAATGCCAACACTATGATTTGCCACTGCGGGTGGATCAGTTACCAATGTGGAAATAGCACAACTGTTTCAAAACATGTAACAAGTCACGGAAACCAGGTTCGATTCTGTTCCTCTGATGTTCTCCAGTTATGTATTTCTCTTACTGAACATTATAGCAAAAGAAGGAAGAAGTGGGCATGACTTCTGTTTTGGGTGGCAATGCCCTGATCAACATCTTGACTAATCTTGTGTCATGATGGGTGAACTAATGCTCCACTCCCCAAAAAATAATAATTTACACTCTGAGTTTTGTATGTCTTTGTATAATCACAGATGAAAGTCCTCTAGTATTCTGAGTTTTATTTGGTCTATATGAATGACAAAAATGCCCAGAGCTCCTGCTAGCCCAGCAGCCAGGCACTATGGCCTACTTCACTTCCTTCCCAGCTTTTTCTTTCTTGAAACTCTGTGTGCCTCAGTTCCTAAACAAATTCCACTGACTTCGGAGATGTTTCTTTCTGGCTGCATTTCCTGAAATGCCCATGTGACCAACCCATGTGACATGTCCTGGCATGGTCACACCACCATTTGAATAAGTAGCTTTTAAGTGGGTTTAAAAAAAAAAATCCAGAGTCTGGCCAAAGGAACAGAGAAACAGCTTGGCATATTCCTACATTTTTTACATTGGCGTTGTTATGCCTTTCTATGTAGCAATACAGGAAAAATACACTGCATTTGGTGAAGAGTGGAAAGGGATCTAACATTGCTCTGACTTTAAAAAAATAAATTCTTGCAGTGTGGATCTTTCTGCTTGTAAACCTCACCTTGGGGGAAAATAGCCTGACCTTGAATTCTCTCCACTAGATTTTCACTTGCCTCAGTGGCAGTTATATTGCAATTCAAGCGGTAGAGACCAGTGCCTGTATAATATCAAATGTTATGGAGAACTATCTGCTGTTGGAACATAAAATGAAAATGGCACCAGTTTCTCTCTTCTGCATTACTTATGTGACTGTATCCTGAGGGTTGTAATTAGTGAAATGTCATTAGTATTAGCTTTAAGTTTCGTGGTTAAACTTACAACTCTACTTTCATATATGGAAATTAAAAAGACAAAAAAAGGGAAAAATCCTCAAAGTTTTATCAATAGAACGTTGCAAATTTTCAGAGGATGAAAACTAGTCTTACGATAGAACTCTGTATATGGAAAACAAATATGATATTGAATGACTGAAGGGACTGATTCACAATTCTAAATAGTTAACAGGAATAATACAAGAATAATAATTCAATAATTTGAAAAATAACCTCCTGGTTTAAGTCTCCAGAATAGTGTAAAGGGCATATCACATGAACAGTGATTATATTGTGCTTGCTTTCAACTTACTGTCATGTGCTCACATTTTTCCTTAGAGTTTCATTCTCAAATACATTTGGGGTGCGGAATGGAGTATCTGAGACCAGCAAAGATGCCCTGTACTACCCTAGTGCCTAATTACCTTGTGAAGCATCAAAGCCTTACAGTATTGCTAGAGTAATCCCCCTGGGAATAGGGATGAGTAATAAATTTGCTGAGAATGAATTATATTCCAAAATCTATATTCTTGCTTGGTTGCTAATGTAGCTCAGCTCCAGAACTGTGCGTATAGGGGCAAAGTGCACACAACAGTATACCCTGAAAAAATGGTAGAAAACCTCCTTTTAGCAATGTAAAGCCTTTATGGGGATGGGGATCTGTACATTTTATGTACATAAGGTGAATTTGTAGGGAATGAACGATATGTATTGACCATAAGGTTACTGGGCAAGTTAACAAGTGGTTAACAGGGGCAGGTAGGAATAGTTAGCTTTAATTATGTGCTTTTTGTTATTAAATATAAAGGAGCTCTCTCATTCTGTGGACTTGTGCAGCTCCTTTTGTCTGATTCTGTTTTGTGTATTTCCTTTTCTCCAGATAATAAACTACAGTTCCCTGCTTTTTCTGCCATTGCCCTTCCTGCTTGCTTGCAGGCCATATGAACCTCTGGAGCTGTGATCTGCAACCAAGGGAAGTGTGAAGAGAACTAAATCACATGGTTAGGAAGTCGGTTCCTCTCCCACTATCTCACAGTCCGTTTGTAACACAGTGGCTAACTAGGCAACCATGCTACCGATATCAAAATCTCAGCAAAACCACTGCTTGGCATCATGTTGCTGGGGCCTGAACTGCATTTTTCTCCCTTTTCTCTTTAAAATCCAGGCAATGTGTGTTTGTGGTTTGTTTTTGTCCTTCTGAGAGATGAGCGGCAGCCAAGAGGGTTGCACTATGCTCAATACTGGGCTTAGGCAGATGGGATCACAAGGGTGCTTCATTCTCCCCTCACCAAAAGCCAGGGGTTGCAGAGGTGCAAATCTGAGCCCTGAGTTCTGCATCTAGCGGCTCTACTGCCAGTGGACAGGGCTGCAGAGTCAGAGAAGCTGGTCTGAACCAGTTTTGGGGGAAAGAACACAGCAAACTGCTCGGTAGAGATGCAGGCATTGGTCCATCTACCTCCAATGTTGTCTGCACCAGGGGTGGGGAATCTTTCAGTCTGAAGATCACATTGGTCCTAGGCAAGTTCAAGGCGGGGTGGGGAGGCCAGCAGTGGAGGAGGAGGAGGAGGAGGAGGAGGGAGAGGAAGAGGAGGAGGCGGTGGCAGTAACATCATCCCACTATGGCCATGCCCCAACAGATCCCATTCTGTCTCCCTTTCTTGCTCATAAACGATCACACTCTCAGGGCCAAATGAAATGTTCTGTCTAGCATGCACTGGGGAACTACGCATGCCAGATTGTTACCTTCATGCAAACAAGGATGTACAGATTCAGCTGGGCTTAAACCGTTCTATTCCACTTCCGTGGGCTGGAAAAGAAAATTCCACACCCTTGCCAGTGATTGTGAGGGGATGGATGAAAAGGAGAAAAAGGGGTGTGTGTGAAGTAGAATTCTGCAAACAAACAAACCAACTAACATTTTCTGGTGAGATATTTATCATTAATCAAGAAAGCTAATCCACAATAAGACTTGGACAAAACATCCACTTTGCTTCTTATTGAAACAAAGGCATGGAATGAAACTATTTTAAACTATTTTTAAATGGCACCAAACCCCAACATTGCAATTCCACAGTAACTCTTTCATTCTTTTTAAACTAATAAACAAGTAAACAGACAAGTATAATGAGCCTTTTGCTTCAGAGAGCTCAAACCAAAACCTCTATTATCTCCAAGTAGTTGTCCATCCTCTTAAAACCCAGCAAGTTTGCAGCAGCATGTCGTCCCTCCAGTGCAAGAAACCCTGCAGGGACATGAAAAAGAGAAAGGGAGAGCGAAAGGGACTTTATTTTTTTCAACCTGTAGATAAGACTGTCCTGAGCCTTCTTTTGTTAACTGTAAATATTCTTTCACTAACTGTATTAAAGGACTGGAAGATGGACTGCTGAATGCTTTTTTCAGAAGCTGTATTTGTTAGAAGGGAGAGCAATAGGCATCCCAGGTTAGATTTCCAAGAGAAAAAGTCAGAACATGACAAGGAATGTTAGCAGGGCATAATCTTTTCTCAGCTGTCGATGACCTTTAAAGAGAATTGTAGTTATTACCTTACAATATCCCCTCATTTATTACCCATGTCTTCATTGAATTCCAATGCCTTTATGTAACAGAAATATAGATGCTTGCCTTCAAAATAGAGAAATATGATTTGACTATTATAATGGCTCCAGGCACTCAAATATAATTCAATTTTTTTCTCATTATGAGGAATTTTTTGAAGATGAGGGTGGTTACTAGACCAAGAAGTGCACTGGAGACAGTCAGAGAATCTCATATCTTGCGGCAAAATTGTCATAAAGGAGTATTTTCTCAGATCTGGCAGAAGTTCATTAAAGGGATTATGTGAGCTTCTGGGGTAACAATCCGAGTAATTATTGTTAGCAAAGCCCTTTATATTCTAAGGAAAAGGGTAGCTATTGTACATATACAATCTGGAAGAATTTCAACCTTTTAGCCTTAGGTACAAAACCCTTTCTTAAATGCAGTTCAATTTACTCAATCGTATTAGAAGCCCCCCTGCACCATTTGCCACCTTTTTGGTCCCCAAGAGGTTCTATATACCTTTGATTTCACCTTCTTGGTTTCTTTTCTTTTGTATTAGGTGCTAAGAAATACTCTGCATGCTTTTACACCTCAGCTGCAGCTATGTCATTATCACCTGCTGCATTCTCATAAATTATTCCTTACCTTTTAAATATGGTTGAGGTTGCATCTCTTGTTCTTTTCCTGAAGCAAAAGAAGGAGAAGGAGAAGGAACCATTCCTTCCAAGCTGTCCATAAGCTTGTTTTTATAAATCTACATACATATGTGTGATATTTCAATTAAATTTAGTATTGGACCCCCAGTCAGGGAAAGTAAAATGGTAGAATACTGTCCATGGTGAAAATGTAGGTAACTAGGTATACTTATATAAAATAAACCATTGCTTTTATGATTATACGCGTCAATGCGAAAGTAAAAATACATTTAGAGAATGATTCCATGGTCCCTGGACAATATCAAAAGGGCAACAGTGTACCTTGATTTTCAAAGAAACAGAGTTATGACCTCAGATCTGTGCTCTGATCTGCCCCCCTCCCCCACAAACCAATCCAGTCAGTGTGGGAAGAATGTTGCTGACTGCTTCTCTGAGGTTGGAAAATTGAGCTTGGAGAGTGAATAAGAGGTATGGGAAGAGGAGGAGACCAGGGCTGATATTGTGTATCCAGATGGTGCTCCAGCCTCCTTTGCTGTCCACTTGAGAACAGGGAGCTGATGACTGGCTCATGCAACTTCTTGTCAGCACTGGATGCTTATAAGTCTCCAAACCTGGAAACTTACCAGCATCAAGGGTGCAACTGATAGCGCTGTGCCCTTAAAGTATCATAAAATAGGAGAGACCACAATAGACACAATAATGGGCAATATCCAACAATGGACTGCGCACATCAGCTGATGCCATTGCACTGATGGAAGCCAATGTTGGCTCAACAGGAAGCTAGCATTTCCCAAAGGAATCCTGGAAATGAGCCAAAATGCTTATTTCCAGACTGGGACAGCTCAACAGAGCTCATTTCTGAGAGCCCCACTGACCTGATCCATTTAGAAACAAGCTTTTTGGTTCATTTTTATTGCTTTAGGAAGTACTAGCTTCCTATTGTGCCAGGAGTGGGGCCTGTTGACACACATTAAGCACTATGAGATTTGGTCACAATGCATTTCAGATCCAAAATATATAAGGGATAAATATTTTTCTAAAATAAATAAGATGTGGAGAGCTTCTAAGTGGACTTCTAATTTCGATATTCTGCTGGGTGGCTCCTTACAACTTCTAAAGAAACCCAGAAATACTAGGAATGTTCAGGCTTTGGGCTTCTGTTTTCATACAAGTACTGTTTTGCTAATGCATTTACCTTATGTATCACTTTCATATTCCACCTTCATCTTATGATGAAATTCAAATAGTGTGTATGGAAATCCTAGATGATCTTCTATCCATGCACTGACTTGATCCAAACCTGCCTAGTGACAGCACAGTGGCCAATTCATGGACTTGTAAACTGACTCATTGACCTTAGAAATCAAAAAGAAGGGTATAGGTGTTCTAATACAGTTGAAAGTTTGTCCCTCACCCCCACTATATTTAAACCCCTGGCATCATCATCTTTAATTGATGTGCACACATACAGTACGGTATGAATGAATATAGAGACATTCCAAATGCTTACCTACTAATTACAACTCTGTAATGGTTTTGGATAACTTATTACATATACAGCACAGCCCATGCAGTATGATGATGCTATTTTCATTCAGACCATGAAATCCCCACACAGTATACAGCCAAATATTTCTCAATACATCTTCATCTAGAGTAAGATGTTAAAATTCAAATCAAAATGATTTTCCAGTGCCTGGTTAGGCTGATTTAAATGACAGCCTCATGGCTCAACTTATCTGTACTATTCAAAATTAAAATGCAATTGCTAATCTTTGCAATTCAGATCACATTACAGTCTTCCACTTAATGGCCCTTGTTTTGATCCTGATTAGAATTTTCCTTTTAATCCTAGCAGGACTTTAACAAATCATGATAAAATCAATACAGGACAGCACAGTTCTGGGCCTTTGTCCTGCCTTTTTTTTTTATTAAGGCATGTAGGCAGGAAGACAGGGGGAAAAACCCAGTTCTCCATGATCTGACATTGTCATTCGAGTTATTGCTCTGGAGCCTGCTTTTGTTCATTTTGGTCTAGCAATAAGAGACCAAAGGTTTTCAAATTTTCTACTTTCAAAGAACATTTTTTAGCTTGTTATGTATTCTGAGTGGCTGCAGCAGGTTGATTCACACGCCTCTCCTCCATTTTGTTTTCCAAACTCACACTCAATATCCTACATGACCTCTGCTGGCCATTGAAAATAGTATTGGACCGAATGACTTGGTCCACTAATTTCGGGCCCGGATTACATCTTCACTCATTAATCTTTGAGTGTCAAAATAAAGAACCACCAAGTGTAGACTAATGATTTATTATAAATAGCTTCAAATCATCTTTGTTAAAGTAACTCTTCGCTTGAAGTGTCTCATGTACACGATTTCCATAGATGCTATTGATGGAAATATTACTAGATCATAAAGATCCAATGTAAGAAATCATATACTATGTAAGCTTTAGAAAAAATGAATTTGGAATTTTAATATAAAACATTTCCTTTCCAAAGTGCACTTGTTATATATATTTCAAAAATATATTGATTGCTGCTGAATATTTTTTTCTTTAGCAGAACTGAATTTATATCAAAGCTTATATGATAGAGGAAGAGAAATACAGTTAGATATGGCAAGCTTTATAGATTTGCCTCTTTATCAGGTCATTTTAAATATCTTCTTGAGATATGCAACACTTTTTTCATAAGCTAGACATTTTATTTATTTATTTATTTGATGTAAGTGAATGAAAACCCAATTTAACTTAACACATTACTTTTAGACAAAAACTTTTTTTTTTAAAATGCACTGGCACTACCAGTTTAAATATGCACAGATTTGGTATAGTCCTTCCACCTTTACTATACTAATTCAGTTTTCAGGTTGTTGTTACTTAAATCATTAAAGTACAGTTATGTCAATAATTTATTGTTTTGTGGTAAAGATTTGCTACGTCTCATTTTAATGTTGTAGTTTATGAATGATCAATGCATGTTCACAAAGGATACATTTCAAGAAGGAACTAGGATACTTTGAAGGGAATAGATCTTCAGCACAGTTATCCAGATATACAAATGTTCTTGAACATGTACAGTGGAAGTTTTAAGAAGTCATGTTGAGATCAACTGCACACAAATATACCATACTCCAAGCTGCTCGGGACAGCTTTATCTTGGGTAAAACGAAATGGTGTTCTTAATGTGTACTGTAAATTGAAAGCAAGAGTGTGGGTGGGAAAATGAGCTGCTTAGTTGCACAAGTATTACATTTTATTTACTTCTTTTGTGGAACCAACTGGGAGGCAGAAAAATCTGTGGATTTCACTTTGAATTTAATCTCTCAAGAATCTCAACGCCTGTATGAAGACATTTGTGAATATAGGTAAACGCTAATCAAAAATGAATTGAAAGGAGGAGGTAAAGAGGCGTTGGCAGTTAGTGGCTACCAATTTCCTTTCCCCTCATGGAAAAGAGAGAGAGAGAGAGAGAGAGAGAGAGAGAGGCTGTGAGAGTAATTCTAACAGTTTTCCTTTGCATTGTTGCTCCCCTATGCCTCCAAATTTAAGAACAAAATTTCCACAAAAACTTCTGTTCAGTTTAAGCAACTATGACTTGTTTTATACGACAACCCAGGGGTTGAATATGGGTCACTACTGAATAATGGGTTTGTGTTACATGTGAACCCTGCTCTTTGGTTTAATTATGCTTGTCAATTTTTAATTACTCAACAGTTTACAACCAAAGGACAATCCTTAACAACCTGTAGTTAACAACTTTAATGTCAAAAATTAAGTAACTGATGTTATGGGAGATTTTACACACCTCAGCTCAGTCATCAAATAAAATGGAGATTGCAACCAAGAAATTCAAATAAGACTGAGACTTGGAAGGGCAGCAAGGAAGAAACTGGAAAAGGCAATGAAGTATATAAGGAAGTTTTACAGAAGGCCAAGGCCAAGATCGTCCACATTACTGCATTCCCAATCACAATGTATTAGTATTGGGCAGTGAAGAAAACTGACAGGAAGAAAATCTGTCCATTCAGAATGTGGTGCTGGATAAGAGCTTTGTGAATACCCTGGCCCAACAGAAAGACAAACAACTGGGTCCTAGATCAAATCAAGCCAGAGCTTTCCCTAGAAGCGAACTGACAAAACTGAGACTGTTTTTACTTTGGGCACAACATGAGAAGGCAAAGCTTCCTGGGTGAGATGATCATGCTAGGCAAAGTTGCAGGCAGAAGAAGAAAGGAAGAACAAATATGAGATGGATTGTTTCCATAAAGGAAGATATAGCCTTGAATTTACAAGAGCTGAGCCGGGCTGTTGTGAATAGGACATTTTGGAGGGTTTTCATTTATAGGGTTGCCAAAGGAAGACTTGTTGGCACATAACAACAACAAAAAACAAAGATTTTTAAATTGATCTTCTGACAATAATGCCTTGGGTCTTAGGACAACTAATTGATCTTGTTAGTAACTGTATATGATTTGTCTGTTTGAATAAATTTCTTTTATCTCTCTTCATATTGAGTTTTAGTTCAATGAACAGCATTAAGTTTCTTCCTAACTTAAGGGAGAATGTTTTAAATAGTTGACTGAGGTATATTTTAGATGAGTCTTTACCAAGCTAGTGACTTCCAGATTTCTTGGTCTACAGCTTTCAATGTTACTAGCCAGAAAGTCTAAGCTATGCTGGCTAGGAATGATGGAAGTTGTAGTCTACCACTTCTGGAATACAACAGGCTGGGGAACAATGATTTAGATGATCCTTACAACCATATGGGAGGATGTTACTTCTCTGTTAATAGCTCCTATAGAATTAGAACCTTGGGGTAGAACCCATTGTTTCCATCTCTTCCATGCATTTTGAAAGAAGTGCCACAAGTATCTGTCATTTAAACTGTTTCCTAGGAGTGTGGAAAGAACTCAGGACTTTGGTCCAAATTAAGATCAGGATACTTTGCTAGAATTAGCATAAAAAAGGAAAGGCTTCAAAGATGGCTGTGTCCAGAAACCTGCCTCAAGGCAGAATATCCTTCCTATTGTTTTCTATGGTTGTACACTGCTTCAAGAGCTCTGTTGGTCATGACAAGCTGTGGTATACTCCATTTCCCTCTGTCTTGAAGCAATGGCTTCAGTGATACTCCATGTATCAGAGCTCATACTGTGAGGTTGCTTTACCATCAAAAAACATAGACAATTTGATGTTTTCTTTTTGAATCAAGATTAATAGATAACCATGCAGGCTCATATAGAAGAACAGGTAAAGCAGCATCTTGGGGCAGGGAGACTTTGTTGGCGCCTTTCCTTTGTTTTATTTTTTGATGAATTTGGTCCCCCTTTTTATAATTTCCATCCACAACCTATAGGCCTAATTTATCCCTGCAGTATGAAGCAATGCATCTATATCCATTAATCTGATTGCAACCATTCACACTTGCATGAGCAGAGAGAGAGAGAGAAAGAGAGATTATTGAATGGGAGGTGATGCTGTACATTTTCCTGTGAACAATAGTTTACCTTTATCCTAACATTAGCACAGTAAAGGGCAGAGGAGGGAGTGTTAGCTATTTCAGAAAGGGAAGAGTTTTATCTATGTTGTAAGCCGCCCCGAGGCTTCGGCGAATGGGGCGGCATAAAAATGTTTTAATAAATAAAAAATAAATAAAAAGAGTAAGAGTTTGTGCCATTTGTTTCAGATGTTCAGTAGCTTGGTGAGTAGAAATGTGTCGGTCACCAAACTAGTTGCCTGAATTGCTAGTTTTTAACTTTGGTCCTGGGCTTTAGATGAGCATGATTGAGGTTCATGTTCCTAAACTGGATGACATTTTATTTGTGTAAGGGAAATTCAGTCTCTTGATCACACAGGGAACAAACCCCCCAAAACTGTAAGTTTGGTAGTTAAAGACTGCAGACCATAAAATATCATTTGGAAATATGTGTCTCTCTTTTCACCTGGCAGCCCAATAGATGGGACCGAAGGTAAAAGGGACTGGGCCGCAAATACAAAATATACCAGTGTATTTTAGCTGAAAGATCTTACTGCTAGTAACTAAGCCTTAGGAGAGACATTTCAGTCTTTTAGAGTAGCAGGGAAACATAAAAAAGCAAAGCATCACCCAACGACTGTTAGTCTGGGGCAAGGGAATGGGGCCAGGGCAAGGTGGCATGGCCTTTTGGGAAAACTGAGTGGACTGGACTGGGATCTCAGGCAGATTTGTATGAGGGCTTCAGGGTCAATCACCCTGTTATAGAGACACCTGTATAATAAAATATTGAAAGAAAACACAAATACCCTTCACCGCAAATCATACAACACTGGCATAATAACATAAAGCCCTAGATACTTCTTTACACATATATCTCCTTTCTCTCCCAAACAGAAATATATACATATTAGGCTGAATTTTAATAAATGTGCTGGAGCAGTGTTGCTATGGAAGGAAATAATTAATATCTTTGTTAATTGAAGCTGCAGGGGAAACTTTGGGGAGACACAATATAATTAAGCAATTAATTATATTGCTTAGGCCAGAAAATGTATGGATGATACCTTTTCAATGTTATGGCAAGTCCCATGAAATTGTTAATCGTTTGTACATGTTAGAGCTGCCACCTGGTTGGTTTAAAAGGACTCTAACAAGTATTAGTAATCTTTGCTGTTGTAGGGGAACGATTAAGGACATTCTGCTAGAAAGTTCTCTTGTTCTCATCCCACTTGAAAGAATAACATCTGTGCATGACAGCAGCATGTTAGCATTGATTTCTAGGGGGACCGAATAGGAAAATTTTGCAAGGATTGTTCTTGTTGCATTTACTCTAATGGAACCAGCTGTCTAGGAATGTTCTGGACTGTTTTGTGAAATTTCCCAATATGGGCTAGAAACAGATACTCAGAAATAGATCCTACATTTTAGCAGGCAGTCGACTAGGTACTCTAGGCAGCTTTCATAGCTACAATACTAAGAAGGATGGCTTTCAATCGGTGCATATTAGAGGTGAGATTCATCCTAGGGTAAAGTATTCTGTCCAGCAATTTTTACAACTTGCAGCAAGTCGATGGAATTAAGGAAGGTGGTTCCTGAAATATTCTCCTACTTTGGGGGTGGGGAAGGGGTGGTTTGGAAAAAATCCTACTGTTTTTTCTTGGTCTGGGAGGGTGGCTCCCCATGCTAGATGATGTGATGGCGGGTGCGTCACAGACAGGACAGAGGATTCCACCATCTTTTTGAAAACTATGCATTGAAAAGGAAGCACATATTTTTGCCACCAGAAGTGGAGAAGAAGCTGTGATACAACAGGCAGCCTGACTGTGTTCCTCATCGCCACCTGAATGTCCCATTAGGAATGATGCTGCATCATGATAGAGTGCAGGCATGGCCCAACATATTGTGCTGCCTCCAGTGGGATATCAGTAGCATTGCTTCCCCACAGCTACTCATGTTCACTGCTCTACCTGCTTGCTCCCTTGACTGGGGCCTGACCTCCTCACTGGCCTCATTTGCTCAGCAGCCAACCAGCCATGCACTTGCTCTCTTGCCTTGTGCTCCAGCATCAGGACTCTCATGAGAGGCCAGCTGAGCTCCAGGAGCCCTGAGGCCTGGGCGCAAGGCAGGACTGAGGGAGTGGATGAGTCAGTGAGCATCCACCTGCAGCTGCTGGTTGAGCAAGTGAAAAATCAGCCAGCCAAGCAAGTAGGGTACTAGGGTTTGGCGCAAACATCCACAGTAAGAAGACGTGATGGCTCAAGCCGGCAGATTGCTCTAAAGCCCTGCCAGTTGCTCTCAGATGCTACAGTAGGTGAGGGCCTGGTTGGGCTCTCCAGAACACCTCCTGGAGGAAGTGTGGAACCCTCCTGGAACAGGCAGAGAGGAAAGAGTGGTGTCATTTACTGCACTTTCTCCTCTGCCTCCTCCCGTGAGTAGGTGCTTCAATTCACCTAATAGTAGGGCTGGCCCAGATGAAGCATTCTCCCAGAGGCATTGTGTCATTCTGATGACAGTAAAGAAAGCTACTGGGGTGTGGCTTAGTGCAGTTCCACTTCTGCTGCATGGGAGGCAGGGCTTTGTAAAGCAAAGGGCTGAATTAGTCTGCTACACTAACATGCTAGGCTATCACCACCCTGAAGGGCTTGGGAATTTCTACCAACATCTCTGAAAGTTTCTGAAAATATTTCCCTTTCACAAGAGAAAAGTAGCCCTAGTGTCAATTCAGCCTGGCAACCCTTTCAGTGGTGGAGAAATGAAGGAAGGTATTGTAAGGGGCATTCATTAAAAACAAACAAGCAAGCAAGCAAGCAAGCAAGCAAGCAAGCAAGCAAGCAAGCAAACACACATACCCTTGTCTCATTTTCTGAGGATAACAATGATCAGCAGTGGAACTGGAGGTGAGAGAAAAATGCTGAACATCTGCCAAGCTACACCACTGATGAGACCTCCCTGGTCCAATGGCAACATGCTGGTTCATTTGGCCCAGATGAAGGTGGTGGTGAAGAAGATGAGAAGGTATTACCACTGCTCAGTGGTGCTCTTCTCATCTTGACAGTGGTAGCAATGAGGGGGTGGTGTCCTGTCAATGGGTCCTACAAAACCTGGGGGCAGCACTCTTCAGGATTTCAGGAGACCAGCAGCCAGAATTAAATCCATGGAACAGTGGAAGCAAAAAATGGGAAGGCAAAAAATGGATCCAAATGTCCGAAGTTGGGTTTTGGATCTTGGCCTATGCATTTGGGGTACTTTCCACATATAATTTACACCCTAAAGTTTACTGTATCTTCTTAAGCTGGAAGAGTCCCCATTAAGAGTCAAGATGATGACTGGTTTGCCACCATAGTTTAATTTGCCCTTTGCCATGCATCAGCCATCTTCCTTGCAGGCCATCGCAGGAAAACAGCAGGAGAATCCCATAAACATGGGTTGTTTGCATAGTTAACAAACCACTCACAGCCCATGGCTTATTTTTATGTATGCATATTTATATTCCGCCTTTTTCCCTTCCAAGGCACTCAAGGCAGCTTACATAATTCTCATCCTCTTCTCAATCTTATCAACACAACAAGCCTGTGAGGTAGGTTGGGCTAGTGGTTTGTCAACCATGCCAACACTAACCCTTGCTAAATTTGCAAGTCATATATATGAAAAATGGCTGCTGACACATATCATGGAGCCCTGTCGATTAATTAAACTATGGTGCCTTGTGATAATGTGCCAACAGGTCCAGAGAATTACTAATATGGTACTTAAGGACAAGAAGTCTTTAAAAGATATCAATTGACAAAAAAATTATGCATTCTGAATAGAAGGTTTCAACTGAGTTTAGGTAGGTCAGGAAAAAATTCTAATGCATTCAAATGAGTTAATTGTTCTATGAATCCAATCCATGGACACTTTTCCTGAGTCCCATAGATTCTGGGGCTTGCAGATGTTCCTAACTTTCTGCAATTTTGCATAAAATATGATAACAGAAAAACTGACTGCTGCTGGAAATGTTATATCCTCCCATATTAATTATAAACATGTATATTTGGAGAGATTTGCACATTTTGGGGGGATTTGCATTTTTCGAAGTGCAAATGCATGCCAGTTTGAGAAAAGGAGAAAAAGAATCTGATTCTATTAGTGAGCAAAAGCAGAACCAAAGGTTCCTGGCAATCTGTGAAACACAGACAGAATGGATTAAGAAAAATCCGTATATCCCTAGTTGGGGTACATCACTTCCAAGGGTGCATTTGGATGATACAGTGAACTATAGGGAGGTGTTATTTTTAGATAAGCTGGTCAGAGCAAGTGTAAGAGAAATATGTCAGATAAATACCTGTCTGATAATATACCCCTTTCTTTCCTGTTTCTATGAAAAACCCATGAGTTGGGTTTATATTTACAGTTCAAGGGAAATTCATCCTTCAGTATCCATGGAAATGAGGACAGCTTTTAATATTAGCTTCAAAAATAAGTTCAACACCATCAAACAAAGAAGCAGCAAAGTGACTGGAAGGAAACAAGCCTGGTGTGCTCTTCCTTACACTTATATAGGCATTCACTTGAGCATCTCTCAACAGCATCCATTTTGTTTCCAAAAAATCCAGTTCAAAGCAGCAGGTCTTTACAGTTTCCTGCATTGTTTCAAGGAACAATAGGATTTGTTTTTTCAGGGTGAGAAACCCTCCCAATCATATCAAATTTCATCTAGCCTCTTTTGCTTCACTGGTTTCCACACTCCTTCAACAATAAAGCTTTTGGTTATTTTTATGAGAAAAGAAAGGAAAAAAGAAAAGAAAAGCAGAAGTGTTTCTGCTTCCGTTGCTATTTCAGAACTCAGAAACAGAGCACTGATGTTCTTCTCTTGAAATCAGACTCCATGTAGTTTGTCTGCCAGTAGATTTCCTTTTTAATGTAATGATCTAAAAACAGAATTGTACTACTTTTAAGAAGACCAAAAGCAGCAAGAATGGTTTGGCTGGCTGTGAAAGGCACAGATATCCAAACTGGTGATGCAGATGTTTTCACAGGTTGTCCCTGTTTTCCTCCTTTTCCCTCGCCTGTCAGTAATGTTATGATCTCTGATCCTATCCATATGGATGGCGGCTCAGTCAGTTCCAAATGCCTCCAGCAGATTTCATGTTTGTCATCACAATTAGGAAGAAGAGCAAAGCTCCAAATTCTTTCATGAAGGCATATAGCTAACAATGAGCCAAAATAGGAGAACATTTCTAAAAATGATCTTTCATTGATTCTTTGGCAGGAGAAAAAGTTTGCTCCTTGCACGTGGCCCCTTAAGAGGGAACAGTTTTTGTTCCCTTCCGCCAAAACCTATTCTGACTTAGGACCAGCCTCTGGTTTGGTTTAGCCTCAGAGATTTCATCATTCAACCTAATCTTCTTGTTGCATCAGTCTAATCGTTTCCATGATGTGATGCTTGATTGGTTAGGCTCACCTAGGGAAGGAAAAAAGTCCTAAAAGCAGTGCTAAAGGAATGATAAATCCTTTAGCACTACAAATGGATGCAAAATCTAAACAAATATATTTCCTCTGGGATTTTTTGTTGTCTCCCTTAGAAACCTACTTTGCACATTAAAATCTTTGCAGGAAAAAGTCAGCAAGCAGCAAAGTACCCCTGCAAAGCAGTATGTGAATGCAAGGTCTGGGGGGTTTTTTGTAGGTGCCTAGAATTAAAAAATCCCTGAATGTGATTCCAGTAAAAGGTATTTCTGCAGGAATACATTTGTCACATTGGAAGGTGTGTCATTTTGCTCAATCATTTTTAAATAGTTTTAGCAGGAAATTACCACTTACCTGAAGAACATGTATTTTTTCCCAAGTTATTTCAGACCCTATTCATTCACAGCCTAATTTCCTTGTTAGCTCCAGGAGGTCTTGAGCACGTTTGCATAATTCGCACTGTGAGCATGTGTCCAGTTAATTTAAATCACATTAAAACTCATTATTGTTTTCTTCTGGTCTCATTGAAATTATGTTCTAAGGTTTTAGCATTTAAACTGTGACAATGCAGATCCAATCCCTTCTCCTTTCAGCTGGCTTCCTGCTCAACATTACAGCCTGTAGAGACTTGAAAAGCATCATCTAGTCACATCATTTAGTGGGAAATGAGAATGCTGCTTTCTAATGATGATTTCATTTGAATTGCAAAACTTTGCTTCCATTTTAGTCTACAGAGTTAGAAAGAAATCCTAGTGCCTACTCATGATTTTTTTTAACATGCTTCTAGGCTAGGTGTGTGACTAGAGAGCAATATACCACAGTATAAAAACACCACACTGTGTGCCCATATAAGACACTGCTTTATACATGTGGAATTATATCCATCTTCTGCACTGTTCCTTGTGGTGGAGGACAGGAGAGCCTGGAGGAATATTGTCCATGGGTTACGATGGGTTGGGCTTGACTTTGTGACTGAACAAAACAAAAACTATTCCTTGAGTGTGATAAATAAGGATTGAAGCCAAGGAATTTTGTTCTCTGTACACATCTGGTACAGAATCTTATTTTGCCTGTGATTTGAAAGCTAGACTGAGGACTCCTTCTCCTTCTTAATTTTTAACAAAACAAAAATGCACCCCATTCAGCTTTCTGACACTCAGCAGACAGCAGCATTAAAAACCCCAAGTGAGGAAATCCTGGTTGAGTCTTCTCAGGCTCAAACAACCAGAGAATCTGGAAGGACAGAATGGAACAAAAATGATTTTAAAAGTGGACACAGACAACCCTCTCAGTCTCAACCCTCTCAGACAACCCTCTCATCCTTACAGTAACATGAGCATCAAAGCTGAAAAATTAGCCTAAAATTCTCACAATCCTCATGATGAGGATGGAAAAATGACTGTTTCCTGCAAAGGGAATGAAGAGGCTGTGGAAGGGCAAGTGGGTGTTTGGCACAGCACTGACAAATAACCTTCCCTTAGTGAAAGTCCTTCCTCTTGCTTGGCAGCCGGCCTGGATGCCCCAAAACTGATGGTCCTAATAACCCTACTGAGACCCTAACAATTGAATCTGGTTCACTGAAAATCAGGAAGCCCATATCATTTGTAGGTTTGGGTCTACTTGTTCCCAGACTTTGTTCTCTGGTTGACATTTGCACTCCTCTGCTTTTTAGCTGGAGTAACGCAGAACTGGTGAGTAGATATGGATGGAACTTCCCATGTGGGCTCCTGAGCTTTGGCCTCTGTCAGACATTTCCCCACCCCTGCCATCAGGCAAGCATCTGTAGCTCACACACTGCCTGGGTAATCAGTGCATGAAACATTGCAACACCACCGTGGTCCTTTCAACCTTGTGTGACCCACATATAGCAATTCCGCACAGCTAGTTTTGCTTAAGCATCACATTTATCAGCCCAGTTAGGAACACTTAAGGACTGCCATCCCTCCTCCCAGATGTAAAGCCACTCTTTTTGTGTTTTATTCATGCCCATTTAAAAAAAACAACTTTAGATAAAGTTTTAATGTAGATAAAGGCTTGTAAGAGCCTCTTACTGTGCTCCATCACAGATAGTCTCTCTGACTCTGCTGGCTGCATCTGCAACTGGCAGTATAGGCTGTGTTAATTGCAGTCTGTTTGTCTGCTTACCCATGGCTGAGCAGAAAGTAGATCGCCAGATATTCTGAACTTCAGCTCCCAGCATATCAGACACTGATTACTCTGGCAGGGGCTTCTGGGATTTGAAGTCCCAACCATCTGGAGTTCAACCTTTTTCTCACCCTTGATACAGAGAAGGTACTGGATACTGGATACTCTGCATGGGAAGTAGGATTCAGAGTGAAGAGGAAAGTGACTCTCTGAATAACAGATCTCAGAAAACAAATCCAATTTCAGTTTGGGATGTAAAAGCAGGTGATGATTTCAAGTGCTACTTCAAGTTATTCTCCCCTGGGAAAAGGGGGTCATATTTGCCTGAGAAAAGCAGTACTGTATATGAATTATATATAGCATTATAGCACCTGGGTGCTATTCCTTTTATTCCATTTTATGACTAATAAGTGACTGTTGCCAAGAAAGAAAAGAGACAGAAGGAGAGAGAGAAGTGAAGACTTATTTTCTCTAACCTAATTGTTATCCCTTAGGCACATAAAAACAGATTGGATGTTTGGGAGTGGGATGATCATCCTTTATATCATGTTTTGACAATACATTACAAAGAGGGGGAAAGAACATAAACTTCTTCATCATGTACAAACAACAAATCCTCCCCATTAGCACAGTCCCGAAAAGAGTGCTAAATGGCTCGTCACAGGAAGTGTTTGAAATTCTATGCACAATGTTTTCCTCTTTGCTTCCTTGATTGTATCATTTTAGGAAATAAATGGCTTGTGTTTTATGTTTTACAAGAACTGATGGTCTAATCTCAGGGGCCAAAGAAACTCTTTGAAGGCACTCCTGTTTAAATGCCAGCTGAGGTGAAAGGCCACCACCATGGAAAACACCATATTTTGGTCATTTACACTCACATCTCTCGATCTCTCTCTCCCTCCCTCCCTGGGGGAAATATTACGACCTTGGTTTAGAAGGCAGGCACAGTGACTTGCTTCTTCTATTCTCATTTCTTACTATCTGGCAAAGACTGTCATACTTGCTATGTGATCCCTGGCTTGTAAGGTTTTTAATTTCTAATTATACAGTTTGTATATTGGATTTGTTGTTTTAAAGATATTGTTTACACTATCTTGAGATTCCTAGAGAGTGAAGAGTGGACTATAAGTTTTATAAATAAATATTAAGGCAGAACACTGCTGCAATTTTAAATGAAGCAGCTGCAAAAGAACTTATGAACCAAATACAGGGGTACAAAAGTTAGGCATTTGGGTTTCAGGCAGGGCTGAACCAGTTCTTCTGTTCTTATTCCTTGGTCCTGCTCTGGTTCTATTTTGGCAAAAGCAGATAATTTTTGTAATACTGGTAATGGATTTTGTCTGGGAAAGCACAGTCATTTCTTTTAGACAAATAAACAGAATAAATCAATAAAAATCAGGTTTCCAAAGGTAATCCCCCCCCCACTTTCTACAAAAACACAATATAAAAGTGATAACACATGTTCTACCTTAAAAAAAAGAATTTTAAAATATTTGTGTGATTTAAAACATACTGCTTTCTGCAGGAAAGTAGAGAAATAAGATGGCACAAAAAATCCTTCCCATACCACATAGCCTTTCCTGTTACAGGAGACAACATAGAAACCTCATGAACATAAATATTATCATCAGGAACTATGACCACCAAGCAAACAATAAAATATATTCCTTCACAAGTAACCCAGTCTTCATTTTTGCTGTGGTATGTTTGAAAATAACAGTTTTGGAAGTCTAGAATAACCCCAGAATCCTATTTTATGAGCTTGCCCCAATATGTACATCTTGTAATATGGATTTCAAACACTTTAGGATGAGTATTCAAGAGTGAAACATTTGAGGAACAACTAATTTCAAATGCTCTTAAAGACTAATTTCATGATGTTAATATTACATTCATTTATTTTTACAGCCTTATTTATTATCCATTGGCAAAATAATTTTAGGGAAATTCAGGCACGTTACATTCATTCTAATGTGTGACTTCCAGGCAAAGAATTTATTTACTTAATTTGGCGCTATATAGTAGTTTTTAATAGACTTTTAACAGTGTTTTTGTTAATAATTTTTAAATATATGAGTTATTGTTATTAAATCAAATACTAAGTGGCAAAATAAAAGGAAATGAATCTACTGTTAAGAATTGATTTGCAAATTTGCATGTAGTGGTTGTAGAAAGTCAGCAGACAGTAATCCCAAATTACAGTAGACCCTTCCCAATTGTCCCTTAGTTTCCACTTGGTATTAGAGTTTACATGACATTTAGCAATGCTACTACACTTGCTTGGTTCGTTTCTCTCTATGCAACATGCAGTACTTCAGTCTTGGTAGCAGAACGCCCTCAGAATCTACTTTGTAGGGAGCAGCAGAGATGAGATCGGAACTTTTCTGGAAATCGAGAAACTTGGAGTAACTATTGAGAGCTGCCTCTGAGATCTGAGTCACACAGATGATTGAAGAGTGAGGCAGTAGTAGGCCAGAGGAAGTCTTTCAGGGAAGCTTCAGCATTTGGTTGGAAATGAGAGGGGTGATGTAGTAGAGGCTGGAAACCTGGCAACAGAGAGAGGAATAAATGAATAATAACATTTAATAATAATAATGAAGTAATGTTTGTCCAAAATGTGAAGTTTGAGTTAAAAGGATCAAGCTGTCCAGGGACATAGAGTGATAATGTTTTGTTAAGGATTGCATGCCACCCTGCCTTGTACTTCTGTTTCAAAATAGAAATAGTTTAATTGTTATACATTTTGCTTGCAAGCTACAATTTTCTGTACTGACTTTTTTTTTCTTATAGTAATTGCAACATCTGATAGAATTAAATGACAAATTCAGTGGGTTGAATCCTGCATGGTCAGGCCTAGAATAAAGTTAATAACAACTAACTTTCCCATTTATTTCAGTTGCTCTACTCCAAGTATAACTTAGCCTAAACAAACCTATTCAGACGAAACCTACACTGTTGTGAGACAAATATTCCCTCCCAGCTGCAACAGGCTCTCCAGCACTTCTTGTAAAACATCTTCATTCTACATAGAAGTTTCTGAGCATACACAACGTGAAATGCTGAACCCTTTCTGCCCCCTTTCACCCAAAGCTTGGCTTTGAACTGTTCTTGGCCTGTCTCAGGAAGATGTGCTGTGGAACTGAGCGCACCTGTGTTCTTCTCTCTGAGACCCTAATTGGGACACCCTTTGGCTGTGACAATGGACCTTTGGGACCTTCTCCTCAGGAGGCTGAGGAGTTCTCCATCTGAGAGACTCCCCATCTCCAAATCCCCTCCCTCAGGATGTTGTTCTTTGTTCCCGTGGGCAGGTTGACTGGGCCCCTTGGCAGCCCTTGAAGTAATCTTGTCTTGAGCATCCACAGTTGGGTACAGAGAGCCTTGGACTGCAGGTGGAGCTGCATCTGTTTCAACAGCCATCTCATTATCAGAGTCTGAGCTGTCAACCCTGCTGGGGCCAGTCAACTCCCCTTCATACAGCTCATTCTCAGATTCTGAACCCAGATTAGTCCCACCAAAACAGTTAGCTTCCCATAAGCACGTGGAAATCTCGCCAGAGCTTGTGTGCATGTCACACACCAGAAGGAGTTTGCCTGTTCATAGCATATTATATGGAATCCTGTAAGATATTCTTAAAGAATTCTGTACTACTTGACGATAAGCATTAAATAATGCAAACTACTCTCTCTGAAAAATCATTTTAAATCAATCACTGACATAAGATTAACAGTAACCCAGAATAAAATGCCAACAGTTTATGTGCACAAATTGATATTGGATGGGACATTAATTGATTTGTACTGTGCACTAAGATTATGGTCATGGTCATGTACCTATTTTATGGATCTATTTCAACTGGAAACCTATATATTTGTTCTGTTTATGGCATAACCTCACCACTGAATAACTCCTGTTAATCATACTAAATTATTCCAGCAAACAGTTTCCTTCATGGTGAGAAAAACAGTGTAATTAAAGGGGTAGTGTGACACTTTCATAGGCTCCTTATAGTTCTACTTGTTAAACTTGTCCCTATACTTTTGAATCTTTCTCATGTGTGTGTGTAACTACCCCACCATTCCAATAATTCATCCATAATATCACTGAAGTTACAATCCATGATTAAAATCACATTTTCTTCATAAGACAATATAAACAAAGCTATAGCTAAAGAAGGCAATATTTTAGTCATATAAAGTAATGTCAAAAAAGCTCAACTAGAATATTATATGCCAGCACATGGAAATATTTTCCAGGGGGCAAAATATTCCTTAAAGTCAGGATTTGCTTATTTGATGGGTCAAGAATTTCCGGATGTAGTCACTGGAGAACTCTCTCTCTTGATACAGTCATCTTGTTCCCACCCTGTGTGGGTGACAGAAGGACCTTTCCGCCAGCTCTTAGACTGCAGTCAGGATAGTGTAGGAAGTAAGACCACAGGAAGAGCTATGTTGGATCATGTCAAGGGTTCATCTAGTCCAGTATTCTATTAACACAGTGGGCAACCAGCTGTTCATGAGAACCCACTATCAGGACATGAGTACAACACTACCTCCTGCCCATGTTCTCCATCACCTGGCGTACCTAAGTATACTGCTTCTGATATTTCTACATGCCAGAACTGCATACAGTATTCTAAGTGTGATTAGACCTTAGGTCTGTAAAAGAGTAGTATGATTTTGGAAGTTTTATGTGCAATTACTCTCTTAATTAATCCTCTTTGCAAATTGAACAGTTCATAAAAACCTTAAATAAACAAATAAACAAGCCGAATATGGCACTTGGCTTTTTCTCAATGGACACACACTAGGTTGATATTTTCCTTGACTTATCTCCCACAGTCCCAAGATCTCTTTCTTAATCAGTCACCACTCACTCCAATTCACAGTATAGATGATGGTGGGATCTCTTTCCCTATCGTGCATCCCTTTACACTAGCATACATTAAACCACATTTGCCATGTGGAAACCCATTCTCCCAGCTTGGGAAGATTCTTCTGGAGCAAACATGACCACTTCACTCTTCACTCCTAATTCCAGATCATTTATGATGAAGTAGAAAAGCATTGGTTCTAAGACAGAGCCTTCTGGAATTCCACTGTTTGCATCTCTCCACTGGAGGAACTTACCACCCATTCCTACTCTATGCTTTCTGTTTTGTATCTATAATTCAAGCTATTTAGGGCTTTAAAGGTAATTACCAGCATGTTGAATTGGGCCAGGTAAATCAGTTTGCAGGCAGTGAAGATGAATATGCTCCACTCAGGGAGCTGTACACTCTGTCTTCTTTCAGGTGAGAAGGAAGGTTGAGAAAGGATGTTCAAATACTAAATAGCTCATTGAATGTTCAGTGACATGGCTTCATGAAAACTCAATTGGCACAAAGGATAGGATGCTAATTCATAGACTCCCAACATCTACTGATCTTCCCCCAGACGTTATTAGATAACAACACCCATATCCCCTCACTATTGTTATATTGTCTAGGGCTGATGGGAACTGTAATCCAACAACATCTGGAGTATCACTTATTCCTTGGTCCTGTTTTGCAAAAACAAAACACAAAATACAAAAAACACTAAAAACAAACAAACAACCTCCCCCAAAAAAACACAAAAACAAAAACCACACACAAAGTGGGACATCCATCTTGGCTGACTGAAAACATGTATTAAGTTCAGTACAGACTGAAAATATGCTGATTGGGAAAATGACTCCTGCTTGCCTGTCTTTTTTGGTTCTAGAGCCATGAATTCAATCTGATAGTTAAACTTGCATTTTCCTGATACTTAAAGCTAATAATTACTTATGTATGAGGATGTGATGCTTTCACTCAGCATCTTTGTGCGGACTAAAAGATCAGCAAATGGATTCTATGAGACACAAGAGGGGGATCTTGTCCTTTGCTTCTTTGTCAGTAGATAAACCAGCTTGCAGATTCATTTTATAGACTTTGAATAAATCAGTTCTCTGCCATTCACATGCTGAAGTAAATAACAGGACAACTTTTGACCTCCAAGATGAAAACTCATTTTGTCCTAATGTGAGCACCTTATTTCTGAAAGAATCAAGTGAGGCTTGAAGAATCTGACTATTTTTTCCAAGTCCCAGTCTATTTCTTATTTCTTATTGACAAAAACCCTTTACTTTTTAAGGGCAAAAAGAGAATGAGAGTGAAAAAGAGAAGAGATTCTCTTCTTTTGGGAAGAGAATCCAAAAACAATAAAGAAGTTGCTGAGGATGCTTAGGAGAAAGGTATAAGGGGATAAAAGCGCATGTTGGACATTACCTTCTGGCTTACAAGAAATTAAAATCTGTTGAAAATTCTGTAAAGCAGTTCAATAAAAGGACAGAGTAATTTTTTTCACACAGAAAGGAACCCTGTATGCTTTGTTTCGAGTCTCGATGTAATTAGGTCACATGATCATAGATTCCAATTGAAATAGGAAAGCCCAGTGCTCAGGTGCAAAGGAGGTCAATGCCCACCTAATGTTGTAATTTATTTTCAGCTGCTTGAAACAGGGTGGAATATATAGCCAACAAAATCAACACATCATAAAAATAATAAATGCCAGGAAAGAGCATAAATGTAAAGGGTTGGATTTTGTTGAAGCTGGACTTTATTTCAGTTCAAGTTGAGTCCCAGAGAAAGCTGAAACAAATATTCTCACACATTTGAAATGAGAGCAGAAGTGGACATATCTAATTCCTTCTATTCTTTGCTCAGTGTGTAGTAGGTGAAAAAGAGGGTGCTTTTGTGAGGAAAATGAAAACTACAAACACACATAGCCTGGTTGGGCATTTAGCTAATGGTACATTGGTGTTTCCAAGGGATAAGTGAGTGGATAGCCATACTTAAAGAACCAGAAGAGGTACAAGATCTATTAAAGAGGAACCTTGTGACATGGTGTAGGACAGAGGTTTGCAACCTGGTACCCTCCAGATGTTTTGGATTACCAGTTCCATACTGCTATACCATTGACCTAAATGCCTGGGGCTGATAGGAGTTGGTTTCCTCTGGTGTAAAGGCTAGAGGCATTACCAGACTTGCTCCTTTGGATGAATGCGTTAGGACAGGCCATAATGCTGAAATGGAAGCCTGAGATTATGAACCTTACCTTTCAAACCATGCCTTCAGCTTCACTTCCTATAATCCTTGTCTACTCTGCTTTTTCTTTTGATCGTGATTTCTTTCCCCTCTTGGCTCTCAACTGAGATTTAAAAAGTACTGCCTATGGCAAATAGAAGGAAAATGAAACATGTCTCCTGTACTTTAGTGCTGAAGAGGCTTCTTGGAGGTTTGAGCAGCCATGCAGAACTTCCAATACAGAAATCATTGCTATCTGGCATTGAAGATAAAACTAGGAATCATCCTTGGCTAGAAACATTGATATAAAACCTTGAGCTCTAAAACCAGGAACAAAAGTTTGTAAAGTAACATATGATTGAGAATGACAATTCTTGACTTGAGGATTACAGGGATGGAGCTGTAGCACAAGAAGTAATGGCTGGATTTTCCATCAGGGAATCCAGTTTGATTATAGAAAGTATCATACTCACCACATAAGTTCAAATATTAATTTCCTGTTTTTGCCTTAAAAAAAAAAATCAAACCAGTTTCCTACTGGAAAGTGATGGAAACCTTCTGTCAATAGTAGGGTGGCTATCCAAGAATTACCAAAAATAAAAAAGGAAGAAATGAAAAGAAAAAAAAGGAACCTTGTCACCATAAATTAATAGACCAGAATGAGAAATAAAACATGGCAGTAATTTACATAAATGCATATGCTAATTCATACATTTAGCATATTAATGAAATTAATGAAATTTAAATAAAAATGCAGTAAATCTCAGCATAGGGTAAGAGGCTGTGTCCATGTGACCGATGGGACTTGCCTGCTCAGGCTGTTTTCTAGGTTCTATCTTGGGATGGAGAAGAGCTCCTATTGCTCTTAAATTTAAACTGCATTTGGAAAGTACAGCCCTTCAAATAAAGAACTGCTTTGTGTAATAGAGGATACATGGCCGCCTTAGCTCAGTGGACTGGAGAAAGGTGAATCCTTCAGAGATTCACTTCCTTCTCCCACCAAAATCTGCTTCAGTCACACAACCCTTGGGGGCACATTTGGGGGAAATTATTTGGGTCTCAGAAAGGAGGTGAATGGCTGAATGTTTTGACCATTACTCTTCTACTAACAGAAGCCTTCCACTGGCAGAGAGAAATACATTGGAAGACACCCTGTTTAGACACATGTGCTTAGATCCATGAGAAGAAAATGCCCTCTTTCCTTAATGGTTGTAATGGTCTCCAGCAGACACTGGATTTGATTATCCACAAATTCAGTGAATTTAAGAAAATCCAGACATATTAAGAATAGTCCAAGAATAAAAATCTGAAGTGCAAATGAAGAAGATTGTTGAAAATATTTGAAAATACTTGCTTGTAAAAGCGTTGAGCAGTCTGGTCCCCAATTGTTTGGTGATTTTCTTCCATGTAACTAGCCGTTCCTGGGGCTCATTGCTTCATTGATGTACCTTAGTTAAACCTCCTGTATTTTTTTCTTCCTTAGCCCATTTTCTAATATAGTTGCGTAGTATTTGGAATTGTATGGATGAAGATAAATATATTGACCAGTATTGTCTGCTATATTAACATTATAGCCTTGACTTTGATTCTTTCCATTCCCTCTACTCAGACTTGTGAAAAACATACGTACAAATAAAGTGAATTCTAATAAATGCTGTTATGGTATGAGAAATGGCGCATGGTTAGATGAAACAATGTGTTGTCATCCTAAATGGAGCATACTACAATGTACCCTGCAAGAATATAATGCACAATCAAAATTTATTAGGTTGAAAGTGCAGATATGCAGAGTGATTGCTCCAGCCAGCCATGGATAGCCCCAACATATTTCTGTGGATGTGTTCATCTTTAAAGTAGGAAAATGAAACTGGAAACAAAAAATGGCTAAATGCAGCTAGATGAAAGAAAGATAAATAGAGCTGAGTCCACTTGTGTTTCTTTCCTACTTTACTGTTCATAATGCTTCCAGGTTCATAATGCTTGTAGGTGTAATATCTACACCTTTTCTTCAGGTAAATCTCACATTACATGTCCTCTTTGGAGCAGAGGTTATCCTTGTACCATGTATTTGTGTCTTCTGCATAGTAAACAACACCATGATTTCTCAGTTGTGACTGGAAATATACACAACCTTACTAGGGGTTACTACGAGCAATTCTAGCCAATGTTTTCTGAGAGGTCTACAATTTATCTGGATTTTGTATCTGGATCATGCTGTATTTCCCTTTAGAAATCAAGGTCAAACCTATCCATCAAAACCCAAGGCTGACAGAAGGAAGGAAGTGCAGAGTGATAAATAAGGATAGACCAATCTATCAATTTCTGTTTCCTTCAGTTTCTCATTTTTTTCACTTTCAAGTTTGGCTTATCCCCAACTATCATGTTTTTGAATTGTGCATGAACATTGTGTGTGTGTGTGTCCTAATTCATGAAATTTGGTGTACAATTTTTCTGTAATATACATATTTTTCAAACAAGTTTCCTAATAGATTATATGTCTAAATGTTATGCCTTCTACCTCATCAAAAAGCAACAGGACAAAGCTATCTCTGTTATCAGAGAGTTCAATGCCTGCGAATCTGTCCAAGCAAGGTAAAGTCAAGGTATTAGGAATAAGCAAGCCACTGGGTGGAAAGCTAGAGCTGTGTGACACTGCATTCCAGAATGCTGAGTAAAGTCTCCCTCCAGTCTCATGTAGATGCTATATTGTTAATTCGTTTTATATTTTTAGTGTATTATATTTTAATTGATGTTTTGTGAGCCACCGTGAGGCTTTGGCGAATGGGGCGGCATAGAAATTTTCTAAATAAATAAATAAATAAATAAATAGCATGGCTGATTAGATGAACACTGTGTCCATGGGAAAAAGAAGTCCATGGTACCACTGTCTAACATAAAATGGTGGTCCCTGCAGCATCATCTCTCATCAGTGCAACCAGCCACCTGATGCAGAATGATGCCAGTGCTGATGCTACCAGAATGGGTAGAGTTCTTCCCAATTATTTTTTGGCATAAATCATTATTTTAGGTGTCCAAAGTTGTTCTGTCCCTGAAGCAAGCTTGAACATTATACCGTATGTTTAACTCTGTGCTGGATGTTTCTTAAACCCAAAAGTGCCAGAAAAAGTACCACGAAATGGGAGCCAGAGTACCCTTTCTTCTTTTTGAAAGTGTGAAAGGATACTTTGTTTCACATGTTTGGTTTCTGGGTGAAAAAATTACTCTTCTTATTGATGCTCGTATGTTAATTTTTTTCTGCAGTAAGTTATATTGATTTCAATTTACCTACAAGTAAACATGCATAGGATTACAGACTTAAGTTCATGTCTCAAATTCTGTTATAATTTGTATGTCAAATGTGTCTATCTTTCAACTAACTGAAGAATTCCAACAGTGGAATGGATAAATGAGGATTAAACTCTTCTTTGCTCAGTTGCTCTTGAGCAACTACTGGCACCAAGTATGGTTACAATGCTAAATACATTTTTAATAGTAGGGAATTCCACACTGAAAAGTGGCTTTCCTCATGTATACACACACCTAGCAGTACCTGATAGTGTCAGCCAGCCCTACTAATTCCATTGTGCAAATGAATTTCCCCCTGAAGAACAGGGATTAAGCACTTTTAGGAGCAAATGGAACAGTTTCCATTCTGCCCTGTTCTAGAAATGAGTATTCCCCTTGTTCTGTGGTTTGGCCCTGGAAGCACTGTTCAACATGCTCACAGACGGGCAGTGCTGGATACTACCACAGATGTATTTACATACATGCTGAGATGACACAAGTAGATAAAGAGATAGACAGATGAACATATCTGTTCCTATTCTCTTTCAACCTAATGAAACATGTCAGGGATTATTTTTCTGTTCTGAAGTTTCTTTGTGTCAAAAAGTTTTTCTTCCCCTTTCAGAGTTATGAACAAAACAAAATCAAATGACACTCTAATACCTCCTACATCGTGAAAGTGCCATCAGCTACTTCCCTTGGCAAATTTTTCTGGGTTATTTTCCTCTCCAAATTTCCTGAGTGATGTGAAGGCTCATGAAGTGTCATATTAAGATGTTTCATCATGCATTCAAATCTGTATACCTAATGTGACCCACACAACTTGAAATGTGGCATCCTTCATATCTTAAGATATCAAGCAGTAAACTCAACACAGTGGGGTTCCTTGACAGAGAAACACGTTAAGAAATGTCTTCTTGTAGATTCACAATCATCACAAAAATAGTTTTGTATCCCCTTATAGAAGTTGCCACTGCCTTCTGAGCCGAATCATAAAAATGACAAAAATGCAACCCAACTCTGCTCTGTTTGTGGCCCTGACGATGGCCCTTTTCCATCTTTAGAACTTTTTTTTCTGGGTCTGACAACACCTCCACCCAGCCTGATATAGCTGAAAATTTACAATCTTCACGTAACTTTGTATAGAATCATAGGAAGCAGGCTGTTTATGACAATAACAATTTAGTGCAATCTCTGTTCATGCTGTTTCCTGCCCACTAAGTATCCAGCTAAAGCCCTCATGTACACAATTGAAGAAGATAAAATGGCTCTTTCCACATAATGCATTCTGCTCCATAGGGGAACACATGCCATTAAGTGACCTGCTCTTTAGAGGTTGCCTGCACCCAAAGGCATGTATAGAAGAACTGATCTGCTCCTACCTTTCTTAATGTAGACGCCCAAGACATTTTGCTGCTTGAGGTACAGCAGCAAACCCTTGCACTTTTCACTGGCACAGTCAAGGTGCACAGGTCTCTAGGGCAGTTAGGCCCTGAGCTTGCTCTTTCTTTCTCTATTTTGTTCTTCCTGGAAAAGCTGAGCATAAATCAAATAGATGAAGAACTGCTGGCACCTCGGAAAGAAAATTGCACAAGCCACTTCTCCTCTTTCTTGACAGTTGCTGCGTTGAGGTAGCATGAAAACACGTACGGCTCAAACAAGACTTTCAGACATGAGTGTCCTTTATTGCTACAGAACCAACATGGAAATAAGCCCTTCTGATAAATAGCTACACCATGCAAATGACAGGAACTCGGAGCAATAAGATTGAATCATGGAAGTGTCTGGTATACATAGCACCAGTGAAAATGCACTGGTCCCTCTGCCCTTTTAAGACATTCAGGTTGATCACTTACATATCATCAAACTAAAATGAAATGAAATAAAATCATCAGCAAAACAGTGGGCAAAAGACATGCCAATGTACATGTGCAAACTTATTTTTTTGCTACATGCTGTCAACTTGTCCCTGACTTATGGCACCAATATGAATGATAATCTGTAAAATTTCAAAAACTAAAAGAAAAAACAAATTTGTCACTTTTTTTTAAAGGCATGCTTCTGCTCCTATCAGAACCCAAAGATCCCCGTGTAGAGACTGTATAACTTCAGCTAGGCTGGACAAAGCTGAAAACAAGATGGAACAGTGCAAAGAGTATTCCATACAGCTGAAACGAGTAAAAAAATTAGCAATTAATTTGGAAATTAGATTGTGCCAAAAAGTGCCAAAATTCATTTTATGGAGGGAAAGGGGAAATTGGTTACAAAAGATGAGACTTAATGTGCAGTGCTGACTTAGCTTTGGAAAGCAGAGGTGAAGTTCTTTGTTCTTTGCTGAAACTTTCGTGAGCTTATTAGAAATCTTGCTTTCTCGTCATCTCTGCTAAATGAGCTGAAAAAAGTTAGTTTTTTTTTTCTAACAGTTGGAAAGAAAATCCTCATTTCTGTGTTATTACATTAATCTCAACTTGTTCCATTTTTCTTTCATTGAAAACTATTGTTATGACATGCATCTATCTCCATATTATCTTATTATTCAATTTGCATTTCTATTATTACTTCTGAATCTATTGTCATTGTAGCCTCACAATTTTCATTTTCAATTTATTGTATGCTAGTTCTTTATGTTAATTTAACACTTGTTAAAATCTATTCCTGGTTTCTTTCTTTTACCTAAAACATTCATGTCAAAACTAAAGAGCAATGAAAACTACTAGAAGTCTCTTTCTCAAAAGCAGGATTCCATATTACTGCATGACTTTCTATACCCTGGTCTACTAAAGAAATGCAGGTGTTTTATATCAGTTAACATTAGGCATTTTAGGGTTCAAGAAATCAGCTTTGTAAAGTGAAAAATACTATGGGTTGTTTATGAAACCTTACTTAAACATATGGATATTTGGATCCCTTTATGTGCCATTCAGACATAGCTCCAAAAATTCCAACCAGGTAAGAACAAAGTGGTCAGAAGAATTTAAATTTTCATGGCTGGTATGGGTATGCACTAAAAGATCTGATTTTGAATCTGATTCCATACTTTAAGAAACAACCTGATTTAGCTTGGACCAATTTGGAAGTCAGCCTTACACTTGCACTGAAATTTCAGATTGGAGGGCCAGAGTCCCCTTCTTTCCATGACTATTGCTGAACATTCACTGGATGACTATAACTTATTTATTTATTTTTGTTCATCCGAATGGGATGCAATCTGCAGACATGGTATTTGCTTATGAGGGTGTTGTACCTGCCAAATTTCCCCAAAACAGGAGCAAGTCTTATTGTGCTTCATGTCTTATTTCTGTATTTTCAAAAAGAGAACTGCTGTTAAGCCTTCTATTTCTTCCCAAAACATGATGACATCTGCAGGAATAGTTGCTCATTCTGAAAGGAAGAAGTGCGCCAAGTTTCAAACAAGCAGGCTCAGGAAGCTTTGTGTAAGAGCAGCATTTATAGTTTGGGAAGTTCAAAAAAGAAGACACACCCACCCCCCCCTTCCATCTCCAATGTCTTTGTTGATGCTTTCAATGAAAACTACATACTAGAGAAATCCACCCCACATGTTGAATCCGCAGTAGGTTTTAGAAACATAGAAACCCAGAAACAGAGTGAGTCAGAAGGGGTCTGCTGGGACATCTAGTCTGAGCTCTGGCTCCGCCAACTTCCCTCATGGCATGCCTACCACGGCTGTGTCCACTCTATCCTTAAACACCCTTGCCGTTGGAGCTTCAACCACTTCCCATCAAAGCCCATTCCATACCCTCAGGGTCCTAACTGTCAGGAAGTACTTCCTGGCACCCACCCTAAATCTTGGTTCCCTGAATTTTGATCCACTGGAATGTATCCTGCTCTCCACTGCTGGGGAAAAATGGTCATGACCCACCTTTGCATGGCACCCCTTCACATACCTGTATGTCGCTAACAGGTCCCCTCTGAGTCTCCCAGCTCCCGCAGTCTCTCCTCATATGGCTTATCCTACAAACCAGCCACCATCGTAGTGGCCCTTCACTGCACTGATTCCAACCTAGCTATATCACTCTTGTAATGAGGGGCCCAGAACTGCACACAATACTGCAGTTGTACAGAGTGGCAGTAATACCTCTCTCGATCTAGAAGCCATGCTTCTGGTTATGCATCCAAGGGTGGTGTTCACCCTCTTGGCTGCACTTTACACTGCTGGCTCATGGTGTTCAAGGATAGGCTAGACACACACATGGTGGGCATGTCCAAGCTGGCTGGAGCCAGGGGTCAGACTAGATGGCTTGGGAGACCCATTCTGACTCCCTCTGTTTCTCTGTTTCTTTGTTTAACCTGTAGTCAACCAGCACCCTGAGATCCTTTTCACAAGTGCTGCTCTCCAGCCTGTACTTATGACGTCCATTCCTATGCCCCAGTTGGAAGACCTTGCACTTATCCTATTTCCCCTGGCCCACTTCCATAGTCTGTCCAGATACTTTTGGTTCTGGAGTATCT
Source organism: Varanus komodoensis (assembly GCF_004798865.1). Classification (NCBI taxonomy): domain Eukaryota; kingdom Metazoa; phylum Chordata; class Lepidosauria; order Squamata; family Varanidae; genus Varanus; species Varanus komodoensis. Next base: position 5,324,017 of record NW_025335761.1, read on the forward strand.
ACTCCTCAGTTGTAGTCACCACCCCCATTTTAGTGTCATCTGAGAATTTGACCAGCAGACTTGTTACTCCCTCCTCCAAGTCATGGATGAAAAGATTGACCAAGATAGGTCCCTGGACTGAGCCCTGGGGGACCTGCTTATCACCATTGGCCATCCTGATGATTCCCCTCTAATAGTAACCCTCTGCTTTCGGTCCGTTACCCATGCCCTAATCCATCTGTCTATCCCAAAACTCCTCAATTTCTCATCCAGGATATCATGTGGCACTTTATCAAAGGCCTTTCTGAAATCCAGGTAAACCACATCCACTGCATCCCTCCATTTAGCCACCTCAAAACCTTGCCATAGAATTCCACAAGATTGGTCTGGCAGGACCTGTTTTTCCAGAAACAGTGTTGTGTGGTTGCCAGCCTCCCTTCCCTATCTAGGGACTCCAGAGCATTTCCTATTATTAGCCTTTCCATTGTCTTTCCCACAATGGACTTAAGGCTAACTGGCCTGTAATTCCCCATGTCCCCTCTGCTACCCTTTCTGAAGATTGGGATCACTGACACCATCTTCCAGTTCTCTGGAACCTCACCTGTTCTTCATGAGGCCTCAAAAAAGCAGGCCAACGGATGTGAGAGTTTCCCCATCAACTCCCTAAGTACCCTCGGGTGTAACCCATCAAGGCCCGGCACCTTTGTAACATCCAGTGCCCTGAGGAGCTGCTCAACTTCCAGGAGGCTGACTCTAATCTGTGCCCCTAAATCCCCAGTTTCATCCAATATCCCATGCAGATGTCCCCCATCCTGCTTTGGGGAGAACACAGAGGCAAAATAGTCATTTAGCATCTGTGCCTGTTCCTTCACATCAGTCATTGAATCCCCTTCCTCCTTATTAAGTGGACCCACTGCTTGTCTCCTCTTCCTCTTGCTATTTACATGTTGGTAGAAGCCCTTTTTCTTGCTCCTGATATTCTTTGCAAGTCTCAGCTCATAATCAGTCTTAGCCTTGCAAAGAATCCTTCTACAACGAGCCTCCTCCTCCCAGTATACCCTTTTGTGTATTTGCCCCAGTACCCATTTCCTATGGAGATTCCTCTTACGCCTAATGCTTCTTACCACTTCTTTTCTCATCCATGGGGGTGATCTCCTTTTCCTCCCTGCCTTGCTAACTAGAGGTATCATCACAGCTTGTGCTTCCAAGATCTTCCCTTTTAGCATCACCTACCCCTCCTCAACTCCTTTGCCTTCCAGTATCCTTTCTCAGGAGATTTTCAAAGTTTGGTCTTCAGTTGACAAAAGTTGGCCCCTGTAAAGTCCCAGCTTCTAATACTTGACCTGCCACTCATCCCCATACCCCTGATCTCAAAGCAAAGGATAGAGTGATCACTCACATTCAGAGCTCCTCTAATCTGCACCCCATCTATCAACTTCTCCCTGTTGGTTAAGACCAAATCAAAGATATTCCCCCCTCCATCACCTCCCAGACCCTCTGTGTGAAAAGTCCTCCCTCTATAGCATCTAGGAAGTGACCTGACCAGGCTGTCACCACTGAGTGAGACTCCCAACTAATTTCTGGGGGATTGAAATCTCCCATAATTACTGGGTTCCTCCCCTGAGTTATCCTTCATTTTAGGAGGAAGGGTAATTTGTATAAATATGTGTATGTCACAAACGTGTACTTAAGCAAGAAGCCCACAGAATTTTGCAAGGGACTAGAAAGTTATGAGGCATGAAAACAGTTTATAACTGTTTCTTTTAATTGGCACGAAATTAACTGAATATGCAAATAGAACAATGGAGAACAATGGCAGTGGAACATATGGTGGCGATGGTAGTGGCAGTGGCAGAAGGACTTAAACTTCCAGCATTTTTAAATCAGCCATTTGATACCAGACTATCTCAGGTTCCACAGACTCCACTGAACATGCTTGCTGCTGGGGGAGAGATCTTGCAAAGTACGCAGCACACTGGAGCAGCCCTGGAATACTGTATTTCACCAACAGTGTGGCAAAGCCCTGTGATGGGAGTGCCTTGGTCAAAGTGTGATTAAATTTATGCACTGTTCTCTGCCTTTCCTCCACCCTTTATTTTGCTTTTCTGGAGAGCTTGGGGGCAAAAATGTCAGTGTTGGAGACATACACTTCCTGTCTGGTCTCCTTGCATTCCAAATATTCAGAAATATTTAGATTCAGATTTGTTCTATGTCAGAGGAGTCCCACTTAACGTCAAATGTCACCTGAATCTGTTCAAATCAGTCTTGTTCAGTTTGGATTTGGCCCAATCTGTTGCACACCCCTACTAGATGGATAACATATTTTTCTTCATTCTGGATTCATTCTGAATGATCTCAAGGTTCATATTCAATAGACCCAAACCTTTCAACTTCTTGTCCAAAAATACACCTGCACTTTGTGTTGCAGTTCATAAGCTTAAAATGTGTAAGCTGATAGAATCTGTGTTAGCAGTGACTAACTCAGAAGCAGTCTTGGGATTGTGTTGGGCAACTCAGTAGAACTGTCAACCTTGTATGAAGTTGCTGTGAAAAAGGCACCTTCCATGTTAGGCAGAATTATAAAAAGAACGGAAAATAAAATTGCCAAGATCATACTGCCCTTATACAAATCTGTGACATGCCCCCAGTTAGAATACTGAGAGGGATTGGTGCTTTCTCCAAAGTCTCCCGTCACGCCAGGGTTTCTTCAAATTTGCTAATGTATGAATATCATTGGAGATGAGTGTGATGGTGGGGTTTCCACCAGTTCTGAGGAGATGTCTGGTAGAATCACAACACTGCTTTTGTTTCTACAGCTATTGTTAAAGTGCTGCCTCTGATTCATTACTGTGTATCATGAGGCATAACCCTAGTGTATTAGCACCCCAGTGTAGAGGCAGTGTATTGTAAGATCAACAAATCCTTCATTTAAAAACATCTTGTACTGTCAGTTCATATGCATCAACAGGAAACCAACAGAAACCAGAATTTGGAACCATCAATGTTAAAACCAGGGGTTTACTTTCCTTTGCTCTGGCTATTCCAAACGAAGCAGAGCCACAACCCAAAATAACCTCTTAAGTTTGCCAAAGAGTAATCTACCGAAATTGGCAGAGGCACCTAGGAATTTAAAAGAAATTAAATGAAATAGGGGCTTAAAATTGAGATAATTGCCTCTGGAGGTGTTTTGAAGGGTAAAAAAAATGGACTCTCAAGTGAGCATGTGGAAAATCTAATTCATATTAGAGACCCAATCACCATTCTCTATGCAGAGTGCTGGTATGGGCTGATGTATTAACAGAACCACTGTGCAGCCTGCATTTAACACAATCTATAATTGAGTCTTTATTCATTTCTTGTAGGATTACTTATAATTGGAATGGGGCTCTCGGTCATTTGGTTGTGGTCCGCTACGGGAGAGAACATGCATCCAATTGAATTAAGGCAAATGTGCAATAGTGAGGGAATTAAACCACAGTAACTGAACAGAAAATGAGTAAAACATTATATTAATTTGGCAGATGAACTGGTTATGCCATAGGTCAGACCTATATTGAATAGCACAGTGTACATTCAGTGGCAATAAATAACTGATTGCAGTGATCCAAAAATTGCAGGAAAAAAAGAGAATGCATAGCCAAAGGGCTCTTTCCAAAGTAATACAAAGATCAAATAAAGGTTAAACGGGGAGTGATTAGAATGAATATAAATCTGTCTTTAGAGCTGCTTCAGTTTGCTAAATCTCTGTACTTCTAAGGCACGACAGTAATCTATATGTCAGTTCCCTGTAAGTTTATGTGCACAGGTAATTTCCTCCATCAATCCTGGGGAACACCCCCCCCCGCAAACACACACACACACACACACACACACACACACACACAGAGTGACAGCCCTGCCAGACATAAGTCATCACCTAGGTCAAAGGCAATGTTTGGAACTATCGTTCAGATAAAATGGCTGTCTTAATCACAATCCCAGCCATATTGTTTAACTGCTCAATGAGTGCTTTTGCCGATTAGTTGCAACTGTTCAGTCCTTGGTTGTCCATTCCAGCATTCTTTCTCGCAAGAATAACAGCAGACAGGAGATGCAGCACAACTGAACTGAAATTGCGCTGCAATTGTTGCAGTTTCCTAATGACCTACAATTCATCCTGTATCTACACATTCCTCAAGCATGTTACTTCACAACAAAAATTACTAGTAAGCATTTTCATTTAATTGGCAGCCCAGTATTGAAGCTGGTTTGTAACATATCTGGGGATTTTATTCCTCTCCCCTTCAGTGGCAAACACATTTGAATATACTAGGCAGCATCCAGTTGCATGAGACTTTAATTTTAATGGGTGCTGTTCACACATAATTAGGAACAGGATTACAGGCCAAGTAATTAGCTTGCCCTCAACTCAACATTATTTGAATAAGGAAATGCATCTTCTATGTTTTTAGGGGCATTTCACATTAAATTAAAAACTATAAATCATGCATTTTATTGTCAGAAGCTGAACATTTCTAATCTAGTCAGCAGATGGAGTCCATCACCATGCAGATAAATTAAGCTGAAGAGGACAAGAACTTTTACTGATTTTTTTTTGGAACATTGATACTGCATTTAACAAGATGTTCTAATATATTGAACAAGAGATGCCACCGCCATGAATTATTGTATTTAGGTAAGGTGTAAATATATTGTGACAGTCAGCTAATGTTCTGATTGTTGTGAGGGATAGAAGAATGGAGACTGGGTTGTCTGCTATTGTCTCTTGACCAGCAACCAAGCGTACTAGCTGAAAAACTTTGCAGTTCTGGTTACGAAATGGTCAGAAAAAGAGCAACAGAGGACTACAGCTCACTTTGACATAAAAGGTTGTGGAACATATCATAGGGTCTTCTGCAACTGCTTGATTTGTAGACTTGTTTGAATAGCAGGCACTGTACTAGCAGAGCATATTAAAATCTTGCAAGGAGTAGGGTGCAGGCATACAACCTTTTAGACCCAGGGTCCACGTAAGGGAGAGCTAGTGAGCTAGATGCCACACACATATGCACGTACGCATGTGCACACAGTTACCAGTTCAATTATCTCATCTGAAATCAGAGCTAAGGGAAGGGTTTCTCTTGCAAGCATGAGCACTAACTGGATTTCTTCCTTATCCCCAACAAAGGGATCCCTATATTAATGGCTCACAAACAGCATGTTTTCTGCTAGAAGACAGGTCCCCGGGCTGGGTCAACCAAACCAAGTTACAACAACAGATGCAAATAGAACTTAAGGCTATAGAACTTGGCATGTGAGAGGGTGTGCACAGGGAGGTAAGTGGGGGAATTGTCCAAACTGCGCAGAGAAGGGATGGGAAAAGCCACCATTTCATAGGTATGCACTCCATTCCATTCACAGAAAGACACCTAACAGCCAAGCAAACAAGTTAAGTTTACTTTGTGTTTTCACAAATGCAATGAATGGCTACCAGTCCTGATGGATATATGGTACTTCTGGTATTAGGAGCAGTATGCCCGTGTCCAGCAGCTTCTGGGAAATAGGGGTAGGAGGATCATCTGGCACACATGTCCATTCCCATGGATGGGTAGCTGAACAGAATGCTGGACCAGATGGATCCAGATCAACTTTGTGCATGCTCCTATGCTTTTCTTACTCCAGATCATAGTGTACCATTGCATCATCAAAGGTTTGCAGGGAAAATAACACTAAAAGAAACTGTTATCTGGTTAAATACAATAATATTCCATCAAATAAAGATCACTGAAATTTTCTTCACTCTTTTGCCATGTGATGACCCTCCAAGAGTCATCAATGTTTTCAGGTAGTTCACAATGTACAGTGAGTCTGCAGCTAGAAAGCAATAATTCTGCTGCTTCTTACACTAGTGCTAGTGAAACCACTGATAAGCAGATAAGAAAGATCCTGTCGTAGCCTGGAAATGAAGTCTGTAGATGCCCCAGTCATTGGGATGGCTACTTTTTCCTTTTCTGTTTCATGTCTGAAAGGACTAAAATCCCCCAAAGTCATTGGAAAGAAATAGAAAAGTAGCTGAATGCAAATATTTGCTAGAATTTCTTCTGTTCTGCCGTTTTCTGTTTCTCTGAGTAAATATACCAGAGAATAATTAAACCTGCTTCACATAGCAGGAGACACAGTGATTGCTAATACAGTCAATTTAATATACATGTGCAATGAAAGCTAGATGTATTTCTGGTTTACATTGCTGCCAGGGCAGACAGATCATCTTGAGAAGTCCTTCTGCAACTCTTGCTTCAGTTTGGACTCAGGAGAGGAAACAATTGCTTTTGTCTACAATATGAACAAGCAACAGAGCTATTTTCTCAAAGTAACATTTAGAAATGAAGAAATTATGGCCCAATGTTATACATGCCAAGCGCCAACAATACATAGAAACAGAGAAACATAGAAACAGAGTGAGTCAGAAGGGGCCTCCTGGGCTATCTAATCTGACCTCCGGTACCAGCCGGCTCCGTTCACAACATGCCCACCATGTGCACATTCAGCCTATCTTTGAACACCCTCACCGATGGGGCCTCAACGACCTCTCATGGAAGCCCATTCCACACCCTCGGGGTCCTGACTGTCAGGAAGTGCTTCCTGGCATCCAAACGGAACCTTGGCTCCCTGAGCTTTGCTCCATTGGAGCGCGCCCTGCCTTCCTCTGCAGGGGAGAACAGGTCTCTACCCATCTCCATGTGACATCCCCTCATATACCTGTATGTCGGCAACATGGCAATCTTTATTACAATAAAATTCCCTTCTAAAGACAATGTAGCAAATATGTCTGCTATTTTTTAAACATTATGATCTCAGTTTGTTCCATTGTTTTCTTCATGAAATCATGTTGCCAGAATGCAGATACTTCAGCAGTTACATTGCATCGGATGGAACTGACACCAAATGAACCAGCACCCAGTTAGACATCACGATTCATAGTTTTCATTGCAATACAATGTACACAAACAAACAAATGTATACAAAATGCATGTGTTACCAATTGAAGCACCCCAAAACACCCCAAGAGTAATCGGCCAGAGAATGGCCCCAAAAGTAGTTGGCCAGAGGAAGGCCACATAGTAAAAACACCACAGTTATACTGTCCCAGAAGGGAGGGGGGATAAGAACAAAATGAACTTTGTGTAACCCACAGCTAACACGCTAGCCTGACCTCAAATACAGTAATCAAAGGGACAGTGGAAACTGGCTCTAGCCGCCATGAAAGTTGCAAATGTGCAGGGAGTAAGAACTTGGCAAGCCTGTGTGAATCTCGAGCAGATAAGAAATAGACATGGGAAATGTCTGGTCCCTGACAGAAGGAAGGACTCTTTCTCCAGCGCGGGAGGGGGTGCATATATTGATGTATCGATGCATTAGATGTGTATTAGGTGACCTAATTGGTTACCTAGGGTATAAAACTCATGTACTGGGGTGCAACTTTTGAGACACTGCTTTGGGCTGAATGTTCCCTTTTGTCTCCCTTTATTCTATAGTGCACTAGAATAAAGCTGATTTTGGCTCTAAGTCTCGTCTCAGGCTCTGTTTGGCTCGGGTCTGGGGTCCACCCGGGTTTGCCCCAGCTGTTGACTGGCTCAGTCCGGTAACACATGCATTTGGGGAAAATGCTCAAATTGCCTGAATTGGAAAGCAAATAAAAATGTAGTGCTTAACTTAAAAACTGACTGGTGTGGTATGTGGATATATATTTAAGAAAGTTGCAGCTGTAGTTTTCCTTTTCTTTCTGGAGGCCTTGGCTGGGTTTTTCTCTATTTGTGTAGGTTTTGGAACCAGACCGTCTGGTGAATGGCTCCCCAGGAGTTAGTCTCCTCTTACGCATCATGAATATTCTTACCACAGCTATATCTAGCTTATCCTCCTTTTGCAAGTTGGTTTATAAAGTTCCCCTTCTCTCCATTTTATCTGCACAGCAGCAACTCTGTTTGCTTGGAAAGCAACGTCTATGGGTAGGCTGCATTTTGAGAAGTAGTTCACCCCCAAATTAACCAGGCATAAAGTTAGTTATACCCCAGAAGGTACTAATGCTTTATGTGTGTGGAATTTCTTTTTAATTCTTAACCCATTGCAGCAATGGAACAGAACAAACTAATGGTGCAAATCAAGCACAGACCAGCTCATCCTTAGTATTTTCATAGTATATTTGAAGGCTTGTAATAAAACAGTACCAGGAAACATCTAGGGAACACAAGACTCTTCAGTTCCCTCTTCAGAACAGAGGTTTGAAACAGAACTCTGACCTTGCAGTTAGAGGGTCTGTGCTCAGACACTGTCCCCCACAGCTAGCATGGAAGGAAGCAAGAAGAGGTAAAGAGAAGGTGTTCTGGCTTGCAATCAACAAAGGCACAACCCATTGAAATGCAGCCTTAGCGAGAGAGAAATGGGATAATAAGCAGATTTCTGGAATTGTACACCTGCATCCCCATCACAATCAATTCTATCACAACCATGGAATCTGTTGAAAGAGATTCAGCTGAAGCTTCCTGTAGAAGTGATGGGAGCCCTGCTTGGTTTGCATTGTGTTGATTTATTTTCTGTATACTGCATTGAAACTTCATTTTGGGTGAATGGTTTACAATGATGACAACGATGATGATGACAATGACAACGACAACAACAACGTCTTTCTACGAGCTGGTGCAGAGCCACTAAGTACAGCTAGCAGGTAAACAACTGATACAGTTGACAAGTAACTGGAGAATGGATCCAAATGATAGAACACTGTATTTGATTTCATTTTGACTCACTGTCTGAATAATAATGTTTGGGGGTTATGGAAGAGAACATGCCCCTTGTTTACAATTTGAAGCAGTATAGCCAAAAGATAGCGCTCAAGAGTAATATTTTGCAGCAATATTTACATCCAGCAAACTACACTGAGCAGAGAAAGCTTCTTTGAGCATGCACTGAGCAGTTCTTTCAATCCAAACAAGAAACTATTTCAGAAATCCTCTTTTTGAGTAACGCTGGCCTCCATCCGCTGGGAGTGCTCCTCTGAAGATGGGTCAGCCTCTTAGCCATATGCAACCCCTCTAGTTGGCTGGCCCTTCTTCCCCATTGGCATGGCAGGGAGTCCAGGATCCAGGCTCCTCTGGCTCGTCTCCCATGCCACCTCCCAGCACTTCCAGGCCCAGTCACTGCCCATGAACGCCTGGAGATGGCAATCTTCAGATAAACTCTCTCTCCTTCACCATTTCTATGTCTGTAGGCTTCCTTTCCCACTCTTCACCATCTCATCTGAAGTGTCTGTGTCACTCTGCCCTGAAACTCACACCAAGGGCAACTGCCTCTTTCGTTCCCAGCACCTGTGTGAATAACCAGTTTTAAATATGGTATCACAATGAAATGGGGCCTATATACATCTGTTGTGCCGTGCTGCATGTTTTTCCTGAAAAATCTAAGGTATGTCGAAGGAGTTGAATATATTTGACCTCTAGAAGAGATAATATGGCAACCTTTCTCAAATACTTGAAGAGGGGTCACACAAAAGATGGAGCAAATTTGGTTTTGGTTGCTTCAGAGGGCAGAACCTAAAGCAACAGCAACACAGACCCAAAAAACCTTAGCTAAATCTATTTCAGCAGATTTCACAGGAGGATTGCATTAAGGTGATAGATGTGATAATTTGCACATATACAGTTCTGGAAATGTGCTTCCTTTCCCATATTTATCCCTGCTTTGCTAAGGGTACACTCCAGGGCCCGGGATGCTTGTAAGCCTCCAAACCCAGAGTATTTGATGCAGTGAAGCGAAAGTGGCAGTACTGATCTTTCCCTTCCCACTCCTCTTGCTGTTCAAGACAGTTAAATGGGAGCACTTAGGATGGCAGTCGTGATCTCCTGGCAGCCCCAGTCTGTATCACAGAACAATATAAGTGTTTCCAGCAAGCATGAGAACAAGTCCACAGTATGCATTGAGTTCCATGAGAAATGTGCTGTCATAAATACCCCCAAAGTACACTTGCTATGTTTTATGCACCAACGCATCCAGCTATTTAATTAGAGAGACCTGGCTTGAGCTTAAGGCTTCCTTCAGGATGGCCATCACCAAATGTTTGCAGCTTGCCTGTTAAAATACACAATGGGACATAGGGTTGTCTCAGTTCATTACTTCATTCACTTTCTGTCACAGTGTCGACAGAAACGCTCATTCTAGAAAACAAGATGGCAATTGCACACAGCTGTTCATTACCTGGCAGTTCCATGATTTTAACTTTCTGAAATTCTGTTTGGAAACTTTCCTTTTAACAATGAGGATGCTATTTGTAATGACTCTATGGTTATCTAGGTACAAGACTACATGGTTATCTACGTGTTTGGTACAAGACCTTACTGTGGTTTTGAACAAATGCAGAGGAAATCAGGGGTGTCTTAACGGTTATGCTACAAAGAGGAGGGAACACAGCTTAAAATAATGCATTATTACCACTCACTGCTAGCCTGCAGATAAGTCTTCCATACAAATTTTCAGTAAAAGAGTTGCAATGAAATGAAATAGTAAGAGATTAAATAAGGAAAAAATATTTTGTCCAGAACAATAACATCCTAACTTAGACTTATCTTTTTTATTATCATGGAGACTCCTGCATTAACTATGTTGATCTTTCCATCTCTTTCTCTCAGAGTTTCCTTTCAACTGAACTGAACAAGGCTCTTCTTGAAGTCACAAAAGGATGCAAATGTTCCATTAAATGTTTTTGTTGATCATAATAGATTACTAATGTAAATAAAAGAAATATTTAATCCTTGGCTCATCATCTAAGGGTATTTTAGTGCATAATAAATGTTATTCTCCATCAGATTCAAATTACAAATATGAATGCAGCAGGACATAGGAATCTATTTATATCTTGAGGTCCAAGAAGACAGAAAGCATAATTCATAAGCATAGTCTAAAACAAGTGGTACATGGAATTCAATAGTTTTTCATGAAATATAATAAATAACACGACCTCAGCTTTCTATTCCACTGGAAGATGTGGGCCTTTTCTCAACTGTAAGATCATGCATTGAACTCAAAACTCAGATGAGGATTAAAGCAAACAGAGAGATTGTAAAGCTGCATTCAAGTTGCTCTATAGGAAAATTTAATGTTCAAGATATTTACACAAGCCTAAGTGTGTATGCGCAAGGCTGTGGTTTAAGAACCCAGAACTGGTTAATATTTTCATGCAAAGTTTGCTCTTGATAGTAACTAGGAATAGACTAATTTGTCAGTTTCACTGTCTCTCACATTTTGATTTGTGAAATCTTTCCAATACATGCAAATTTTGGTACATTATTCCAAAAATGAAATGAAACCAAATTCTCACCCATCCTGAGTATCAGCTCCCTTACTTTTGTGGCTGAAAACCTTACAGCATTGCTAACAAGTCCAAGTTCCAAGTAGACAAGTCTATATAGGGCTACTGATACAGGTTTTATCCAAACACAACTTAATGAATACCAATAAAGACAAAGAGGGTCACTTCTAGCCCCATGTAATTCAATACACAAATATTCTTTGACTTTACCTGCAACTTCTTACACATGACATATACCATAAATAAAGATTGTTCTAAAAATGCTGCATGTCAATCTAATTCTGCATGAAAATTCCGCTGCGATGCAGCATAAAGTCACTGCTATAAATGGTAGAAGCCAGCAGTTCTTTCCTATGATGCATCTTTCAATATTGCTGAGGATGCAGTTTCACAGAATAGGCATTATCTAAATTAACATTGTTTCACACTCAATTTGTTGTGCATAGTTTACACTGCCTTTCATGCCAATTAAATTTCAAAAATGCTTGGTGTGCAGGATCTAAATGAATTAAATTGGAGCCTAATTGTACTATATGGTAATTGCAGCTCTGCAGGTTTACACAGTGGTCTCTATTTATGCATGTGTGTTTAAAAAACTCACAACTGTAATGCTTCCATTGCAGAGGGCCAGTGGATAAAGACTAATTCTATGCTTGTTCTTGGGTGACAGCTTATGACATCAGAGAACCGAAATAAAACAACAACCAAATGATCCCAGGCAAGCACCATTTCACATTTCAGACATAGCAAAGTCCCTGGATTTAAGCTTCTCCCGACATCCGTATTGACTACTTAACATTAATTCAAAAGATAATCAAGGGTGTTTAAGCAGTGATACCAGTCATTAGGAACTGGTAAATCATTTTAAGAATGCTCAGCGCATAGTTAAAGTGGGTGGCCACCAATCTAGGTAACTTCGAAGGTGGATTGGACAATTTCATGGCAGATACAGCCATCAGTGGCTACAAGTTGCAACAGCTATGTGCCATCTTCAGGACTGCTCATCGGTCCAGCATCCCTGGACTGCTCATCAGTCTCACACAGGCAGCTGGTTGGCCACTGTGTGAACAGAATATCAGACTAGGTGGACCCTGGTCTGATCCAGTAAGATCCATCATCATCTTCATATGTTCTTATGTTGAAGGTGGACCTAAAACCACCTAAAGGAGCCTATTTGGGACCCAGATGTTAGAACTGGACTAACACCTTTCTCAAGCTCCCTGAGTTGTCTGAATGGGTAAGAATTTTTTTCAAGAGAATTTAAGACCTATTGCTTTAAAAGTATTTACTGTGTTTTGTTTTTTGCTTTTGTTTTACATTATTGGGTGCTTAATTTAAATGAACCTTTGAATGTGTGTCTGAGTTCATACAATACAATTACTCACCTGACTGAAAAGGCGTGGTGGCTTCTTACAGCATAGGAGCCCATGATAGGTTCGTCAGAGTGTCTTCCATGTGGCCTATGAACCACCATGACACTTCTGGGCTTGTAGCTGTGATGTAGGATGAGTTGTCCTCCCATTTGAGCCTGGCTGACATGCAGCCACTTATCCTGTCCCCCCACACACAATCAAGTGCCGGTATGCAGAAGTCCCTCCTATTCCTTTGAAGTGCTTGTTAGTTGTTAGATGCTTCTAAAAGACAGGGAGATTGTGATCCATGAAACAGAAATCCCTACCCTTTTGCAGCAAAATCCTCAGGTTTTTTTGTGGGGAACCCATGCTTCCCTAGTGTCCCTTCCATTTTGGCGCTGTCCCTGAGGTAGAAACTTGCCAAATCGGTGAGAGTTCCCTAGTGGAGAGGGATTTCTCCCATCAGCAGGAATTACCCCCTTGGAATTCCCTTCATTTGCACATTCCTGGCATGGAAACCCATTGAAAACTGCTGAAAAATACAGGAAACAGTTGGAGAACATGAATCCCCCCCCCCAAATCTTGTTATAGAGGGGCCCCTGTTCTTACATGTACAGCAGGTTCAGAAGATTTATTATCTTTGTAGTTAATAAACTACAAAATTTATTTTGGGCAGGGATGTAGACTGCAAGAGTGTCCATTTGACAGGTCTCAGATGCTTCCAAAGGATAGGGGAGGAAATCTCTACCTGCCTCCTTAAGGGGGCAATGGACAGATTGGACTGTTAGACTTTGCCAGCAAACTCCCCTAGCCAAGTGCCAATCCCGTGGTCCCATTTGCTGCTTGCCTCTAACTGCAATTGTTCACAGTTGCACATGGCAGCCATAAAAATATAAATCATCATAGTCCAACTAGCAGCCCTTCCAAGGTACCAGTTTAATGTCTTGGGGTTACTGCTCTGAGATGGATAAATTGGGACCGTGAATTCTGGCTTGACAGCTGGCTTTTGTGATCAAAAAGAAATTAAAGTCAAATAAAAAAACAAGCTGTAGCCAACCTAAAATAGCTTCTGATTGTTTCTGGGAGGCAAACTTTGGTGGTCCAACAAATCCCCCTGGAAAGCATAGAATAGAATGTGTTCTACTGTGGGCGCCCCCTAAAAAAATTCTTCCTAGCCTATTTCCCCAAAAATGAGACCTAACCAGAAAATAAGCCCTAGCATGATTTTTCAGGATGCTCCTAATATAAGCCCTACCCCCAAAATAAGCCCCAGTTAAGATCATCAGCCAGACGGATACATTTAGTATACCCGTTGCAACACAATTCAGGGTTTGGAGAGTTATGACGATGTTCCAGAAGAAGATGACATGACTGCATTTGAATAAACATAGATTTTTGTACATGAATAAATGTAGATTGGTATACATGAAAAAATAAGACATCACCTGAAAATAAGTCCTAGTACTTCTTTTGGAGCAAAAATTAATATAAGACCCAGACTTATTTTTGTGGAAACATGGTAGCAACGTTCTGAGGAACTGAGAAAGCATGTAGCATGTGAAGGCTGAAGCTGAAGGATGGGGGAGCGGGAATTTTTCACAGAATTCATTGAGAAGAGTTGTTGATTGAGTTCAATATGCTTGCCCGGAGACATGACCCACATCAGTACTAATTTTGTAGTCTGGGCAATCCAAGAGTAATTAGAGGAGCAACATGTCATTAGAGATTGGCACACATTCCTTTGTTCTCATCTCATGCATATCAGAATGGATACAGCCTTTAGTTTATTCTAAAGAACATAGTCAGTACTTACAGTGCTATGAGAATTATAATTTGAGTGTTCTCATGCCCACCTTTTTCAACAGGGATAATTGCACATTACCAGCTACTTTCACCATTAAAGGGGAGGGAGAATGGAGGGGAAAGGAAAAACAATATTCATGTATTCTCAGTATCTGCATTAGCAGTGACTTGGGTCTGCTCCTTTAAGAATTTAGTGAAAACAAAAGCACATCTCTAGCACAAGAACAGTAATCAGCTTACCTTTAATCTTTTGTTTTCTTTATTAATGACAAAGACTGATCCCTCCTAAGCTTTCTAAAACCAAAGTCTAAAGACCATCTTGAAGTATTAAGCTCTCTCCATAACCTAATTTATGAAAATGGGTGGAATTGCAAAGGGAAATATTCAAGTATACACAAAAGGAACAGATCAGGATGATGGAGGCATGGTGGTGCCACAAAGAAAAGGAAACAAACTACAACTTAAAAGAATGTGTATATTCTAGGCTTAAACTGATCAATTATATTTGGAGGAACAAAAGGTGCAGGAGGGTTAATCAACAGCCTGTTCTTGACTGGGACTATGGCCCTGCAGGAGGTGGTTCCTTGCCTCCACCCTCACTTTATCCTTCAAATGGCTATTTACTACACAGACCAGGATTTCATTAAGAAATGAATTTGCCACCAATAAGGCTGAGAAGCACATACTGGATTGGCGAAGGGAAGACAGCTGTGTTTTGAAGAAGAAGAAGAAGAAGAAGGAGGAGGAGGAGGAGGAGGAGGAGGAGGAGGATTGTTTGCAAATGTGTGCTTAAGAAAGTGTGCTCACTTTTACATGTAGTTTGGGCCCAAGAATGACAAAATGGGGCAGACCTCAATCACTAGCTGTAATACATGCCTAGTTTGACCCTGTACAGATTAACTTCATTGATTCAATTAGCATCAGGCAAACCTAGCTCTTCCTGAAAGAAGTCTCGAAGTCAGTGCAGCTCACCAGCCTTAAATGGGCCCCAGCAGGTGTGACAGAATTCTGGTTTTGCTGCCTGCCTGGAACCAAGCAACACAACAACAACAACTACAGGAGACTGTTTGAACACCTGGCTAGTTGTGATCGATGCCAGGGCTTAGGTTGGCGACACAGTGGTGGGTCAAAATTGCTAAGGCCACTGAGAAGATTAACATGTGTTTGTGGCTCAGTTCTGCAGTTTGGCAGCCATATCCTGGAGCTGTTTGTATCCACTGTGGAAAAGGCAGTGCAGCACGGGAATGGAAGTAAGCAAGCATGCTAGAAACATTTTCAACACTTGCATTCCTTGCTCCCTGGAGACTTCCTTCTTTCCCCAGAAGCTTATAGAGGTAGACAGTTGATTCAATGCACATGCTGTTTCCTTGCAAATGCTGTGCGAGAACTGACATGTTGCACCAGAACTGACACATAGGGATGGAGTTCTTTTCTGCAAATGGAAGAGATCCTTCCATGGGCAGAAAGGACTCCAATCCATAGGAAGTTTCTACTACAGAAAGAGAAGTACAGGCAAGCTTCAAGTTTCCCTTCATTCTCTGTGTCACTGTCGTCACTCTTCTAGGAGGTATCAGAAAGGACAAATTTGTCAGTTTCATTTCCCCCCACATTCAACTATTTATTCAAACTTCAAGTTCTTTCCATTTCTTATATGAAGAAATTTGTAAATCTTGGTGAATTCTCATCAAAAATGAACCCAAACAAAATCTCCACAGGCAAATATAATGGGAGTCACGATGCACAGGATGGAGAGGACTACAGAGCTTTTAAACATGAGGAGTCTCTCAGAAAAAAAAAAGTGGTGACTATCTTAATTCAGTACTAAAAACACGAATGTGCAGGATTCAAACCCTGGCACTGAAGAGCTGAGTACCCAATACCATGAGCCTGGATGGATGAACCAATTCTGGTTTCTCTTGTTGGGAAGAAATCCTTGAACTGAGGTAATTTCTTACAAAACAAACAAAGAAACAAAATTATATCCCTAAATTCACAGCCCTCTGCAGTAGATTCTTGAGGATGAAGGTGCATGAAGAGAGTAAGGGAAATTACTTTCCTCTTTCTTCTGTTGTCAGGATTGTCCCCAGATTGGAACTGTTTTAAGGGACAGCCCCACTTACCATAAAGTTTATTGAAATCAAAATCATAGACTGCTTTCTCAAGTCAACATAGAGAAAGGAATATCAGGGTATGGAGCTGAATGCATTTGGTAAACTTGCTTCCCTTTGCATACATAGACGCAAAAATGTGAGCTTCCATACTTTCAGAAACATGCTCTTAGGAATTTTGTTTTGGCATTCAAATCAGGAAGAAATATCTATTTCACTATAACTTTTCATCTTTGTAAACTACACAAGAAATAATGAAACAGTTGGCAAAAGTCCCCATGCCTATTCAACCTCAATATTAACTTGGAAAAAAGAACTTACCCTCTAATACATATCTACTCAGAGGAATGTCCCATCAAATTTGATGAAACTTATTCCTAGGTGATTGATTATAAGATTCTAGCCTTATGCTACAATCCTAACATTTATTTGGCAGTAAGTTGCATTCAATTCAAGGGGACTCAAATCTGGGTAGATATGCACAAGAATTGTGCTATTAAATTATCAACAGACAGCTGGAGAAGTGTCTGGTTAAAAGCTAGAACTGCACCAGAAATTTCTTCAAAACTTTTTTGACCGTTCTCATTTCATTTGAAATAAAACCGTGCTGATTTCAACAGAAAGGAGGAATTTCTGTGAAATTTTCATGGATTTAAGGTTCTTGTTTAACCTTACTTATGAGGTGGCTGAGGAGAGTGTTAATGTGTCCAGTATTTCATTATACTATCATCTCTCTTACAGTCTGTAGCCTTTTCAGCTTGCTGCACTTCTATTGAAGTCTAGAGAAAGACATCATGAGATAATCTGGTCCATCCTGAACAATATGTGTAATACAAAGTAAAAGAAAGTTTAAGCCTCAAGACAAGCCCTGAGAATGAAACAGAAAAGGGGGAGCCTCTTTTATGGGGGAAGAAACCCTTTGGAAAATTGTTGGACAGATTTTGTAACAGTACTTTACCCAATTTTTCCCTGGAACAGGAGCAACAACCCTCCCCACTCACCCTCAGCTTTCAGAAAAGTAGCAGCAATAATATATTTTGAGTCTAATGTAAGGATGTGATCATGATCACCCTTCATGAATTGAATATGTGGAAGAAATTGGGGAAGGGTGAATCCTGAGGAATGAGAGTTGAGCCAAAATATCTGAAGATACCCCACCCTCCCCAGAAATTCTGATTTTCTCTTAAAACCCTGAAGATTAAAAGATCACTTTGTAGCATTTTCTCTGAATTTTCTTTACCCCTTTTTGTGGTGGTTGCATTACCTCACACCTCACAGAATGTTCCAGAATGATGCTAAGTATGGAGCATGGTGGAAGATGTGAAATGGGGACTGGGCTGCTAATGCTGTTAATGTCATTTCAACTTGCAGTGGCAGTACAAACACACACAAAATTAAGGATGCAATCTTAACTGGACAAGAGCCCTTGGAACCCTTGGAGCTGCTGTGGAAAGGACCATATTGGCTGAAACTCTGAGAGCACAAATTAACCTCAGAGACAGAATTTTGCAGGTGGGGATGGAAGTTAAGGAGTACGCAGTATCTTGGCAGGGTCTCAGCCTCTTCTCCACATTTTTTTGGCAAAACACTAATAATCTAAAACTGACTATCAACCATATATCTCATGTAGAATTAATATCAATATTGGCTTGGGCAATTTGGGTTCTAGTCCCCATTCAGCCATGGAGCTAAATTGGGTCACTTTTGACCAGTCACTGCTTCTCAGCCCAACCTACCTCATAGGACTGTTGTTGTGAGGATAAGATTGAGAAGAGGAGGAGAATTATGTAAGCCACCTTGAGTTCCTGGAAGGAGACAA
Source organism: Varanus komodoensis (assembly GCF_004798865.1). Lineage (NCBI taxonomy): Eukaryota > Metazoa > Chordata > Lepidosauria > Squamata > Varanidae > Varanus > Varanus komodoensis. The sequence goes on from NW_025335761.1 coordinate 5,342,416, forward strand.
GATGGAATGAAAATTACATCTTCACAGTTTCTGAATTCCATAGGATGCCTACAAGGATGTATGAGAAATCCATTTTGGAGCTGGGAATCCATTGGATCCTCTGGGTTCAACACACTGGGCTCTCATCTGCTTGTTGTGTCTGTGAGTCCAAGCTGGTGGTAAGTGCAGCCAGTGTTTGCAAGGAAGTCCCCAGGAATCAAGAGCTGCATGACCACTGTGTCTTCTACAGTGTTCTTTTAGTGCTGTACATGAAGTGGAAAGTTGCTGATTGTGCAACTGTTACTGTGCAAGCATTATGGACTCCCTGCCTGCTCAGCTTGCTTTCTAAGACAGGACTGAGCCTGAGAGGAAGTCCATAAATGCTAGAGGAATGGATTCTGCAGAGTTTCATCATAAACTTACTATAATCCTCTGAGTTCACATGGATACGGGCAGCTTCACCAGATCGTGCTTTTTTTGTGGTGAAGGGAGAAGCTGTGTAACCCACCCCCCACCCTTGCCTATGGTTAGCACTACATGTAAGACATTGTTGCAACCCCTTGAGAAATGTAGTGAAATTTCCTCCCCTCTTACTCTGCCCACAAGTAGGGTGAAGAATTTTAGGAGCGCTTCTGTGGACATCTCTAGCAGGATCAATTATTCCAGAACAAAATACAGAAGATATGACACTTGTCTATGAAGTACTTGTTGAATGCTGATTTTGTAACACATAAGAAGTAATAGAAATGTCAGCAGTCCCAAATCACTCTTCAGATATTCTTCTAGTCCTGTCAAAAAGTGAATGTGTATTCTCTGCCCTTTCAAAAACTAGGTGTCACTGACTTGCCCTCTTCAAGTTTGTGTATACTAGGGATGGTAGATGAACAGATTTTATCATTTAATACCATGAAGTGGATTGCAGTGCTTATTTAAGAGCTATAAGTATTATCTCGAGGGGTAGAGGTCCACAATTCTCCTTCATACAAAGATTGGTAGAGTGAGTAGTCTCTACCTGCACTATTGCAGAATATACAAGCAGGAAAAAAAATGATTTCTATGAAAAATAAAGGCAACTGGCCAGTTATGAAGCTATATACCAAGTTGTGTTACTTTATTCTTTGAATGTTATGTTATCGATTCAGATCCCGCCATGGCTTAGTTTGGTGGAATGAAGGCTTAGGTCTTTGATCTTGGTTTGCAATCCTCGTTTAGAAGGCTTGATGAAAATTTAATTCACAAAGCACACAGAATATAGTAGTTAGCATTGATTCAGTTAGACAAAATATGGTATTTTACTCATTCATTCACTTATTTTATTTCTATACCACCCAACAGCTGATGTCTGAGCTGATTACAAAATGCAATATAAAATACAGACTACAATAAAACATCACAAAGTGTTACCATATGAAATATAAAAAAGCAAAAAAAGCTTATACAAATTAAATCATAGGACATATTTAAGCAGCTCACAAAGCCCTGATATAATAGTAGACTAATTAACTGTCCTGTAGTATATAACAGTCTTAATGGGGCACTGAATATATTAAAGTTAGGCTCAGTGGAGAACTTATTCTATAACTAAGGGGCCACCACTGGAAAGAGCTTTCTCCTTGTTGCCAGCAACTGAACCTCTCTTGGAGGTGGTACTCAGAGGCAGACCCAAAATGTCCATCATAGCATCCAGGTAGATTGAAGCTGGAAGAGGCATTCCATCAGGTGTTGTGGTTCCAAGCCATGTAGGGCTTTATAAATTAAGACCAGCACCCTGAATTGGGCTCAGAGGCATATAGGCAGCCAATGAAAACAGGCCAGAGTTGATGTTATATGTTTGGACCATCTGGTCCCTGTTATTAATCTGGCTGCCTCACTTTGCATAAGATGCAGTTTCTGAACTGTTTTCAAGGGCAGAACTACACTGAGTGCATTGTAATAATCTGGTTTAGGGATTACACTGGTCTACAAATTTTGGGTTATTATCAACCACGAGATAAAGTGTGCTAATTCTTGCATATTTTGATTAGATGAATTAGGAAACAGGTGATAGAGGTGTTGGTTGGCTAAAGATTTCAAGATATTTCACAGTAAAGATTTAGACACAGGTGAGCGTACTTGCCTACAAGGGAGGGAAGTGTCTGATAAACATGATGCCTCTTAACTTCTCAACAAAGTATGGTAGAACAATGAAAATGGTACCACATGGAAATGATGCTAGATTTAGATAAGTCTTGGCCTGGAAGCAAAACGGCTGCACTGCTTCAGTTGGAACAGGGTCACCCAATGGAGTAACACAGCATTGCATGCCAGGGACTTTTCACCCATGTAGTTCCCATCAGAGCAATGAATGCACGGTTCCAATAGGAAAACTGCCACTGCCAGCGGTGGGGGCCTAGTTGATGGGGGAAGAGGGGAGGAGATTACTGTAGGAAAGGGCAGCAACAGCATAGTTGGTTCTGGGGCCAGTTGGTGATGTGGAAGGGGACTTCATTCGGCTGCATGCAAAGTTTCCCCTCCAATGTGTTCATCAAGGTACACTTATTACTCAAGAGCATAAGATGGGAGTGGGAGATTTGAACAATATTGGCATTTAGGTAAAATTGTGCATGCAGTGGTTCAAAATGCATTTCAATTATTCCCCAAATTCAACCAGAAGGAAGACATGATTATTATCAAGCGTCTGTTTTAACTTGGCTAAAAAAATGGGTAACGTTGCGAAATAAGAGGATTTTGTATCTTGAACTTCATGACTTGCAGATGGGATGGCATGCTTATATGTGGTATGAAAAAGCTAAGTCACATGGGTCCTTCCTGAATCATTTTAATAGAAGATCTTTAATGTCAGTGTGGGATAAACTAAAGCTAAAACTGTATAATAAGTTACCAAGATGGCTTTCACCTATGGAAGCTTTTGTATATCCAAATGTATTGAACTTTGAAAAGATCATAAGATATGGCGATATCCTGGATAAGGATGGTGACCTGAAACTGGAGCAAGAAATACAAGAACAGGGACTTAATATTTCCTGGTGGTATAAGGTGCAGATGAAATCAAGATATGCTAAGGATTGTAAAACATGGGGGTTCTATAGAGACCTAACAGAATTTGATCAAGTGATGCTTAAAACAGATGAGAAAATTATTAAAAGACTATATGATTTTTACTTGACAGGAAAATGGAAGGAGAACAGGTTTAGGAAACAATGATAATACGGGCACAAACCTTTGGATTTAATGTTGAACTAGAAAAGTGGCAAAAACTATGGGAAAGAAACATTAAAATAACTTTAGCAACTTCGTATAAAGAAAACTTATATAAAATGTTCTAGAGATGGTATTTGTCACCAAGTCAACTAGCTAAGATGTTTCCAAATATGTCAAATAGATGTTGGAAATGTTAACATAAAGTGGGTACTTTTTATCATATGTGGTGGACTTGTGACAACGCAAAAAAGTACTGGATTAAAATACATAGATGGATGGAGGAAATATTACAAAAACCCTTTGCTTTTAAACCCGAAGTTTTCTTGTTAGGCATTATACCGGAAGATGTTAACAGAAAGGAAATCTATTTGATGTTGCATCTAATTACAGCGGCAAGGATTGCATTTGCTCAATATTGGAAAAGTGAGGAGCTGCCCACCGATGGATTGATTCTAAGAAAGATCTTGGACTGTGCAGAAATGGATAGACTGACTTTATCGTTGAAGGAGAAAGAGGATACTGATTTCTGCCGAACTTGGGACTGTTTTTATAATTGGCTGGAGAAATGGGACTTGGCGTAAATTTAGAGATGTTTTTCAAGCTATGATAAACTAACTGGAATTTAATATTAGAATGTTAAAAAATATGTAGTAGGAGGTTGACCCAGTGAATCCAGTGTTAATGTTTGTGATGTTTGATGTTTTTTTTTAGTCTTAGTTTAAAAATTTATATATATATATATATATATATATATATATATATATATATAAAAAGAAGGAAGAGTATGATACAGCAATACCCCCAGTTCATGTTGCTCTTCATATACTTCATATATATAGTGAAGCAATCTTACTGCCATTTGGAATTTAGGCATGGATAATGAACAGAGATGCATGAAGCTAATATATGTGTAATTTCTTTCAGACTATGGACAGTGGCCAGCTCAATGAGACTAAGGAACAAGAAAAAGATCTTGGAGTAATTGCGGATAATAGGCTAAACATGAGCCAACAATGTGATGCAGCTGCCAAAAGGGCAAATGCTATTTTGGGATGCATTAACAGAAGAATTACTTCGAAATCTATTCAGCACTATTCAGACCTCACCTGGAATACTGTGTACAGTTCTGGGCACCAAGATTTAAGAAAGATGCAGGTAAATTAGAAAGGGCCCAGTGGAGGACAAAAATGATCCAGGGTTTAGAAACACTGCCCTATGAGGAGAGGCTGAAGGAACAGGGCATGTTCAGTCTTGAGAAGAGAAGACTGAGGGGGAACATGATATCCCCCTATAAGTACCTCAAAGACTGTCACAAAGAGGAAGGTCCAGATCTCTTCTTGCTAATGCCAGAATGTAAGACACGGAATAATCAATTCAAGTTGCAGCAACCCAGATTCAGGATGGACATCAGGAAAAGCTTCCTTACCATCAGAGCAATATGACAGTGGAACCAACTGCCTAGAGAGGTGGTGGGCTCTCCCACACTGGAATAATTCAAAAAGAACCTGGACATCCATCTGAGTGGGATGGTGTAACTTGGTGTCCTGCAACAGCAGAGGTTGGACTCTATGGTCTTCATGGCTCCTTCCAACTCTTCTATTCTATGATTCTAAGTCAGCTCAAATCCAAGCATTCTGGCTTAAATAATCTAGAGCTGGCAGACACAGGGTGGCAGCATGCAGTGACACTATCACAGCAGAAGGGAGGGACTGTTTTAGGCTGTGATCCAAAAAATTATCTTGATCTTTGCATAAAATCACTTGTTTTGATAGCACGGCTCAGGTGTTCATCATAAAACCAGATTTGGAATATCTGATCCAAGGGATGGAAGTGCATCTATAGGAAATAGAGTGGTTTCATTGTTTCATGGACTCAATTTGCCATAGTGGCTTGCAGGAGCTAAATTAAAACACAGTCCAGGAAGACATTGCCATTATATTACATTTATACCATAGTTTTCTTCCTCTTGCCAGGAACCTAAGGTGGTTGACTAGGTTCTCCTCCACTTCATGTTATCCTTTGAAGCAGGTAAGGCTACCAGTGCATGACTGGTTCACTGTTCCCAGCAGGCTTCATGCTGAAGAGAGACTAGAACCCAGATTTCCCAAATTCCATTCCTATATTCTAACCATTGTACCACATTGGCTTTCTAGTCTAGATTGTTCCAAGATTTATTGCAATAATTTAGAGTCACTTCTCCTTCTTTCTCTTGTGAATTTGATCATAATTCCTCTAGTCAAGAAAATATATCTGATCTTGAAAGAAAGTTGAGTGTGTGCTTGTACATTGGGGTAATTAGCACATTACTCTACACTGAACTTTATTAATACATGCAAGTAAGGCTGCCATTTTAAGCTCATGTGCCAGCCCATCAATCTTATTAAACCAAGGATACATTTTGTAAGTCTGAGGGCCAAACTCCATTTTAGGGAGTCCCCAAAGCCACAATAGTGAGCAGGGCCAAAGCCAAAACAAGGCCAAAGTACCAAAATGCCCTTTGTAGTTTACCACTCTTACTGCCAGTAATTAAGTCTTAGGAGAGGCAGTTCAACCGTCAGAACAGGGGAAGACAACACAAACATTGAGAAACCACCAAATAATTCATGTTTGGGAAAAGGGAGGTAAAAAAGAAGGAAAGGAGTGATACAACAATATAGGGAACTCAGGGAAGTCTGACTGGAAGTCCCTGGGGGCCAAATTTGACCCTGGGTTCTGTGGTTTTGCACCCTGCATTAAACAAATGTGCAAAACTTCTGGGCAGTGCTTGTACTATAGGCTTTCTTTAAATTAAAAGTCCATCATGGATTTTTAAGAAAGAGAGATCTCTATCATATCTCTGTTTTCCAACAGAAGGCAGCAGTGTGTGTGTGTGTGTGTGTGTGTGTGTGTGTGTGTGTGTGAGAGAGAGAGAGAGAGAGAGAGAGAGAGAGAGAGAGAGAGAGAGAGAAATGAGAGGTTATGTGTATATATAGTCCTGTCTATCTACCGAAAGAGAGAATGTGTGTGCTTTCCAGTGGCCTACTTTAAAGACCCATTATAAAACATAAACACCCAAACTGAAGCACAAACATCCAATTCAAAATGCAAATATCCAAAAATAAAGCTTCCCAATTTGACTTATGGGTCATGAATGAGATTCTGTGCCTAGTTACCTTGAAATTAAGGACCACTGAATTTACATCTTACAGCATAGGCTCAACTTGTAAAACACACAGAACTTTAACAAAAACAAATAACAAAACCCAAAACTGAAAAAAAAGACAACAAGACAAAAGACAAAAAACCTCCAGCCTGCTGAAATGTAGCTTTTAACTTTTACTTAAAATTAAAGCAACTACATTGCTTTTGAAACTGCCAGTAAACTAGGAAACCCATCAAAGAAAGGGATTGAAAAGTACTCTCTTTCTCTCTCTTCCTTTATGCTGATTCATCAAAACCCAACCTGACAGTCTTGTTACCACCTTATTCACCCAACAGAGCAAAGGTCCATGAGTTCTTCTGAAGCTTTGGCAGGTGACATCTGCTCCAAAAAATATCTCAACAATTATTTGCTGGATGTTTGATTGCTTTTTAAAGGTTTAATTACATTTGTTGTAGTTTATGTGCATCTTACTATTGTTAGCTAGCATGGACACTATTTTTAGTGGAAAGACAGGATATAAAAATAAATAGATTGCAGGGTCCATGAAAGATTTCACACTACATTCCAGTTGTAGTATAGACCGTTCAAGGCCTCCAATGCAATGTTGATGTCATTACGTGCCATCCAGCCATCTCTGATTTATGGTGACCCTATAAATGAAAGAAAGCCCTTCAGCATGTCCTTTCCAGGGCCTCCCTTTCTTCATCTGCCTTCAACTATTCCTAGCATGATTGTCTTCTCCAAGGAATCTCACCTTCTTGTGATGTGTGCTATCTGGTGGTAGTAAAATAACATTTGCGCTAGAATCCTCTGCATATGCCAAGGAAGCGATGCACTTATTGATTCTGAGACCTCTGAGCAGGTGAAGCATTGGTTGTATGAGAGGGTGAAATTTTTCGGATGCATGAATGTCCCAAATGGCAACAGAAATGTGATAGATTCTGAAACTTGCCTGAAAGTGCGTCCGATTCTTTGGGAACTGAAAATATGGTTTGCAAGGCAGCCTGAAATCCTTCTATTAGATTTGGCAGTTAATTCCAAGTATTCTGACTTTATTTTGAGAGAAAAGCTCTTGAGCCATATGCTTTCCTTCTCCACCATGGACTGTACCAGGCCTTCATGCTTACAGTTCCCATCACTGGTCTAGTGTCTACACAATTATTTGCAAAGCCTGTGTTTAATTAATCTTAACTTCTCTTAAACTGCTTGTCCGTGTCAGCATACACTATTAAAAAACAACTCTCATTTCCTATAGTGTCCGCAGTTTGATGAAGTTACAAGCAATATAAACACAAACTATATAACCACAAAGAATATTAAAATCTTGACACACTCTTCTTTGAAAAGCCAGACCTTTCATTAAGTATAATATTAAGCAGAGGAAAACACTGTTGCAAGTCCCCCTGCAAAAGAGTAAATGCTGGATTCTCTCTGGAGTTCTTTGCATTCTTAATATGTGCTGTAATATAAGATATACTTCCTTTGATATTGGAGCTGCTAGGAATGTTTCATAACCTTAGTTCACCAGGGAGTAATCAGTTCCTTCCCCCACCCGATCAAGGTATGTATAAAATGATCTATGAGAGTACCTTTTATAAAGTTTGTAAGTCTACACAGAACTTAAAAAAAAAAAAAAGATTCTACCCAGGCTGGCATCTTAATCCCCCGACTGCTCTTGCTGTATGTCCAATATACCATAGTGATTAGTGAGGACTCTTGGCCAAGGAGTAAGATGAAGATGAAGGGCGAAATCAGTGGATCCCTTAGTGAGTTGACTCTAAGCCAGCAGCAGATTTTGATAGAACAGTGTCCATAAATCCCTTCAGTGAAGGGATTTAGGATAGAATTTCTAATGAATGCTCAGCTGTACTGGTGTTAACACATCATTCTCATAATGCAGAATAATTAGAGTAATCAAGATGCAGTCCCTGACTTAATTAAGCTTCAGAACACTGTGTGAGGAGTAATAAATTTATACAAAAATAAATGTGGAAAGGATTTAGCACTGGATTGAATTGCATATTGATTCAGAGGATAGTAAAAATTATGTATATGGACAAACCTGTAATTAATGGACAAACTGATTGTAAATCACCTACAAAGATATATTATTTCAAATGCTTTTGGCTGCATGAGCATGCTTTACAGACATGGCAACAACAACATGGCCCATATCCTCAGGTGACAAAGATACACAGTATGTGTTACATGAATGTCTTAATTTTGGTGAATGACAACATGCGCATGTGAATTCTGACAATTTCAGATTAGTCTGTTGTCCCATAATTTTCTCTCCTATTCTGGTAGGAGGAGAGGCAATTTCTGCCCAATCTTCCTCCATTATCAGTATCCGGATCATAACCTGCACCATTCCAAACAAGGGTACCCAACCAACTTTTCAACAAACAGCGAGCAAGCTTTTAGCGCTTCAGAACTCTTCATCAGTCCAGATGTTAAACAAGTTAGGGGAAGTGGGGAAGAGGAAAACTGACTGATATTGAAGCCATGGAGCTGCATTTTTACTCATAGTATTCTGACGGGATGTTGGTGGAGGTAATAGAGCTATTAGCCTCTATTAGCTACAGCACTTAGGAGCCCCAGGAAACATAAATGCAAAATAGTTGATTCCCAAATTATGAACACCAACCTGTGCTCAGATCTGTCCTCATATTATGTAAAACACTTTGTTCTTTGGAAAATGGAAAATAAAAATGTTATTATTTTAGTAATATTAAGCTGGAGGTTAATCTTGGGCAGTATGAAAACAAGCATCTGAATTCATTATTGCAATTACAATTGCTGTTATTATTACTATATTGTATTTATACCCCAACTTTCCTCTCTTTTGCAAGGAACCCAGGGCCGCTTACAAGGATCCACTACTATTCATTTTGGGTACCTTTACTTAATAGTTGGAGGGAAAGTATGCATAGAGGATAAAATCACATCCTCAGATGGCGTGGAATCTTCTTCCTCCAGTTTAGGAACCCTTCAAATGTCTTAAGAAGCATTTGTTGCCTGTGAAGCAAGATTGCTGGTGTGTTCAATTCATTCTGATTCCCTTTGCTGTTTTGGTGAGACTCTTTTCTCATATATCCATTTTGAGCATCTTCACCTCTGAGGCATGATTATGATTGTGCATAAGTATGCTTATCCACATAAAATATTCCAAGCTACCTAGGCTCTGGCATTTATCTAGGCTTGGCCAGTTGCATACCCCAGGATTAGAGGTGTAGTGAATTTTGCAAACTTAACATTTTGTTGCATGGCTTGCACATATCAAATCAGCTTGCCTTTTATCTGTCACCATTAATCTGGGAAATCAAGATGTCATGTCAGGAAATAAATGTGAATTCATGTCCTGGAGACTCTGAGTCCTTTCTGGCTATCAACTGCTTACCCTGCTTGGGCTGTTGGTCAGCTAAACAGTACATGAAGCTGGCTAGACATCTGAACAAGGTGCTTTCCAGAAAGTATTTTCATTTGGTAGCCAGTCACAAACACTCAGCTTACTTTCTATCATACAACATCTTACAATCATTTCCCCAGAGCTCAGCACTTTTGAGCTGCTAATTTTTGGTAGTTTGGAGACACAATTGTTTTATTTTAATGGAAGAAATGAAGAGAATAAAACAAATGCATTTCCTCTTCTATATTTGACAGGCTGTACCCATCCTGTCAAAAGTGCAGGAGAAAATGCATTTATTGGCATTGTAATTTTAAGACAACATGGCTGGCAATTGCAGATCCCTGAAGGGAAGTACAAGTGACATATCTGTGTCTGGGCAGAAGAAGTTCTGCAGTGAATGGGATGGAAGTTCAGAATGAAATTTAACCCTGAAAAGATAGAGCTACTCTTAGGTAGGAAGCACTGTTCATGACCTGCGAGGGATGATTCAGCCACTTCTGTTTGGGGCTGAACTCCACTGGAAATTTATGCTGTTTGGGGATAGTTTTGGACCTAGCATTTCCTATAGATGGCCAAAAAGTTGGATCACCGAATCCCCACTTGTACTATTATTTTTCCTCCCTGTCCTGTAGGGACAAATTAGCTCAGCACAGGCTTTGCATGTAGATCTAATCTTTAGTTCAAAGGATAACAAGTTTGGGAAATTAAATGGATTTCATGTGGCAGAAGTGGGAAAGACATGGAGAGCTGATATCCAAAAGAGAAATTGAATGAGTTTTGATCAGAGCAGACCCATTGAAACATGACTACATTCCATCCCATTAATTTTAGTGGCTCTGTTTATAAGTATGGTTACGTTTCAGTCCAACCCAGAGTTGAAACGACTTGGAGTGATGAGCCAATGGTCTTATTATAAGGCAGGTTTAGAAAAATGTTTGACTGCTTTTCCAGAGTCTGATTCCATGCTGTCCATTAAGTATTAGGTCCCTTTTCTGGCCTTATTTCTGGACAGATAACTGCTTCTGCTGAAATCACCTAGTTCGCCTGTCATAATGCCTCGGCACCAGGTTGATAAAGCTGTACTATAACTTGTCTTATGTTATTGTAACCCTATGGTTCCAACTTCCTCTTCCTTGGTTCTGCATAACTATTCTAATTTTCAGTTGAAATAATTTTCCATGTATTGCTTGCTAAGAGTCCTTCTTTTCTTAGCATAATTATGTTATGCATCAATTGTTTCATTAAGTAAATAAATTGTGAGCAAATGGATTTAAGTTATCTCAAGAGTAGAAAATCATACTTCTAACTTCAGGACTGTTCTTGAGCTGTTCTAGGAATCTGCATCCTCTTAAAACGATGTCCTTCACTACTCTACTGTTATTTCATAGTTGTCCCTCTTGTTTGCCCTTGCATTTTAACTTTTCCCAGTTGGATAATATCCCCTGGGTCTTACAGTGGACTTTTGTACCTTCTGTTCAGTCCCTGTAATTATAACGATAGGTATCAGGCTATTTTCATAAATGTTGTCATAATAAACAGGCTATCTGTCACATGGTTTAAAATCCAATAAGCTGATTATTACTGTGTTATTTTAACCTTCTATTAATTAAAGGGAGCTTCAGCTGAGGGGAGAGAGAGAGAGAGAATCACACACACCCTTGGCACTGTTGTTATTGCTTTCTTGAAGGAGATGGAATGCAGGTTACCAAGAATGAAAAAGAAGTTCCATGTCATTTACCCAAAGCTTAATTACTATCCAATCAGTTAGCTGAGCTTTGCAAGGAAACCTTTGCCAGCTACTGGAACATAAATTAAGAAGTGCACTTAAGGTTGCTTTCAGTCCAGAAGAATTGGGTAACCCTGCTTTCCTGTTTGTTATAAACCATATTCATCCAGCTTTCTGATTAATAGGTGAGAGGGAGGCGCTACGCTGTATAGGTGTGAGAAGATCTCTCTATGGTAAAGTATATCAAACATATATATCTAGTGACTCTATATGTTTCCAGTATTAAATGAAATATTATGTCTTTCTTTTGGCAGGCTTTTCTTAATGGTTGATACTGACACTGCCCTAGCAAGGGGACAGGAAGAAAATGAGAGGAGGGTAAGCCCAACCCTCCCATTACTGCTTCCAGCATCTTGCAGACTGATTCAAAATGAACCAATTTCTCCTCCCCACCCCCAGATTGGAAACAAGTCACTATGTCTTCCAAAGATTTTAATGCAAAAATTAAGTCTCCTCTCCCGACAGCTTCCACCAACTCCCCACAGCCCCTTGCCACCCCCAGCTAGAATGCAGCTGCTCTGTGCATCGCTTTAGTTGTCAGTAATGGGGTGGGTGGCGGGTGGAGAATGGCAGACTTTCCAACTTAGGACAGCTGCACAGACATCACTATGAGAAATGAAAAGAAACAGACTAGCAACTGAGCCTGCAATTAATTTGACCAAAAGCATTAGCATTCTGTTTGGGAGCAATGAAATGTAAGTGTAAGAGCAAAGAAGAGCCATGCTCTGTTCAGACAGAACAAAGGTCTGGTTGCAGAGGTGCTGGTTGCAGCTGCCCACAAGTACAACAAAGGCTCAACTCAGACAGCATTCCGTTCACAGAGTGGCCAATCAGGTGTCCATGAGACCCCAAGGAAGACGAGAGCTTAACAGTTAAGCCAAGGGATATGATGGATTCCTACCTCAAATGGATTCCTCACACGGCCCTACCTGAGGTTTTACATACTTTGTGCAAAGAATTGCATGCTTTGCACAGAGAATCCACCAGTATTACTGAGTAGTTGCAATCTTGATCTTGCCTCTTCTTGCTTCCTGACTAGGGCTGAGTTCAGGAAGGAAGGAAGTCCAGTGTGTGCAAGGGAGCCAGATTCCAGAATGATCTTTGCATCCCTAACTTGCAGTGGCATATAGTCATTATGGCTACTAGCCATGAATAACCTGTCCTCCATGAATTTTTCCATTGCCCTTTTAGACTCATCCATCACTACATCTTACGGAAGTAAATCCCAAAGTGCACCAATGGGCTGTGTGAAGAAGTACTTCTTATATATCCCAAATCTTCCTTTGTAAGATGACTTGGGGTCCTGGTGCTATGAGGGAAGGAAAAAAAAAATCTGCTTATCCACTCTTTCACACCATGCATACCTTTTATGAAACTGCTCACATAAGCTATTGTGAATTCATATTTCATAACCCTTAGGATGACTTCTTCTTACGATGTCATGTGCTTAGAAGATCATGTGAATGTCAACACCATTTGTGATGTATTTGTCATTCTTATCACACTTTAAATATCTCTTAATACCAAAAATCATTCTTAAAAAGTAGTCATATAATGGAAAGTCAGTGTGATACACTGGGTTTGGATATGGGAAACTGAGGATGAGCTCTTGGTTTAGGCATCAAGCTGTGAGAATAAAACTGCTACAGCCTTTCCTTTCCATTCCTTAAGCCATTTTACAGAATGGATGATCTCTAGTCATTCCAGATTATTTTATCCAGAATTTAGAGTGTGAATTTACATAAAATATATTTATATTCATCCTTCACTCATTTTAGTTCACATTTTTCCATGGGTAGTGAAAAATCAAGCATAAATACCATCCAATAAAAGTTTTGTGAACAAAATCTTAATGGATATCATACTACAGTGATAAAAATGGTACACAAAGTAAGTAGAACTATATGAAGAATACTATTATTATGGAAAAGTGTTAATATAAATTAAGGCACAGCAAGATCAATTGTATAAGCTGTAGCCTTAAAGTGCTTGGTAAAGCAATACACCTTTTATTGCCTCTAGTGACTGAGCATTAATCAGCAATGCATGTGGCACTACACAAACTGGGTCTACCAAAGAGACCTTTATGGTAATCCTACAACCTGCCAGTCTGTTCTTACATTTGCCTATAGGAAAACATACACCAGAATAAGGAACTGCTTTACTTGGTATGATCCCAGGCAGTTGGGGATTATGAATGAAAGATACAACCATGTGGGAAGATCTGATCACTGGGATCATTTTCCATGGAAGTGGTTACATCTGTACAGCAGATATGCTGAGTTGATGATAAGTCATGAGATATAATCATGCATGGCTGTCTTAGGACATTTTGCAAATGGCTTCCCCCAATCTCTATCAAGCCAAATTGCATAATAACCCAGAACATGTGCAGAATGGCTTTAAAAGAATGTTTAGCTTCAGATCAGTCAGCAGAGCAAACTTGGTCAAAGCCTCTCTTTCCAGAGGTCTACTTACGTGACTTTCCAAACCTAAAGATGCAAATACATTATATCAAAAGGCAATAACAGGTCAGGCTATGTGGGGCAGACTTGTGAGGGTGATGTTGAAAGTACCTTATGAATAGCTTGCCTCCTCAATAACTTTGGGATATCTAAATGAAAGAAAGCAAACTGGAAAACTAAGAACAGTTTCGCTGCTTAAAAAGCATAATATTTCCAACAGGGGTTTTTCCAAAACAGTGCCAGAACAGAAAACAATGGTATGCATGTTTTGGTTTTGTTATACACAGTGCCTCCTAGTATTCTATTTTGCTAAAACTTTATCTGATATTTCATATGCAGTAGTTCTGTTTTAACCAGTACTGGTTTCTACATATTTTCAAATATTTTACCATTTCATCATGATTTGTTTCCCATGTCTGACCCCCCCTTTGTGCTTTTGATTCTACAAATGTATTCCCTGAATAAGTTATGTAAACAAATGTCAGTTAACAAGATGTTGGCAAACTCTTCACTCTGCCTATTTGCATGTACTTATTCATCACATGATTGATTATTTAAAATCATATGGTGTTTTTAATACATTATTGGCTGCTTGAAAAGGAGAACTCTGAGTGACAGTTTGAAAATACACTTCAGGCTATCCTTTGTTTCTTGATTATTTATAGGTTTTACAGGCAGTTAATGTATTCAAATCAATCTAGAGTGTGAAATGCTAGCATTGCATGTAAGAATGTGAGACACTAATGGTACTTTCACCAGAGAGGACATGTAGACAACTTTTTGAAGATGCCCTGAGGGCAGTGAGGGACTAATGGTCCCTTGTACCATTTTGGAAGCTTATGAACATGCTGGATTAAATGTTATTGTTCCACTGTCAGGAATAGTTTTGTTGGTGAAACTGGGAAGGGATGAATTCGACCTCCCATCACACATCCTGTGCATCCTCAAAACCTTCTCTAGAGGACTGGCTGGAGAAAGTTTTCAAGTGGTGTGGAGGACTGCAGGGCAGGACAGAATGTTTTGTCATGCTAGGAGATTCCTGTAGTATGGTTATGGATTTAAAGCCATTGACTTCCACAGGATCCATCCTCTGTATTTCATAACTCCTTTCTCCATCATATATAGAAACAGGAGAACCATGTTCATTACAACAAAACTGTTCTTTATTACCAGGACTTCTACCAGGGGCCTAAAGGACCATGTGTGTGAAGTCAAGTTCCTCCAGGATTGAGACTTCAGTCTATAACCAGAAATAGGACTATAGTTCAGTGGTGTTGAGGCCCAACTATAGTTCTGCAGTGGTTTTTATATTTGCACTCAAAATCAGATCAGGAGTGGCTTGGAAGGGTTTGGGTCTATTTAGCCTGAGGAATGTAAGTATCTATATATCTATACCTCTGTTGGCATGGTCAGGAGAAAGCAGGCAGAAGGCAACAACTACCAGTTGCCAGCTCTGATCTTGGCAGGGAAGAACCTGGTAGCCTTTTTCTAAGAACATAAGAAAAGAATGAATGAATTTCAGCAGTGTCACAAACAGTGAACCATCTTTCCTGAGGGGCAGAAGGAAGATGCCCTGTTTGGGCAGGGAACTTCTTTGATGACCTATAATCCTTGTCAGTTTGCTGCTTAGGAGGTGGGCTTTTGCAGCCAGATCTTCACTTTGAAGCCAGTGCTGGGACCCTTTCTTATCTTTTATGTTCCAAATCTTCTCCAAACTTACAGTATGGGCAGGAATTTACTACCATCTGACCCTTTTAGGGTATTCTTGATATGGAGTCTTCATTCAGTTTGTATTCTTGTTTCTTGGATAAAAATTAAGAATGCATAGGACTGTTTGCTAAGGATTATGACTATTCTTTGTTGATACCCTATAATTTCCAGATAGTTTTCTCTTTTCATAGCTCTTGGACTTTTCTATGCCTGGGTCCATGTAGCATGAAGATATTAAAGTGGAAGATGTGGTATTCAAAATTTTAGGACGTATTGGATTACTTGCAACTTAATTATGGACTTTTTAAACTTACTTCGAATTTTGATGGGATCCATGTAACACAGAGGTTGCCGCAAAGTTTACTGAATTGGACTAAAACTCAGCAGGTATGATTTTTTTCAGTTATTTTTCTATTTTCTTTAATTGCCTGGAGAGGCCTCTTGCATGTATTTGAAAAACCTTGTCTTTGATTATCTGGGAAGGCTGAGTTCAGGAATCATTCAAGCTCTTGTCTGTGTCTGTGCTAAAGAGATTACAGTGGGGAAACCAAGTTGTCTGACCTTTCATACAGTTATAGTTATTAGCTTTGGAGTATTGTGGACTTCCTGTGAAGCAACATTTGCTATATGATTTCTGTAGATGGTAACTATTAAGTTTTCACCAGGAGATTTGCTGCAGTAGAAGATCATGTCCTGTGCGAGAACACCAAAGTGTGTACCTGGAGGATAGAGCACACAACAATGGTTGAATGCATGATCATATAATATTCAGGTCCTGGCATTGCCAGGTAAAATGAGATAGCTTTTCTGGGAAGTGCTTTTGTGTTGGAGATCTTGGAGACTAAAATGGAGTTATTGATTTTAATATTGGAAAAGGAATTATTTAAGAAACTAAAAGTGGAATTTAGGAGAAATCTTTGATGTTTGGAACTCTCTGGACCATTCCTAGCTGAGTACAGATCCTTCTCAGCTTGTAATGGCTCATCAGGGAATTTTCTTCTTTCTCCATTTTCTAAAATTACAAATTGTGTCAGAGAGGAAAGAAAATGACAGCAAAGTCTAAATCTGAGGACCCTTCTTAGTTACTCCTGGTTTGAACTTTAAGAAGCATTATATATATATATATATATATATATATATATATATATATATATATATATATATTAGGTTAGGGTTACCTAACCCTAAACCGTAACCCTAACCCTAATAGTATTTCTTTCTTCTTTAACTGCAGTTCCCCAAAACAAGGGATTTGGTTATACCTGAAGAGAACTTGAAGTTTTGGAAGCGATTAAGCTACATGTCTATTAATGTTTTAGTTCCTTCACCTAGAACTAAGGTTTGAAAGTGGTAAGTAGCCTGGGCTTAAGAGGATCTAACAAGGCAGCCAGGGTGCAATGTGTGGTCAAGACTCAAGAAGGTAATGATGGTGGAAAAAATATAATGCATAAGGTAACTGGGGTAGCAGAGTATAGTCTGAAATCAAGAAACTCAAGAATAAGTATGAGCCAGTAAAAGGCTTTCAGGATGTTGGACAGCTCACAAGGCACTGCTACGTGATTAGCCTTTAGTCCAGCCTTTCCCAGCCTGGTGCCTTCTAGAACCTTGGACTGCAACTCTTATCAATCCTGATCATTGCCCTTGATAACTGGGACTGAAAGGAGTTCAAAACATCTTGAGGCCACCAGGCTGGAGAAGGCTGCCTTAGCTCATCCCTGACTACTGTTTTCCAAATCATTCTCTTTTCTGAAAATGAATAGCCTTAAAAGAGGCATTTGGCTCTCAGGCTTGGAGGTCAATGTTCTATTGCTTCCCAGTCAATTTTCAGATAAAGCCTAGGACAGCAAGAGGCCCTGGAAAATGTCAGGCCTCTGAGGTGGGGGCTGAAACTGGGCATTCTAGTTCAAGGGTATCATTCTTTGGGGGACTTGGCTGTCAGAGTCTGAATGTTCCGCAGCTGGCACCAGCTCTCCAAATCTGACTGTCCCTTCCCTTCTATGTCTTTCTCCTGGTGCTGCTGCTTGAGGTTTGACTCGTAATTCTTCTAAATAAGACCATTCCCTTTTGAATGATAATTCCACCAGATATTACAGAAATGCCACAGTGTCCTTCCTTACATATCAGACCTACTGCTGTCCCTGTCTCCCAGGGCCTAAGACCTGGCTGAGAAAATACATCTATAAAGACCGGAAACAAAATTTGGCAATCCAAGGGCCACTGCTGTTCTTCCAAGTGCACTAGTCCAAATATTAGTGCCCAATATCCTAATAGTGTACAACTTGTGGCGAACCAAAAGTGAATGCTGGAAAAAAACCAGCTGAAACAGAAAACAAATGACACCATCTTCAGGCGTGAATCTCCTGCTAGATGATTTCACTTTAGGATGTAATCTGAAACCTGAAGTCTGAATGCTTCCCTGTGAAGAAAAATAAAACTAGTTCATATATTAAACCAGCATATCAGGGATTAGTTGTTTTTAGTCATAAAGTCATGTCCGATGTATCGCGACCCCACGGACAACATTCCTCCAGGCCTTCCTGTTCTCCACCATCCTCCAGAGTCCACTTAAGCTCATGCCAACTGCTTCAGTGACTCCATCCAGCCACCTCAATCTCTGCTGTCCCCTTCTTCATTCGCCGTCAATTGTTCCCAGCATTAGGCTCTTCTCCAGTGAGTCCTTTCTTCTCATTAGGTGGCCAAAGTATTTGAGTTTCATCTTTAGTAAAGAGCTGTCAGGGTCAATCTGACCTTCTAAAGAGCTGTCAGGGTCAATCTGACCTTTTAAAGAGCTGTCAGGGTCAATCTCCTCTAGGACTGACTGGTTTGATCGCCTTGCGGTCCAAGGGACTCGCAGAAGTCTTCTTCAGCACCACAATCAAAGGACTCAGTCCTTCGGTGCTCAGCCTTCCTTATGGTCCAGCTTTCACAGCCATACATTGCAACTGGGAAAACCATAGCCTTGATGATACGCACTTTTGTTGGCAGGGTGATGTCTCTGCTTTTTAGTATGCTGTCTAGATTTGCCATAGCTTTCCTCCTAAGGAGCAAACGTCTTTTAATTTCTTGGCTGCAGTCCCTGTCTGTGGTGATCTTGGAGCCCAGGAAAGTAAAATCTGTCACTACCTCCATTTTTCCCCATCTATTTGCCAGGAAGTGAGAGGACCGGATGCCATGATCTTAGTTTTCTTAAGGTTGAGTTTCAAGCCAACTTTTGTGCTCTCCTCCTTCACCCGCTTCAAGTTCCTCTTCACTTTCTGCCATGAGAGTGGTATCATCTGCATATCTGAGGTTGTTGATATTTCTCCCAGCAATCTTGATTCCAATTTGTGATTCATCCAGTCCCACATTTCTCATGACATGCTCTGCATATAAGTTAAATAGGCAGGACGACAGTATACAACCTTGCCGAACTCCTTTCTCAATTTTGAACCAATCAGTGGTTCCGTGTCCAGTTCTCACTGTTGCTTCTTGACCCGCATATAGGTTTCTCAAGAGACAAATAAGATGGTTTGGTACTTCCATCTCTTTAAGAACTTGCCACAATTTGTTGTGATCCACACAATCAAAGGCTTCAGCACAGTCAATGAAGCAGAAGTAGATGTTTTTCTGGAACTCACTAGCTTTCCCCATGATCCAGCGTATGTTGGCAAGTTAATCTCTAGTTCCTCTCCCAGCATATGTTGGCAAGTTAATCTCTAGTTCTTCGAAATCCTGCCTGTACTTCTGGTAGTTCTTGGTCCACATACTGCAGGAGCCTAGCTTGTAGGATTTTGAGCATAACTTTGCTAGCATGTGCAATAAGTGCAATGGTGCAGTAGTTTGAACATTCTTTGGCATTGCTCTTCTTTGGGATGGGAATGTACACTGACCTTTTCCAATCCTGTGGTCACTGTTGAGTTTTCCAAATTTGCTGGCATATTTTGTGTAGCACTTTTACTGCATTGTCTTTTAAGATTTTGAATAGCTCAGCTGGAATACTAGCTTTGTTGTTGCTAGTATTCACTTCCACTAGCTTTGTTGTTGCTCAGGCTTCCTAAGGGCCTTTTGACTTCACATTCCAGGATGTCTGGCTCGAGGTCAGTGACCACCCCATTGTGGTTATCAGGGATGTTAAGCACTTTCTTGTATAGTTCTTCTGTGTAATCTTGCCACCTCTTCTTAATCTCTTCTGCCTTTGTTAGGTCCCTGCCATTTTGGCCCTTTATCTTGCCCATCTTTGCATGAAACATTCCCTTCATATCTCCAATTTTCTTGAACAGATCTCTGATCCTCCCTATTATATTGTTTTCTTCTATTTTTTTTGCACTGTTCATTTAAGAAGGCTTTCTTCTAGCTATTCTCTGGAATTCTGCATTCAATTGGGTGTATCTTTCTCTTCCCCCCTTGCCTTTTGCTTCCCTTCTTTCCTCAGCTATTTGTAAAGCTTCCTCAGACAGCCACTTTGCTTTCTTGCATTTCTTTTTCTTTGGGATGGTTTTAGTTGCTACCTCTTGTACAATGTTGCGAACCTCCATCCATAGTTCTTCAGGCACTCTACCTATCAGATCTAATTCCTTAAATCTATTTGTCACCTCTACTGTATATTCATCAGGGATATGATTTAGGTCATGTGGTTTTCCCTGCTTTCTTCAATTTAAGCCTAAATTTTGCAACCAGAAGCTCATGATCTGAGCCACAGTCAGCTCCTAGTCTAGTTTTTACTGACTGTATAGAGCTTCTCCATCTTTGGCTGCAGAGCACATAGTCAATCTGATTTCTGTGTTGACCGTCTGGTGATGTCCATGTGTAGAGTCATCTCTTGGCTTGTTGGAAAAGAGTGTTTGCTATGACCATCGTATTCTCTTGACAAAATTCTACCAGCCTGTGTCCTGCTTCATTTTGTACTCCAAGGCCAACTTGCCTGTTATCTTTTGACTTCCTACTTTAGCATTCCAATCCCCCATGATGATATGGCCATCGACTTCAGCATCTTCAGCACCAGTGGTTGGGGCATAGACTTGGACTACTCTGATGTTGAATGGCTTGCCTTGGATTAGAACTGAGATCATTCTATCATTTGGAGATTGTATCCCAGTACTGCTTTTCCTACTCTTTTATTGACTATGAAGGCTACTCCATTTCTTCTGAAGGTTTCTTGCCCACAGTAGTATGCCTGATGGTCATCTGAATTAAATTCACTCATTCCTGTCCATTTTAGTTAACTGATTCCTAAGATGTCGATATTCAGTCTTGTCATATCTTGTTTGACCACGTCCAACTTGCCTTGATTCATTGATCTTACATACCAGGTTCCTATGGAGTATACATCTTTACAGCATCAGACTCTCCTTTCACTATCAGATACATCCGCAACTGAGTGTCCTTTTGGCTTTGATCCAGTCGCTTCATTCTTTCTCGTGCTACTAGTACTAGCCCTCTGCTCTTCCCCAGTAGCATATTGGACACCTTCTGACCTAAGGGGCTCATCTTCCCAAGGGTCTTGGGTGGCCCTGCACGGCATAGCTCATACCTTTATTGAGCTATACAAGGTGCTTCACCACGACAAGGCAGTGATCCATGCAGGGGATATCAGGAATAATGTTCTATTATTTGGTTTACTGTCTCTTACTATCAGTATAATAATTAGTACTTGGAGCTCTAAAATAGATCCTTTTGTATTTTATCCAGACCTCAACAGCTTTGGCCAATTTAGTTGTGGCTATTAATGTGTCGTTTAGCTTTTAAACAGCCCATATATATCTACTATTTTGGGGAACCTATTAAGGTTCTACAGCTCTTCCTGTGTCACTGAATCTCTCTGAAGATTTGAAGTATCTGGTAAAGCTGCCCAAATCATTTTTGAATGAGTTACAAGTGGCATTTCAATGATCAAATATAATATAGCTACCTTCCAGGAGGAAAGTGAAAGAGTAGGACTGCATTCTTTAGCATAATTTGAAAGGCTTAAGAAGGCCCTCCTAACCATAAAGTTCTTAAATAATGAATAATATGCAGCCCAGTGAACCTTATGCTGTGAGTAGTATTGCAGTAGAAAACTTATGTGCAGGGTGAGAACTCACCAAACCTGGGTTGGATTATCTTATTCAGCTGTCAACCATAGGTCTGATATTTGAATGTGGAAAGTAGCTAAAGAAAATCAGAAAGCTTAGACATAATGACAGATAACTTGCCTTTCACCTGACATTTTGTGTTCGTGCTTAGCATTTAATGCTATTTGTGAATAACCAACATGGAGTTGCTTTGCACTTCTACATTTATTTGCTGAGCTGCCCATTTATTAATGCAACCAGTGTTCTCCAGGATACTACCATCAAAGCATAAAATATAGTTAAGACTTCCAGCAGAAACTGAAGCAAAAGTCTGCTTTTATTAAGGAACATTCTGTCAAAGTGCATAAGACAAGAAGCATTTTAACCATGAATTGCCATGAATATGCAAAAGCCCTTCAGAGAGGCAGGAATTCTCCCACCTAAAAGTAAAATAGTTTTCAGAGGGGATTACATGAGATTTACAGGAGTAAAAAAGCTCCCCACCCCATCCCAACACACACACACACACACACACACACACACACACACACACTCTTTTGGTATTTCTACAAAAAGTCAAAAAGACTTTTAAGAAACATTCTTTGGAGATAGGAACAAAGCAGCTAAATCCAGTAAAAAGGTTGAACAGATTAGTTTTGAAATAGATTATTTAGGAAAAGTTATAATAGTTAAATAAGTACGTATGTGGAGACAGGAGAGGAAATTCAAACAAATTCACAATGAGAATGTTGAGTGTGTGTGTGTGCGTGTGTGCGCATGCGCGCCTTCTTACCTCTGTGCTCATTTAATGAACTTTTCAGTGTGGGTAGTAATACTGTAGGCAAAATATTGGCCTGGATAAGCCCTGATTCAATCTTTCTGAAGCAGCCTGTGGCCTTCTACATCCCCTTTAGAAGTTGCCTATTGTCAGACACAGAATGCTGATCAAGTTGGCCCATGGATCGGGCACAGTAAGGCCCTTCAGCCATCGCATAGTGCCTTTTTGTGTCTGCATCTGAAAGTGTAAATGAAATAGAAGGAAGTGTTCTTGTGAGGCAGATAATCCATATCTGAACTGCAGCATTGCCTGGTGAAGAGGCAGTCGCGCTCCCTCAGAGCAAAGTAACAAGAACACCTCCACATTAAGCCCCCGTGGTCTATGAGAACAAAGCTGACACCAAATAACAAATGAAATGGAGGGATTTCAAGCAGCCTTGAACTTGAATTCACTCGTGCCCTTGGGAGACATGAAACATGACTTCCTTACTGGAGTGCCGAAAGAATCGAGGTGTGAATTTTCTAACCTGGACTAAGGTTGGAGCACAAAGTAGAAGCAGAAAGGGGAAAAATTTAAAATAAATCATTGACTTGCTCCTAATCTCTTTAAAAAAGACTTGCAGCAAGCAACAAATGTTTTTCCCCATTTTAATAATAGACTGCTTGTGAAAATTGAAATAGTTTGTCTACTTTCCCTTATTATGGGAAATATGCAATAAAGAAGTCTCTTAGGTATTGCAGCTGAGATGTGATCCCAAAAAGGAGTACTTACATTCTTTTGTCTAAAACAGCAAGCTGGGGAGATGAGAATTTGGCAGTTACAAAGGAAGGATGAAGAAATGCAGAATATCTAAGAGACAGAGAGGAAAGGGGAATAAAACTACATTGGGAATTATTGTTATTGTTATTTCTATCCTGCACCACAGATGAAGCTTTCTGGGCAGTTCACACAATCCATAAAATCAAATGATAAAAATGCAAAAATCATATAAATCAGAAAAAATTAAGTTTAAAATAGCTAAAAAAAAGAGCTAAAGACAATGGTAAGAACTGACAATGCAAACAATTGCAAAAAGTGAATCTGCAAACACCTGTGATTCCTTTCAAGCCACAGGTTGCCAAGTAAGTCCTTGAAAGCTTCAGAAAAGACGGCTGTCTTAACCTGGCACTGAAAAGATGGCAGATTTGGTGCCAGCTGGGCTGCAGTGGGGAGGTTATTCCAGAGATGGGTGGCCACCAGCAAGAAAGCCCTTCCCCAGTTACCCCCCTCTGAACTTCCCTCAGAGTTTGCATCCAGAGGAACACCTCAGAGGTTGAGCATTGTGTCCAACGAGATCATGGCTGGGAGAGGCGCTCCAGCATATTTGCATGCTTCATCTTGCAACCTTTACCATGTTCTTCCTCTGTGGGTGGGAGCGCACCACCTCCTCTCCCACCTGGGTAGGGCCAGGTTTGAAAGTATGCATTCTGTAGTGTAGTGGTAAATGTTCAAGTGTGGGCACTCGAATGACTCCCTCTACAGTTGTGCCTCCAAGGACAGTCCAAAAATCACAGGCAGCCGGGTTGTCCTGCGTTAACAAAGTGCTCTTTTCTCCCTGATTAGATAGAGAAGGAGCTGCTTCTTCCCAACTAGGCAGGGAAGCCTCAAGATGGGACAGATCTATTTGTATGGCTTGCATGTAGTTACCTAGTCCTGTTGTGAAGTTTTACTAGTGAATTGCTCTTCCTATGGTCCATCTAATATTTAACCTAAATAGACCCTCTAGCAATTTTAAACCACCTTATTGATTCTGTCTGAGCTCATTTAAACTACCTGAAAGCTGCAAGCATTTTTTTAATTGGGTCCCTCTACACCTCTGAATATTGGAATTATGTTTACATACAACAAAAGCCAAAATTCTAAATGAGCACTTTGCATTTTAATGCATATTCTGCACATAAGTGTTTTGCATATTCTCAGTGTTGGCAGATGGATCTTAAAATGCACTGAAAGAAGTAAAGAAAGGGGGATCTGAAATTTTAAGGAACAAATATGAAACTTTTTCTTTCTGCAGACGGTGCAATATATTCATCATCATTGACTGAAAATTAGCTAACCTTTGAGTCAGAGAGTCCACCGAGACCATCAGATGGAAACTACAATCAAAAATAACTATATAGCAGACACTAACAAGTTCAATGTATTCTCAGTTGTGTTTTTAACAGAGGCAAAAGGAAAATGAGAAAAACACTTCAGTAGCTGATAAATGCAATTTTGAATAAATCCCAGTCCCTCAAAGAAACAAAACCTAAGTAAGCAATCTGATGCCCACTTATGTACACTTTTTGCCCCGTTATAGGTACCCGCAGAAGTGTGGGAGCTATGTCCCTATGTGTGGGACTGAGCCATACAGCTGGGAAGAAGGTATAAATGAAGCATGGATGAAATCACTCCATGCTATCCTGTGCTCAGCCCAGTTCACACCATGATTCCCATTGTGCATCTCATATTTGTAAAAGAAGGCTACCTCTCATCGATTTTAAATCCAAGTCACAAGAACTACACAATGTGTAGATGCCACTAAAACGTGCATCCATCCTTAGTCTTCTGTGATTTCTTCTGATTTGCACAGAAAAGCTTTTGCAACCTGCTACAACTGTTTTTGGTATAGGCACACACGCACACCCCCCGCAATTGGTCTGAACAGACTGATTCTGCTGGGACCAATTTGAAAGCCATACTCTTTAACTCAGGTACTGATCCTGAGCTGAGCTTAGGATTTCTTGTCTCTGTTTGACTATCATGGCGATTCAGGCAAGGCTAAGTGGAACATGGTGGTTGCAGGGAGCACAATGTGAATGGCAGAGGAATGTGAATGCATGGCCAACAGGCACAGGAAGCGACAGATGCTGAGGTTGGAGGAAGCAGGCAATCAGAGAGGCAGAAGCAGGCTTGCAGTGGGGCAAAGCTAAGCACCATCCTTGCTGGGTGAGCACTGTTCAACCCGGATAGCAAGAATTTTGTGAAGGCTTGTAAATTGTTCTCAAAAGCCTGAAACTAAGTTCACTCCCATTCTTACTGCTGCTGTATGAAGGAAAGAGTCCAGCTTCTTTCTCCCTCTTAGCCAGCTGCCTTTTTCCTGGGTCTCTCTCACCTTCTTCACCAACACAATCTACCACTTGTTGGGACTGCAGATGGTGCCCTTTGCCGTAGGGAGGCACATGGTGGCAAACATCTATATCCTTAGCTGATACAGCAGGTCTAGGTAGTTGCTTATGCAACTCTTCTGTCAATTGATCGTTCCACTGTCATATGTTTTTGGGTCCACAGCATTTAGGGAACTTTCCCAACTGTTGACTAAGATGCTTGAGGAGACCTTACTGAATAGAGAAAAACTGGAGCTAAGGATGTCAGTGGCATTCAGAAAGGGCTTCAGGACCACCAGAAGCTGTGAGGGAACATCCCATCCCTCAACAGTGAATCTTGTACTCCAATATCATCCAGCCTTGCCAGTTCACCTAGCACTCTTTTCTGTTCTTCTGTGTGCTCCTGTGTGAGGAATGGTGAAGTCCATTTCATCCCCATATCCTATATCACATGGTGCTGAGGGAGTTCCAACTCTGAGCACCCTTGAACGAGCCTGCAAGGAAAAGATCCAATGGAGAAACCAGCATGGAGAACAACAGTAAATGAAACCATCAAAAAACCAGTCTTTCTTCTGATACCACACCTAAATTCTTCTCCTTAAATGTTGTAAGTTGAACAAAGAAGGATAAAAAATGCTTGAAGGTACATCCTTTTAAATTCACACCATAAAACGATCTATCCCCTAAATTGAAGTGATTGGAGCATCTAGTATAATATGACCTAAGATTAGAAGGCAGACTTGTCAGTGGTTCAGCCATATTCTTTCCTCTCCTCACTCACCATTTTGGAGAAATGAAACCGAAGGACACTCTTTGGAGAGGTTACACTATGGCTGCATCTCTAAATGCAAAAAAACAAAAAACTTAACAAAGCCTCAGTCTGGCTCAGTTTTGGGTCTGGTGGCCTTGCCATAGGAAACACCAGGACTGATGCTTCGGGTTCCATCCAAATCCAATACACATCTCTAGTAAGTGGGCCTTTGCAGGGAGATTGATATCCATTCACTCCATGGATTGAATCCATGCAGAACTCAATGCTGATTGCTTGAGGTCACACAACTCCTTATTTTCCATGATGGGTTCAACTGGTTACTGAAAGGCAAGTAATGGGAGCCACCAGATAATGTCACACAGGTGTCTAATGCAATTTAAGGCAGCTTGCTTCTAATTTAAGTCTTACAGATTGACCACATCTTTCTGCTTGCTGAAAATGCACATAGGTAAATATATATCAAAGATGGTTTCACTTGTGACATTTTTCCTCCATGAAATGAACATTGAGATGTAAAGGTTGACCATATTGCAAGTGTTTCTGTGTCCATATTATATAGCAGTGATGGCGAACCTTTTAGAGATCGAGTGCCCAAACTGCAACCCAAAACCCACTTATTTATTTCAAAGTGCCAACACTGCAATAAAACCTGAATACTGAAGTTTTAGTTTAGAAAAAACAACTCATACATTAACATCCTTTGTCTTAAAAGGAAAACACAATAACAGAGCTTTCAATGGTACAAACAGCTTTTTATTCTCTTTGCTAAATCTTAGATATTAAATTTCAATTTTTCATAAGAAAACTCAAAGCTAAAATCTTGTGTTAATAAAAACGAATGTATTAAAACTCACAGCCAGTCCAAGCAAATCTCTCTCTCTCTCTCCTTGGCAGCACACTGACTGGCCATGCAAAAGCTTGGATGAGTCATGGCTAATGAGTCATAGCTCATGATGTCATCACCTGGCACTGCTACTCCTTTCCGAGCATGTGCATGACCCCCATGTGCACTGTTATCCGATGTTTGGCTGCTGGGGCGATCTTGGGGCAACTTGGCTCACGTGCCGACAGAGGGGGCTCTGCATTCCCACTGCAGCATGTGTGCCATAGGTTCGCCACCATTATATAATTTGTAAGCCTTCTGATTGGCTCACAGTGACTAAACAGAACCTTGTATTCCTTTCCACATATGGAAGTTTAGTTTATTTAACCATACTTAGCTCATGTTCTCTGATTATGCCAGTATGGCAGTAAATTAAAAGGGCAACATTTTCCTGTTCTTTGGTGATTGCTATTTTTCAATAAACATGTAAACTTTTAAGACTGTTTTAATGTTACCAGATCAGCTTTGCTTATGTTAATTGCTGGATTTATTTTTTATTTTTTCCTACTTATTTTTGTTCCCACCTGCTTTTACAATCTGCTTTTTATCAGAAAATTGATGTGGGGTTGTCAGTCTGTTCCTACATCCTTAATGTCTTCTGCTAGAGCACAATGAGTCCTATTAAATTGGGAATCATTAGGTGATAGCAACACATCTCCTAATATTGTAAAGCAAAGCAGCTTTTCTTTGCTGTTTTGCAGAGGAAGAGCAGTGGGAGACAACCATATGCAGTGTCAATTCCAGCAAATGACATCTGTTGCAAAATTGCATGTTTGCCCCAGTTAGCCATAAATTGATGCCAGCACACCTCAGCTGCAGAGGTCTGGAACTTCATAACACAGCAGGACTGGCAGGTGACAACGCAATGAACAACGTTAGCTATTAATTAAATGCATATGAATTAAAATGGCAAACTATGGAAGATTCAGACTGCAGTTTAGATGACAACAGATGAGAGTGAATCCAAAATGATACATTTTGTTTTGGTTTAGCATTGCCAATGTCAAGGAAGAGATGGCACAACTGTCCTAATCACCTGTTTTTAACACCTCCAAGCTGGTTCATCTTGTTTTGAGGCTGTTCTATTCTTGGTACACAATGAATAATGTTCAATTTCTTACTAGAGATCTTTGAAGAATGTTATGTTTGCATAACATAATATATACTGACCAGATCCTCAACTCCAGATGAACTTGTTGATTAAAACATAGGTATTTGTTAGACTGTGCTCTGCTCCAAATGTTATGACATAGTTCTTAGCTCTAATTCATAAAATAGAATACATATATGCTTTATCTGAAAAAGTTTTACGCAACTCCCCAGCCAAAATGTCTCCAGATCTAGCTTACATATCACCATTTGTTCTATTGGCTTTGTCTTATTTCTTTGATCTTGTTAACTTCCCAGAGAGCCTTTAGGCTATTGGGCAGTATAAAAATGCAATAAATGAATAAATTTAAACAACTGTTCCTACCTGCCTTGCAATGTTATGGCATGTCATGAGTTGAGCTGACTGGATCTGGGGGTCAGACTAGATGGCCCTGGAGGACCTTTCTAACTTGCTCTGTTTCTAAGTTTCTAATGTACAAAGGTATGACAAAGAAAAAAGGGAATGTTTGTGGGGCAGGGACATGGGAAATACTAATTATCCCAGCAGGGCTTTTGGAAAGGCCTTGTTTCCTTTTCTAATTTCCCTCAATACAGTCTGTTGCAAAGGTTGCTACAGTTAGGAAGAGAGGCATATTTGGAAATGTGCTACAATACACGGTCAGAGCAATCTTATGGCCCTTAGAAAGCATCCAGTATCCTACAGTTCTCCCATTTCCCACCTACAAACAGAGCTATGAGTGCACAGGAGGAGATGCAAATGTCCCAGCTGCCATAGACATTTCAGTGGTAGCTTTCCTTTATGGATAAGTGGAAAGGTGGCAGTGAGAAGGAAGAAGAGACCTATATCTACAAGATCACAATGCTTCTCTTTCACCTGCCCCAGCCACTAGACATAAGGAACTTAGATAAGTCAAGAAATAGAACAAATGGGACAGGAGCTCCCAGCCTCCTTGCAGGCAGGATTCTGGATATACTGCTCTGATCTCAGTCTCTTAATGCACAATCCAGTGGATGCTTGCACAGAAAAGTTCCTTTTCCACATGCTTCAGGATTTTTTCTTCCTCATGATACATAGGAGTGTTCCCTTAAATGTGTTAATTATCATACTTCTTTTTACAAATTAAATATCACTGTGAAAGTGGGATGGAGCGAACATGTGTGAAAGTGACACAAGACAGTAATGGATGGATCTGTCCTTCTGTATGTCATATAATTTTGGCAAAACCATTTCTGCTTTGTTCTCGCAGGTTCCTCAGCTAGCCAAATGTAAGGATCATTCAGAAGGCCCCAGGTTGTTGCTTAAATGTTTATAGTTTATATTTTCCATGTGGCAGAATGTTCAAGATATAAGTATTTTATTTAGGCAGTAAAAATACACTCTATTGCATAATTCAAAGCAGCTGACAGGCAATTTGTTAAAATAATAGACAATCAAACAATGCAACCCCACAAGTACATGACAGCAGAAACAAAATAAGCTCGGATAAATAAATAAAGCAAGCAAGCAAGCAAGTGAGCAAGCAAGCGAGCAAGCAAGCGAGCAAGCAAGCGGAGGTGTCCCATACAGAAACCTAGGAAATACAAGAGTTAATCTATCTCAAATATCTGAACAGCGTCATCCAATATGGTTGCCTGTAACTTTCCAAACTTGCATGACTATAGGTCTCCAGTGGAGGTGGGAGGAGCACGGAGACAAGGATTACCTCCACACTTCTCTTTCTCTCCCAACTTCAGCCCTCTACACTTTTTACTTCTCCATCCTACACCAGCTCAGAAGTTGCGCTTGTGACTATGGAACTGCAACCACCATGGACAGATCTGTGACGGCTAGGACAGATGGTGGGCATTCCAGATGCTGAGCTCCAGTTCTGACCTCAGAGCAGTTTTCTGAGATGAGTGAAGGCACTCCACATTTTCCTATGGCTGTCCAGATGGTGTCAAATAACCATAGGATGGTGCCCATAGGAACAATTTTACCTGCATGCAAGGAGCATTGGGACTAGAAGAACAATACTGGGGCCAAGCCCAGTGCAGACAGCATTGGGACTACGTTGAGGCCACGTTCCTACTAAATCTATACTGACTTCAGTCAGTAGGGGTACATAGAGCAGGACCTTGGATGTTTGATGTTTAAGAAAAAGGTGGTTTTTAAGTTTCCAAAATATTTGTAGCTTTAAAGGTGAGCGATTTCCCCTTAAGATGAGTCCAGAAATGACCAGACATCCAGTGCAGATCAAACAATACTGCAGCTATATAATCCAAACAGCCAGTCTCGCCAGCCAAACTGGTAGTGACATTTTATACTAGCTGAAGTTGCTCAATTCTTTTCAGTGAAGCATATTACAGTGGTCTAGTTTGGAGATCACTGGGGCATGAATGTCTAGTGCAGATTCTGCTTTCCAGTATAGTGGATTGGGTGGCACATCACCCAAAGTGCATCACCCAAAGTATCATAGTCAACACCACCACCTGTGCTTTTAAAAGTACACCTGAGGCTTCAGCCTATTTCAAACAGTTTGTGTATGTCATACAAAATCAGGTAGTTTACTGACAGTACAGGGATTGTTTTAATTGAACTACATTTAAGTTTGTCTTTCTCCATTCAGTCCTTGTCAGCTGTCAAACATTGGTTATGATGCTTTCCTAGGATCCTCACGGAAATGAAAAATAGGCAATACTGATGACCCCAAAGGCCAAATCTCTGGATGATTTCATGATGAAGTACATGCTCTGTGGCTAGAAGGTGTCAGTTCTGCTCTGGTATTTTTAGGTAGCACTGGGAAAGATCCTGATTTGAAACCCTGGGGGAAAGTTGAAAATGATAACTGATAATACTGATGATCAATGTATATCTACCCTTCTATGTGGTCTCCCAAGAGAACCACCGAATCAAAATGGATCAAAGAACTTACTGAATTGGGCAATCAGTGTATTAAAAAGAAACATTTTTTGAGCAGATTTCTGTTTTGCTCAGGTTCCCTTTCCATGATTAGGACAAAAACAAAGTCTGGTTGCTGTTCAGATGAATCCTGCAGAACCACACTCAGATGAGCAGCTTGCTTTCTATCACCCTCCAGGCTCTTTACCCACCCACTGTGAAGCACCAAAACAGATGCTGAAACTACCTTGCTATGTGTGCTGTACCTTGTTGATGATATCCCTTTGCACTGGGCTGGGAATGCATTCTTAACTTTGATCTCTCCCTCATGCTTCCAGAAAATAAAGTACACACAGTAGTTCCTGCCAGATGTTTCCATCTGCCTCAAGAATATTCCTGCAGACAGAATCCAAGTTTGAATGACACTGTTGGCAGAATGCCTGTTCAAATGCCAACGTCCCATCCTAATGTAGCTTCAAAAGATTCTTTTGTCCAAACTAAGCACAGTTTCCTCATAATAGTTCTAGTGTCAACCACCCTTCCAGTCAGAAGATCAATTATGTTGCTCAGTATGCCATTTTTTAAAAAGATGAATACCCCTTTGTTGGAGGAAACAGTGCTGAAGACAGTATCGGCCAGCACAGAGGAGTCACTTTCTCACATGAGCAGAAATTGGTGATTTCTTCCTCTTCCTCTTCCATTCCATTCCATTCCATTCATGCCCTGTAGCCGAAGCTCTCTGAGCAGTTTACAACAAAGTATAAAACAAAACAATAAAATACAATCCAAGCAAAATAAGACAACAATGTTACAAAAGTTAAAATTAATTTAAAACAGTTTAAAATACATTAAAATACAATAAAAAGACTCATCTGAAGAAAAAAGCACCATTGAGGGCTCTGGATGACTAAGGATATCTTTAAAGGTCTCTGCAATGAGGGCTGCCTTAACCTGGTGCTGAAAAGATGGCAAATTTGGCTCCAGGTGGGTGCAGCAGGGAGGTTGTTGCAAAGATGGAGGCCCACCACAGAAAGGGCCTTCATCCTAGTTGTTACCTTCTGAACATCTTTAGAGAAATCTGGTTACATTGGGGTTGGGAGAAGCTCTCCAACAGGTATTGCAGTCCTAAGCCATGAAGGATTTTATAGGTTAAAACCAGCACCTTAGATTGGGTCCAGAAGCAATCAGGCAGCCAGTGCAGGTAGGCCAGAATCAGTCTTATATGCTTGAACCTACTGGTCCTGGTTATTAATATCACTGCCTCATTCTGCTGCAGCTCCTGAACCATCTTCAAGGGCAGCCTGATGTAGAGTGTGTTACAGTAATCTAATTTAGAGATTACCAGCATGTAGATTACTGAAGCTATCTTATCCCTTTCCAGGTATGGGAACAGCTATCGGCCAAAGCTGATAGAAGACACTCTGAACACCAATGCCAGATGAGCCTCAAGTGACAAAGATGGATCAAGGAGCAATCCCAAGCTACAAACCTGTTACTCCAGGGGGAGTGCAACTCCATCTAGCAGGTTGAACATCCCCCACCCCGTCAGAGTAACCACCCACCAGCAGCATATCAGTCTTGTCTGAACTGAATTTCACTTTGTTAGCCTTCATCTAGTCCATTGTCAGAGCCAGGAACTGGTTTAGCACATCTGCAACCTCACCTGCTGATGATGAAAAGGCAAAAGAAGAAATAGAGCTGTGTGTCATCAGCATATTCATGGTGGCACACTACAAAATTCCAGATGACCCCACTTGGTGGTTTCAAGTAGATGTTAAAGAGTATGGGGGACAGAACAGACCCCTGAGGAACTCTGTGCTAGGGAATCCACAGAATCCAAACATTGTTCCTAAGCACCATCTTCTGGAGACCATCTTCCAAATGGAAGCAGAACCACTGAAATGGTTCTGCAGTGTCCTCCACTCCCAACTCAGACAGTTGCCTCAGAAGGATACCTTGGTTGATGGTATCAAAAGCCATCAAGAAGTTCAGCAGGATCAGCAGATTGGCACTCTCCCCATCTTGCTCCTGGCATAGATCATCATACAGGGTGACCAAGGCTGTTTCCATGCCCAAACCAGGTCTGAACCCTGATTGAAATGGATCCAGATAATCACTTCTATCAAACTTGGGACTCTTTTTATTATTGGCTAGAGAAACGGGACTTGGCTTATATTTTTTTAAGTTATTATAAATGGAAAAAGAAGGGTGTTCAGGGCTGACCCAGCAGGCTCGATGTTTTTGATGATGGATGTTGTTTGTAGTTTTCTTTTTGTTTTTTTTTAGGATTATAATTTCAAATAAAATTTATTTAAAAAAAAGAAATGGATCCATATAATCAGTGTCATCCAAAAGTGTCTGGAGTAGATAGTAACCACTTTCTCTAGAACCTTGGAAATTGGAAACCTTGGCCTGAAATTGTTCAGATCTTCCTATTCTTACTCATTGAGATAAAACCAGACTCTGTATTGACTTTTGCATAGCTGGATCTATACAATAATACAGTCACAAAATGTTCAGAGTTGCCATCATCTTGACATCACTGATGCAACAAGAACAGCAAGAAGAAACCAATGTTGCTGCTATGCATATAATAATCTGGCATTAAACTCACCATGCACCTTGGTGGCTCTATAGATCACTGGAAGCAGGCAAGCAAGTTGCCTGTGGTTTTGCACACATGCATTCCTGCAACAGAGATCAGATTTACATTTACTTTCTCTTTTGATTAATGGGGTGCAATCTAACGAATGTGCATCCAAGAATCCCAATCCCAATGAAGATAATCAATGGCAATAGCATAGAGAACTATCAGTGTCATTGCTGGAACCATGTTTAGTTGCTTTGACATGTTTGTTATGGCAAATTGCAGTGCTTGAAATGGAAACAAAACCTTTGAGAGTTGTAGGCTGTTATTCATGGAGAGCAGCATTAGAGTATGTTCCCAGGGCTGGCATTAGTCAGAGATGTTTGCAATGAATGACTTCTGCCTTAATGCACCATTATTATTAAAGTTCCAGACAGTATAATTGGGCACCCTGCTAATGCAGGTAGAATTTTCCATTTTCCTGCCATCTTAATTCAGGGTTTTGTCAAATAAAAAAAGAAAAAGCAGCATGCTGTGGGTGGGGGGCATTGTAGAACTGCCTGTGACTGTCTACATTCCTGTACTTAAGGGAAATGTTCATATGAACAAGAAGGAAAGGAGCATATGGCTAAAACAAAAGATTAGGTCATATAAAATAACCAGAAATTTGAGAAGCTATGCCACTTTTTTAATAATCGAGCCTACTGTGTGGTCTGCTTGTTTCAGATTAGACAACATCATAGAATATTAGCATTAAAATTGAGCTGGCTTTCTCCATGACATACACTGTATCACATTAAGTTTATCCAGATTTACACTGACAGTCCAAATGTGAGTGGATGCATTTTATTTCAAGAAAATCTATTTACAACGGTTAGCTAAACAGTGTAGCAATCAGTATACTGGAGACAGAGATGTCTTGGCACTCCATCAGGGTACCATCAGGTCTGCTTGAGTGACACAGAATGGCACCATGCCTATGGCATTTTGCTTGCTTACTGCAAAGGTGCTGTCTCCTTACTAAGTGGAATACAGCCAGGGATTGGGGCAGGCAGTCCATCCCTTATGGAATTCTGTTGCAACATTGAATTGTAGTGGGGCTGTCTAGCTGCTTCCCCACCTCTTCCTGAGCAGGGTTCTGCAAAACCTCTGGGATGTCTCAGTACTATGCTATTTTCAGAATGTGTGCAAACCTTCTTCCTTTCTATTTTTTGGGAAGAAATTACTCAACTTTCCATGGTTTTTTTTCATAAACAAGAGATAAAGAATTTAAGATTTTGTTTTATTTTTTGAAAAAGGTAGGGAAAGCAAAACTGACAGGTTCATTCATTCAAGCACAGGGCTTTCACTGCTGTGTTTGAACCCCCATGTACTCAGCTGTGAAGATGCTGAATTCAAGTTGCCAGAACTTTTTCCCTGAGAATTTCTCTTCCTTAACAGCTAAGTGCTAGGCAGTTACAAGATGGTTCTTTGCATGCTGGTAAAAGTTGTACCTATCAAACTGGGCCAATGCATGTGGAAAATAATTTTGTCTGCTTTCTTGCTTGAGATGAACTTATAAGCATTCACAGATTTCTTTGGATATGAGATGGAATTTGAGGGTTAGGGGGAAAAAAACCAATGCTGGACAAAGGAATATTGACATTTTTGCCTTTTCCTAGCTAATACAACTTATCTGGCACAGGGAGGAAAAAGTGTTGTCATCTCCTCTATACAGAGGCACTGAAGGATATGATGCAAGATCAGAAAGCATCTCTAAGCTTCTCTAAAAGTCCTCTGGGCCTGGCAGAGGTTGGCTTTGGTCACCGTAAGCACAAGCTGCAGTTGAACTGCATCTTTGGTTGGGCCCTTAAATATTGAACAAACTGTACTGAAATTTGGCCAATATCCAATTTTTAAAAAGTAATTTACTCCGAAATAAGTCCTACTTCCATGTGAATATACATTGAACAATTGCAGGATTTTTTAAAAGTTGGCATTCCAATACTCAGGTGAATTAAATCATTAAATCATGCTGGTTCAAAATATTAAAACTACTTTCAAATGCCAGAAAATGACAGATTCATGTGCCAGCAAATGCTATTTTGGGATGCATTAACAAAAGTAATACTTCCAAAGCATGAAAATTGTAGTTTCTCTATGCTTCTCACTAGGCAGACCTCGTCTGGAATACTGTGACTAGTTCTGGGCACCAAGATTTCAGAAAGTTGCAAGTAAATTAGAAAGGGTCCAGAAGAGGACAAAAATGATCCAGGATTTGGAAACATTTCCATATGAGGAGAGACTGAGGGAATTAGGCATGGTCAGCCTTGAGAAGAGAAGACTGAGAGGGGACATGATATCCCTCTGTAAGCACCTGAAAGGCTGTCATAAAGAGGAAGGTCAAGATCTCTTTTTGTGATACCAGAGTTCAGGATGCAGAACAATCAAGTCAAGCTGTGATAACCCAGATTCAGGCTAGATATCAGGAAAAGCTTCCTCACTGTCAGAGAAATACAACAGTGGAATCCGCTGCCTAGAGGCGTGGGGATCTCCCACACTAAACACATTCAGAATGAAACTGGACAGCCATCTGAGTGGGATGGTGTAACATGGCATCCTGCAACAGCAGGGGGTTAGACCTGGTGGCTTTCATGACCCCTTCCAACTCTACTCTTCCATGATTCTATGGTTTTATGAAACCCTAAGCAGCAGAACACTGTACCCACAAAGTGTGCCAACCAACAATTTGATGTGAAGTTCAGGAAAGTTCAAGGATGTCCAAGGCTGGCCAGGGTAAAGCAATGTTTTAGCAACTCCTGTACTTTACTTTTTAACTGGAGTTTTTATTAAAGTATTTTTAATCACTTTGTGGCATTTCCTAAATAGACTTATTTAAGTATCCATTCGTTCATGTGAGATACTAATGTGTTCATTAAATGCAAGTGAAATACAGTTAATCCTCTTCTTTGCATCACACCAGCTTTTCTAATGGTTTTGATGTCTCATCACAACCTTTGAAAAAGTATCTCTAGTGATTCTTAAATGATGCACTCATGTGCCAGCAGAGTTGTGCCAGTTAATGACTGGCAGTGGTTCTGTGGTTTTCCAGGAAAATGACCTCCAGCAGATAAGACAGATCTCATAGAATCATAGGATTGTAGAGTTGGTAGGGGCCAGGAAGGTCTTGGGTCCATCCCCTTCTAGTGTAGGTCACCAAGTTACACCATCCCTCTCAGATGGCTGTCCATCTGCATCCTGAATGCCTCTAGTGTGAGAGAGGCCACAACCTCCCTAGGTAATTGGCTCCATTGTACTGCTCTAGCAGCCAGGAGTCTATAGCTATGGATCTGCCCATACTTGGTTTGCAGTGCAGTGCTGGGAAACAGCAAGAGAGGTTATATGTAAATCAATGTATTTTTTGTATTGTTATATTTAATGGTAATTTATTATGTACTATTGTATTTCAATGTATTTTATCATGTTGTAAGCCGCCCCGAGGTTTCGGCAAGGGGCGGCATAGAAATGTTATAATAATAATAATAATAATAATAATAATAATAATAATAATAATATATATCTTTGGATGGACAGTTTCCATCAGTACTGATTGAAAGACAGTGTGCAGATATTTTGTTTCTCTCTCTTTAACTGTCAGGATAAAAGACAGATTAAAATACAGGAGTGGTACAAGTGGAAGACAAAGATGTTGGTGTATAAATTCTATGTATAAAAGGAAGCCATCAGAAGCTGAAATTGCTCAAAATATTTTATTTTATATGGAGTATACTTCAGTTCTCCCTCCCACTGGTCTCCCAAGCACCAGGAAAACCATGGGGAAAACATGTGAATAGGCACTTGTGATAGTGATTTGACCTTTCAAATATCCATGAAATCCCAGCAACTGAGTCCTGGACCTAGCCATGCATCTCTCAAATCCAGTTTGGCAACACTAGGTGTACCCAGACCTATATGACCTATGGTCCACTAATCTAAATGTTATCTATCAGCCATCTAAGTTGACTCAACGGAGGTTCCATAAACCATTTTTTCTGCCTGGCCAGCACTACATACACAGGGGAGTGAAAGGCACTGATATGTGACTCCTGGAATATGTTTGGCTTGGTGGTCCATGACCTGCAGTTGTCAAACACCAAGAAGTAATTACAGTGGTATTAGAGAAGATATAGCTTTAAAGTTAAATCAGAACATATTTTAGGGTTTAGGTTTATATATATCCTCCTGTAGTTTTCTGTAAAAAGAAGAGTATTGCTAAATGGCCTCTATACTCTCTAGAGCTTATAGAACACCTGGAGGAGAAATTCTTCAATTTGGAACTGCATTGAGTTACAAATGTTTACTGCACCATTTCTCAGTCTTACTGAGATTGTTGCCAAGCCAAGGATTAATACTGTGCCATTTTCACTACAGCAGTGCTGCTGTAATTTAGGAGTTATGAACTACATTACACTTCAGATAACAGCCTTTGACTAGTTAAGGAGAAAAAATTACAGAAAATTAATCTTTTCAAGAGACTCTGGGTAAGCTTTTCTACTGCTTGGAGAAGAGCGCCACTGATCACCCACTGCAAAGCAGAACTCGCGTGGCCCTTTCTGACGTGAGCGTATCTGATGAAACAGTGAAAATGGAATGCTTAAAGTAATGCAGAGCAGAGTGTGAGCACTGAATAAAATATTAAGGCTTAATTCCCTCCTCCATATGGTAATTTCACATAGAGTAGGGATGGGTGAATAGGCAATGTTTGAGATCAGTAGGATTCTCTGAACAGTCTTGCAACTCATCTCATGCTTAATTCCCATTAGCATTTGCAATGGCTGCACCCTCTGTAGGAATGGAAAAATGCCACAAGTCAAGCTGTGACTAAATGTTACATTTGCACAAATTTCCCCAAAATCTGCACATATTTCCTAGCTTTTCCAACCATCCTCCAAAGACTAATTAGCAGGGCTAGTTCTGTCTATGAAGGAACTTTGTGCAAATTGAACTGGAAAAATCAGGCAAAATGAATATAGGCAACTATTTGGAAATGTGTGAATATTTCTGTTAGATACATACTTGTGCTCAGGATCACACTCAGGCTTTTGAAACAAAGCTTGTTTGCATATTTTTCAAAGAAAACAAAATTCTCATTCATCCCTAGGAAAGAGCAACTGAAATCCAACTGGAACAAATGTAGTCTAATATGATAGATAGAGGGCTTAAAGTCTCATTATACCTCATTTCCTCCCTGATATTAGGTATGTACATGTTGTGTGTGTGTGTGTGTGCTGCCAAATCTCTGGCATGCTCACAGCAGACTAGCTGTGCTAATTTTAATGATTCAAATTCAGAGGGTGAAAAAGCTTGTGAGACGGCACAGCCACAAGCTGTGGCTCGAGGTCCTAGACTCAGCCAGGGTGGCTCTAGAAGAGATTAGTCCAAGTGTGGACAGGGATGCAGATCATGGGAGTGATGGGGAATTACAGCCTGCAGGAAGGGATGCTGAAATGGGAGATCTTTCCAATGGAGACCGACCTCCCCTTTTGAGGTGGACCCAGTGGCTTGGCACCAGCACTGGTAAGAAGCCCAACTTGCTGTGCAATAGGTGGAGAAGAAGCATGCCTCTTCCAAGGTTGGGGTACAGGCAGATTCATCAGCAATTGATCAATCAATCTTTATTGTGCAGTCAAAGACCTGACAAAACTCATGAAGGGTTCATATGGAGAGCTTTACGAAGTGAGCAGTAGATCGGGGTCAACGTACTTCTTTTTGTATACTTAGAGACTCATGTGAAACAATAGAAATTACTAAATGAAGACATGGTTTGAGACTGCTGCTGGTCAGAAGGAGGGAAATGGCCCACAACAGTACAAGTTCCTGGAAGCCTTTCAAGTTTGCCATGCCAAATGGGTAGAAATGTAATTCTTGGGAAATTCTCACAGTTCCCTCAGTTTGTATTTGCCTTTAACACAAAACTAAGCATTTTTTGGGTGGGGGAGGGTTGGATGTGAATAGCAGGCATGGGAAACAATGGAAATAAACCTGTGAAACCCTCTTACAATCTTGACCCTGCCTTGTCAGGAGGAGCCAGATACAAATAGTATGTATGTATGTATGTATGTATGTATGTATGTATGTAATGTATAAATAAATAAATGAGCAAGCAAGCCTCAGTTTGAATCTTCAGTTGAATGTGTGTTGATCAAAAGGATAGTGGCCCAGTATAGAACATTTATCTCTAGTTCAATAAATCAAGATGGGGTGTGTGTGTAAGCAGAATGATCAGTGAGCCCAGTTGTCCTCTTGCTCTTTTTCCTTATTTAGTGATACGATTTATTCGATTTTTATTCCACCCCTTATCCCTCTTGGGTACCCAGCTGCAGAGGAGACTTCCTGGGTTTGTAAGTCACAGTCCGTCCACTATTCCAAACAACTGTGGGTTAATTGCCATACAAAGCATGATTAGAAACCATGATGAAACTGGCTTGTTGGACTGAATAATTCTATCTGGATTGGGCTACTCTGCATCATTTTATAGCCTCGTTGCACATTCTAAGATTGCCTGGAAAAGAGAATTGTGACAGTACAGCTGTGGCATTATATATATATATTTATAATGAAATAGTAATAAAAATATTGCTGTGCTGCTGCATATTACGTTCTTTCTCTGTAGCTGAAAATGATTGCAAATAATTTGTAAACTTAAAACAAAACAAAACGCAGGTAAGTGATTGCACTATGATAATTGCCACTTAACTGCAGATAATGCGGCAGTCAAGAGAAATTAGAATGTGGTTCTTTCTCAGGCTTGGTGGAGGCAATGATGACATTGTTAGGTGACTGTGGAATAACATTATATTCCACTATGCAGCTCTGCAGCTACCTGTAATTTGGATTTCCCCCTCCTCCATAGTAATTACTGTAGCCTTTGAACCTCTATTATCCCCTTTAACATGGAGGATATGCTCTGAAAAGCTAATGCTCACACTTAATACCAGATAACAATCAGAAAGCAGAATGACTCTAGCAAAAAGCATCTGCTTTTCTGTAAGTGTGCATTGTCAGGGAAAAAATGGGTTAACATTTGTTCTTAGTTCAAGGAATCAGTTTATTAGCTATGAGATGAAGATGCCACACTGAGAGGTGGAACCTTATATGCAAAGCAGTGGCAAAGGATTCAAGTTCAACGGGCTCTTATTGATGGGACTCTCAAGATTTCTGTAGGCTGCCATGTTGAAAGTTCTTATCAGTCCTAAGTCAAGGCAAAGTTAAGCATGTCAAAATATTCCCTTTGGAACACTTGGGGTCATTCATTCATTCATTCATTCATTTTATAGCATTTTAACCTATTCATACCAGACTATATCAAGATATAAAACCCCAAACGTGCTGCAACATGTATTATATGATAAAACAACAATAACAACAACAATCAAACTTCTGTTCCTGAACCTGCCAGCTTTGTATTCCAGAACAAAGTAAATACAGTCCTTATGGGAAAGTTCTGCAGTCCATTGCATGGGAAGTAATCAGGGCTGGGAAAGGAATAGGATCCCATCTGGAAATCTTTGTATTCTTCCTTCCCATCATGCAGTTGCTAGATTCTCAAAGAATCCAGCATTCCACACATTTCAGCTTCCCATCCAACCCACCAAATTGGTGGGCTAACAGAACTTGATAAGAGAAAGGAAAGGCCATGGAATTTTACTGAACTGAGTAAGGTGCACTGGTTAAGCAACAAGAAACATGTGATGGTTCAGGTGAACACCTGCCTGTGTGGATAGGAGTTATGAGACTCCTCCAATTCTACTAAAGGGAGTAAACTAAAGTGGGTAAAGCAATAATGTTATGTGACCCTAACATTCTGTGGGACTAAAAGGAGGAAGAGGGAAGCACTTCAGTTGTTCCCAGGAAACTCAGACAAAATTTCACTTGGGAAAGAGGCTCATCCCATCCTGGTCCATCTTTGCTGGATGAGTTTCTGCCTTTGTGGCCCAATGATGTGGACAAGATGTTTGGCCAAGTCTGGCCTACCACCTGTTTGCCCATCTTGTCTTATTGAAAGATCTATTGAAAGATCTATTGAAAGATCTATTGAAAGAGAGCCAGCATGGTGTAGTGGTTAAGAACACGGGATTGGGACTCAGGCGATCCGGGTTCTAGTCCCCGCACGGCCATGGAGCCAACTGGGTGACTTTGGGCCAGTCACAGACTCTCAGCCCAACCTACCTCACAGGGTTGTTGTTGTGGGGATAAGATGGAGGAGGAGAATGATGTAAGCTGCCTTGAGCCCTTTGTAGGAAAAAGGCAGGATATAAATGGAAAAATAAAAAAATAAAATAAATAAAATAAATAAATAAAATCTAGGGATGGTTCTGGAGTCTATAAGTGCTACATTAAAATGACTGTGGCTGTACCAGTCCTAAAAATATCAAACTTGGACCCAGGTGATGTGGATAAGTGCAGATCACTAGCCAATGTCCCATTCCTGGACAAGGTGACTGAGTGGTGGTGGCCAAGCAACTCTAAACTCTCTTGGAGGAAATAGATTATCCTGACCCATTTCATTTGGGTTTCAGGCCTGGTTTTGGGTCTGAGACTGCCTTGGTCATGCTGTGGTATAACTTTTGTTGGGAAAGAAACAGGAGATGTGCGATCCTGTTGATTCTCCTGGACCTCTAAGAGGCTTTCAATACCATCGATCATGGTATCGTTCTGGAGCAGCTAGCCAGGTTAGGAATTGGAGGCACCACATTGAACTGGATCTGCTCCTACTTTCTGGACCATCTCCAGATGGTGGTGCTGCACCATTGCACTTGTGTCATGGAGTTCCACAGGAATCAATTTTCTCCGCCATACTTTTTAACATCTACATGAAACTGCTGGGAGAGGCCATTAGGAGGTTTGAACTGAAGTATAATTAATATGCACATGACATTCAGCTCTACCTCTCATTTTCATCTGATCCAGGTGTGATGTTCTGTGCCTTCAAAAGGTGTCTGGACTGAGTAACAGACTGGATGAGGACCAATAAGCTCACAATCAAATCCTAATAAAACAAAAGTGCTTCATTTCAACTGGGAGATTGTAAACCTGTTCTGGATGGAGTTGCACTCCCCATGAAGGACAAGGTTCTTAGTCTGGAAGTGCTCCTGGACCCTGAGTTCTCACTGGTTGCACAGGTGGACCAGCTTGCCAGAGCACTTTTTATCAGCTCTGACTGATTTACCAACTATGCTCTTCCTCGGATGAAGGTAGTCTTGCCAGAGTCATCCAAGCAGTGGTAACCTCCACACTGCACTACTGTAATGCACTTTACATGGGACTTCCCTTGTAGACAGTCTGGACTCTTCCAATGATCCAAAACAGGGCAGTTCTTATGAACATATTACTCCTGTTCTCTGTCAGCTGTGCTGGCTGCCTATTTCAGCCTGGGATGAATTCAAGGTTTTGATGATGACAGATAAGGCCCTAAATGGGTTGGGACCACATTATCTCAAGGAGGGCCTTACTCCATACATTCCTGCCCATTGTTTAAGATCATCAGTGGAGACCCTCCTACAGGTTTCCCTCCAAAAGGAGGTTAAGGGGTAGGTTGCAAGGAAGAAGCCCTCTTCTGTGGTGGCACCTGAACAGTAGAATACCCTCTCATGGGAAATTGATCACTCACCTACTTTACTGAGTTTTAGGCACATGATGAAAACTTTTATTTTTCAAGTCACCTATGGCACTACTTTTAGACCACTAAACTGAATTTAATTTATTAATTTTATTAATTTATGTTTTTGTATGGTAATATATATTGTGTTTTATCTTGCTTATTTGTTATGATTTTATTGTATATCATTTTATTCAATGCTACTATTGACACTTTTATTGTAATGGTCACCCAGAGAGCATACGGCTAATGGGTAACTTTTATACAAATTAATTAATTACTCTTGCCTGAGTTTAGTGGGAAAGCCTGCACTGACAGCACTCCTCGCTCAAAACATACACATTCACTTTAAAGGAAAGTCCATTCTGAGTAAGTGACCTAGGATTTCAACTCT
Organism: Varanus komodoensis; assembly: GCF_004798865.1. Classification (NCBI taxonomy): domain Eukaryota; kingdom Metazoa; phylum Chordata; class Lepidosauria; order Squamata; family Varanidae; genus Varanus; species Varanus komodoensis. The sequence goes on from NW_025335761.1 coordinate 5,386,301, forward strand.
GGTATATTATCAGAGAGAACAACACTTCCAGGTTTATACTCACAAACTGAACTTTGATTTTATATTTGGTATTGACATAGTGTAAAGGCCAGGCTATGGGTGGCTTAGTTTTCAACTGAAAACTATTTCAGTTTTTCCATTAAACAAACTCATACAAATCAGGAAAGAAACAGAAAAACCTAATGTTTACCACCCCTTCTCCACACACAAAAAGGTTAAGGCTGACCGCTCTCAAAGAGCAGGGAAATTGTGAGCTAAGTCTCAGTAGACTTAATACCACAGCCTCTCCAAGGGCCAGGTCAAACGTTCCCAATGGAGAAAATTATTTGGCAGGATGGAGAATATGATATGCAGGGAGGCCTGTGGAAATGTGGAAAATTGATGAAAATGAGCCATCAAATTCTGCTTCTTTTGGAGCAAGTTCCTGAACTTGGTGTATTGTCGAGATATTTAGAGACAATGCATCTTTCTGACATCTGCACCCTTCAGAAAGATTGTGAAATCCTTCAAATTGTATGGAAGTTGGACCAATAACCTCACCATTTAACAGCAAAATTCTCCCCATTCCCCCATCTGGCTCTCATTTAATTGATGTGCCTTAACAAAGGTGCATCTCCGTTCAGTCTTCTATTTCTGTCAAACATTTGATAGAAATTTAATTTCATTGGTGACAGTAAGAGATAAAGAGTTATCACCAAAGTTCAAGGGGTGACAGGTACAGAATGTTAGCGCTATTGATGGAATTCCCAGGTTGCAAGTTAAATCTGGGAAGGTCACATTATCCTCTAAGTTTAGAGCGCTATCTCTCTCTCTCTCACACACACACACTAACAATGCTCTCCTGTCTTACATGTTGTAATGATTAGTAAAATAAGTATATGAAACACTTTGACTAAAAAAGGTAGAATTACAAACTGTCTGTTTTTAAAGACAGTAAAACCGCTTAATTCATAAATAGTTCTAGAAATTATTTAATAAAGGTAACTGCCCCTATACGAATGAATTTTTGTCATTTGTTTGGAGAAACATGTCTTGGCAAAATCACAGTCATTCTGTTGACGTAAATCTCCTTTTAATCAGATCAGAGTTCAATCATGCCTCATATAACTTTGGATCCAACTGTGGGATTCACGTAAGATATTCCATTTTTTTTTTCATTTAGAGAAGTGATAGCATCTATAATAATAAAGGTCTGTATCTCTGCCTATCGGTGCTATAATGCCAAGACCATGAAACACAGACATCAAAACCTGTAAGGAGACATTGTGTGTGTACATCCTTCTGCAGGTGACCCCAGATGGGAAAGGAAGGAGGATGCTGGTTCCAAGTGAAGTTATGCCAAGTGGTGCCACAGCTCCATTTTCCTCACTGGTGCAAAACCCAGATGGTTGAAAATCTAGAGAAAATGCAGGAGTGGTGCTGGTAGTTACCACTGATTCATTTCTGCCAATGGATGCTTGAAAACCTCTACATTCAGAGGTGTCTGAGCACCTGCCATGGGGGAGATAGGAGTGTTCTCTCTGAGTGGCCATGTGCCTTACCTTACAGAGGATAGTCCTTTATTTGAAGGGTTGCCCAGTCCAGATGTGATTTAGAGATGGAGAACTGCAAAAAGAGAGTCCAATTCCTTGGACATGCCAACCAGCAGTTACCACCTGATGAGCTGGCTGAGCAGATCACCTGCACATCACCTGCTGCTCCTTCCCCAACCTGTTGAGAGGCAATTAAAGAGCAGCTGTTATGAATTGGCATATAAATCAGCACATGAAAACCTGTGTTGACTTTGGTCCCTATTTTATTGTGATTCATTTCTTTTTCCTTATGAATGAGTAAGTGGTCACCCAGTGTAGACCCTAATCCATTTTGAAGGATGTGCACACTTCATTTGATAGTTTATTAAACTAGTATTTCAGCCACGTATTAGAAATATAGTCTGTCCTTTTGAAATAAATTTATAATACAAGTGCCTTAATTAGTTCAGGTTTATTATCGAAGCACATTATCCACAAGATGTTTTGAAAAAACTGTATCTGTTTCTAATTCAAAGAGAATGCAGCGATGGTGAAAGCGAATCTTGGAGGGTTTCTTAAATCTCTGTTGATGACACATAACAAGGCTATGACTTTACCAAAAAAGATGAATCCTGTAAACCTTCTATTACAGCTAATACCTTGTAGCCCATGTTTTGCTTGCTTTAGACTTGGCCTCAAGATTGTGATCTGTTAATTTCTCTGCTTCAGCTTGTGGAGAAGGCCAGGCTTAATGGTCTATTGATTCTATTGCATGCACAGCATTTTAAACGGCTTACTATATGGCTTGGCTTCTGATACTTGTAGCTTATTGTGACAATTGACTTCTGATTCATGAAGATTCTTGAAACCAAATTCCTGTTCCTCCTTCAGCCTTTTAGAGTTAATGTGAAAAAGCCGTACTGGATCAGGACAGAAGATGACCAAGTCCAACGTTCTGCTTCCACAAGATGCTCATGAACTCAACAGAGCTGTCCCTCTCAGGTTCTCAAGCACCTGGTGTTCACAAGCCTCCTACTTCCAATCCTGGTGGCAGTAATTATTATTTATTATTATTTATTAAATTTGTTTTAAAGCAACCGATTGGCATCATGCTCTCTGGGTGGCCATTACAATAAATATATGAATGAAATAGCATTAGATAAATAATACAGTTAAGACATCATAATAAAATAAAACAAGATAAAATCACAGTATACATAGTTAAATAAAAATAAAAGCATAGATAATATATTGAAACCAGTGCAATTGCTCTGAATGGTCTAAATGGTGCCACAGGTACACTGAAAAAGAATGATTTTATATAATTATATTATAGTCACACTAGTCATAAACATAATTAAGCATTAATTTCCTTATCTAACATGAATTTGCCTCATCTTCATCCAAAGCCATCTGAACTGTTAGCCATCACATCTTATGGTAGTGATGAGATCTTATTCCATTCATTGTGTGAGGTGTTTCCTTTTCAAACTTTGTCACTTGTCAGATATAAAATTAAACTAGACATTGATTGATATTTCAGTGTATTAAAGCAATAACCTATTTCATTGTGTTTCATTTGCTTTTGTAATTGTTCATATTTACATAAACATCTCACTCGCAAGCAACTTACACTTTGAGATATTTTTAAGACACATACACAGAGAAATTACAGTGAAAATAAAATCATCCAAAGCAACATGAATTTAAAATTAGTTTACACAAACACATCAATATAAACTTCTGTGCATCAATATAAACTTCTTAATTGGTGGTAATCAATGACACCAAATGGCCACTGAAATTCACAGGTTCACTTTTCTGTGAGGGACTATCTTCAATCCAAAATACCTGGAAGTGTTAAACATTTATTTTTCTTACAGAACAATTCCAAAAAAATAAAACTTCACAATAGAATAGTTTAGAGAAGAATTTTTTACATCCTACAACTCAACAGTGTCTAGGAATCATCTCCAAATTGTCAAAGAAATCAGAACAAACTAAATGTATCTAAATCTAAATGTATCTGTATCTAAATATATCTGTATCTATGCATGCTAAGTTCAAATTGATTAGACTTGGACAGGGTGTCCAAAGAGCATTAGCACTATTTCCATACATTTCCATCCGTACATCTCCATACATCCCCTCTCCCCTGCAACTTCACTTTTACAACACCTGTATTTCCAAATGCACACAAGAACACAGCCCCAAAGCCTCTCACGGAAGCTGAAATGGGTGCAACAAAACATCCCAAGTCTCAGTATTAGACAGTAACAATGGCCTCTCCTTTCATGTGCCCATAAGATACAATTTTAGTCCTGTCAAAGGCAGATTTTTCCGGCTTTGCACATACCCGATTTCCTGAAACCATTGCAAGAAGATTCACACATGCTGCACTTTGCACCAAGGAAGTGCCAGAGGGATTTCCTGCTCTGGATGGGCAGGGAAGAAGGCATGCTTTGGAGGACCTCCCTCACTTTCCTTTTGCTTTCTCTCTGTCTATGGTAATGGGAATTCTCAGCTGTAAGCCATGGAAAATAGCATGTGTTCACTACAAAGTGTTTGTCTTTTAACTTGAATTTTTGTATTAACAGGTTTGTCGAAGTTTGTTCATCAGTACAGATGTTTGTACCTCTGATGTTTGTAAACTGAGATTTGCCTGTACATAAAGAAATAGAACAAATGTTGAAAGTTACCACATGCACCCAGATTAGCAATGTTTACACACTTCTGCATTTCTTTCTTTCACAGAATGGTGCTCTCCTTCCTTAAGACCTCCTTTTTCCCCAACACCCAGGAGTTAGGACCCTGCTAATTAGCAGTTATGTCTTCAACTTTTTTTTACTCCAGATCAAGTCTCAAGTCTTTACCTTCAAGTTCAAGCTGAGTCTCCAGTCACTGTAAGAAATTTTTGAGTCAAGTCTCAAGTCTCTTCTCAAGTATCAAGAGCCAACTTTAACAAAAAAGAGAGGTGGTGGTGGGAAGTGTGTGTGGGGTAGAAGAGCTGCAACCCCCTTGATCTTCCCATTGGCACTAGCAATGGCTTAGCAGGGTGTACAATGCACCCCTTCTTTTGGAGGCACCCCCCGACACCAGTGATTTATTTAAGTTGTGTCTGTTTGTCCCTCCCTGGAAAGGCATGGGAACACAGCAGAGACAGCAAGCAGGAGAAGCGCTATTGCACCTCCTGCCAAGGAGAGCAAAATGCACCAAAAAGAGCTGAAGCCGCTCCCCACCCCTGACCCCTTGTCGTTCCCTTCCACTGCCTCCCTTGTGCCAAAAAGAGCAGCTTAACCCTTGCCTTCCCCCTGTCACAACCACTTCCTCTGAATCCTGCCCCTGCTCCCTTGAGACACCTTCCCACCGCTGCCTCTGCTGTTTTTGTGCCTAGATATCCTGCCACACAGTAAGCCCCCGGTTGCAAAAAATGCAGATTGTGCCACGATCGTAAAAACAGGCAGAGATCTCAAGTCGAGTCACTTGCTTGGTGCTCCCAAGTCGAGTCAGGGTCATGTTGCCAATGTGGCTTGAGTCAGGCTTTGGAGCGAATCGCTGGACTTGAGTCCCCAGCACTGCTAATTAGTCCCAGGGGTCTTATCATCCACCCTGCCTGCCTTCTCCAGGTCAGCGACCTGGGCGCCAAGGCAACAAATGTATACTGCCTCGAGAGCCAGGAGCTCGTTACACCAAGCACACCCCCACAACTTCTGACCACTTGGCAGATAGTCACACATGTGGTACTCACACTGGATGGCCCCACACCCCTGCTGGCTTTCTCTTTCTTAACTGGCTTAATGGGTATAGATGGGTTTGTTTACCAGAAAAACCTATGGGCTTTAGATTTTATTTTCTTTATATATCCTACTGGGAGAGGGAGGTGAATTTGCTTTTTGAGCGGTTCCTTGCACTTTGCCCTCCTGTCTAGTAAAGAGAGCAGAGTCCTGTGCCCTGACCCCATGACCCTGTTGCTGAGCCTGTTCTGTTACTGAGATGCTTCTTTGTCACTGGAGCTCTTAATGCTCGGAGATCACAAGGGAAGGCAAGCTGGCTTCCTTGCATGGCTGCCTTCTTGTATAGCTCTAGGTGGACTGGCCCAACTGCTGCAGCAACTGATCTGATTGGAGGGCCTTGTCTGAAAAGCAAAGGAGGCTGTGGCAGAACTCCTGGTCTGCCATAGCTTCCAGTGACTGAGAATGAATGAATGATTAGTTAGTTGTCCCCTTTGGGAATGAAGATGTCCTATTCACTGGAGATCACTATAGTGAATGGGTTGCAGTCATCAGACATTTAAGCAAGGTAGGTGATTAGGGCTGTTCTTTGCATGTCTGATTTGCTTGGTGTGTGATCTAAATCTAACTGATTTAGTCAGCTGGCTGTCAGACCTGGAGTTCCTGGGGCTCCTCTGTTTCCAAGAATACAGAAATATATACAGCTTCCCCTGCCCCTTTCTGAGGCTGAATTTAGTGTACTAGGGATCTGATTTAAATGTGAGCTGCAGGATCCTGCTAGCTTTCCCCCCTGGATTTTAGTTTCCAAGTAGAAGCATGCACAAGGTTACCCTTCTGGGAATTTTGCCCTCCTGCTTTGCCTGGCTTCTCTTAATTTTCTCTTTATCAATTTGGGATGATTATTTAAACTAATTAGTACAGATAAAAACAGGACCAGTACTAACTTTCTCCTTGCCCTATTCCTTAACTTGCTTAGAGGGTAACACTTTGTCACTGGAGCTCCTCACACTTGGAGGTATTCCCTACTACAAGATACAAGCTCCAATTCACCTAAAAAGCTTCTATTCTTTTTTGAAAATCAGCCAGAACAGCCTGCATTTTATAACTGAATACTACTAAGAAAAGGATATGGTTGATTGTACCCAAAGCATTAATGAAGTGCAGTGCTGACATTCTGCCAGAATGTGGTGCTAATGACGAAAGTTCCTTCTGTGCTAAGCAGATGGATGTGTGAATTGCTTGAGAAAAGGGGTGATGTTCCCTCTGTAACGCATGGCAAGTTAGGAATTGAATGCGTGCTTGTTAACAAAGAAGTAACCTTAAGTAAATGATAAGTCTAATTTCTCATTAATCCCTGTGTTGAAATGCACTTCCTGCCCTTTTATGTTGCTGTTTCCTCGCCTCTGCTTTTAAACAAAATGTGTTTTCATATGGTGAGGATCCCTGTTTCTTGAGCATTCACCGCTGTTGCTGAATCCCTTCTTAAAAGTCACAGTTCTTTCATTTGTGGCACTAGAGCTGGCTGTGAAGTGAGGATGGCTTGGAAAAAACATCCACAGGATTATTAGTCTGACTGTGAAACAAGCAGCAGGACAAAATGAAACATAGGATGCATAAATCCTGTGTTAATGCAGATAACTAGCAATCTATGGAAGCCAAAATATTTTTTTGAATCTAGCAACTGTATAAGCAATGTATAAGGAATGATGCAAACAAAACAAACACACATTTTTCCAGAATGCCACAGATTTCAATAATTCTACCTTTGAGCTAATTGTTTCAGTATGCTGGCTTTTAGGACTTATAGATGTTATTTATGTTCATCTCTAGGTTCTGTAGAGCTAAGAGTTTGGTTATATAGCTTAGTTGTATAGCCATGAATAGGCTTACTCATGCACATTTATCTCAAATATCTGGTTAGGTATTTAGCAACAGAAAAAACCCCATAATGTTTCTTTTTGTCCCTAGTCTTAAAAATGGATGCACAAGATTTGTGTGGGATCACAGGAAGAAGGAGAGGCAAACTTCATCTTCATGTAATTTTATGAAAATATAAACGCTTACTGGTCCAAGGACCTATTTCACCTCCCTTATTTCAGTCCTTTATTGCATCCATCAGTATATTAATGACATGTTTCACTCATCGTTTAATGACCGTATACCACAGATCTGTAGATGATCTAGCACTTCAAACATAGTGCTTCTTGCAAACCCCAAACAACAATCATTTTAATATATAAGGAAACACATCAGATAAGCTCTGCTTTATATATTTATTTAGAACATTTTTATGCCGCCCCATTCGCAAAAAGCCTCGGGGCAGCTTACAAAACAAATAAATAATCATACAATTAACCTTAAAAATCCGGAGCCATCTCGGCACAGATATAAAAACCAATAAATACAATCAACAATTAACAATTAAAATATTTAAATATTTAAATAAAAAGGTCTTGGGCTGGTGCCAAAAAACAAATAACGACAGGTCCAGGTGGACCTCTCTGGGGAGCGCATTCCATAGGTGGGGCGCCACCGCAGAGAAGGCCCTTCTCTGGGTACTCACCCTCCTAATATCTTTCATGGAGGGTTCCTGGAGAAGGGCTTCTGCCGCCAATCTCAAGGGGAGGGAGGGCATATGGATGCAAGCGCTCCTTTAGATAACCAGGTCCCAAGCCATTAAGGGCTTTATAGGTCGTGACCAACACCTTGAATTGGGTCTGGACTTCAGTCTGGAGCCAGTGAAGCTGACGGAGGACTGGGGTTATATGAGAACAACGCCCAGTCCCCGTCAGCAACCTGGCAGCTCTGTTTTGCACCAATTGAAGTATCTGGACCGTTTTCAAGAGCAGCCCCACGTAGAGCGCATTATAGAAGTCTAATCGGGAAGTTACCAATGCAAGTGTCAGTGTCACCAGGCAGTCATTCTCCAGGTAGGGATGCAGCTGATGGATCAGCTGAAGCTCAAGGAAAGTGCTCCTCGCCACCGCTGTCACCTGAGCTTCTAATGATAGCTCTGGGTCAAGGAGCACTCCCAAGGTGTGAACCCTGTCCCTAAGAGGAAGTGCAACCCCATTCAGGACAAGGTCCAGGTCCCCTACCCGAAACACGAACCACCTACCAACGGGACCTCCGTCTTATATGGATTGAGCTTCAGTTTATTGGCCCTCATCCAGCCAGGCACCGGTTCAGTACAGCCACTGCCTCACCTGGATTAGTTGAAAACGAGAGATAGAGCTGGGTATCATCAGCGTACTGATGATTCTGCAGCCCACACCTCCTAATGACCTCTCCCAGTGGTTTCATGTAGATGTTAAATAGCAAGGGGGACAAAATGGACCCCTGTGGAACTCCATGGCATAACTGCCATGGCGCAGAGCCATAGTCCCCCAGCATCACCTTCTGGAATCGGCCATTGAGATAGGAGCGGAAACACCACAAAGCAGTGCCTCCAACTCCCAATCCCGCCAGCCTATTCAGAAGGATACCATGGTCGATGGTATCGAAAGCCGCTGAGAAGTACAGGAGAACTAACAGGGACACACTCCCCCTGTCTCTCTCCCTGCACAGGTCATCATACAGGGTGACCAAGGCAGATTCAGTACCCTAACTGGGTCTGAAGCCGAACTGAAATGAGTCCAGATAATCAGTCTCATCCAAGAGTGCTTGGAGTTGTCCCGCCACCACCCGCTCTAACACCTTGCCCAAGAATAGGATGTTGGCCACCGGTCTGTAATTGGTGGCCCTTAGAGAGGTGTTGACAACCTCCAGGATTCAGGTCCCTATCCCATGCTTGGCTTTGTTCAGTAGCCAAGATGGGCAAGGGTCCAGTAAGCAGCTGGTGGGACGTACTTGTCCAAGCACCTTGTCCACATTATCAGGCTGCAACAACTGAAACCCATCCATCAATTTTGGACCCGATGGCAACATTGGCACCTCCCCAGAAGTTTCTGAGTCACTAGTGGAATTCAGCTCATGATGAATCTAGCGATTTTCTCCTTGAAATGCTTGGCAAAGTTGTCACAGCAGGCCGTCGAGGGTGGCACGGGATCTTTCTTGGGGCCCCTGTACCACCTGAAAGAGCTCTGCTGGACAGTGTTGTGAGGATGCAATGGAAGTGGAGAAGAATTTCTTTTTCGCCACCCTCACCGCCACAGCATAGGTCCGATAATGGGCTCTTAAGTGTGTTCGGTCAGATTCATCCCGTGATTTCCTCCACCTATGCTCTAGATGTTTCCCAACCTGCTTCATCACCCATAGTTCAGGAGTATACCAGGGGTATGAACAGGCTCTGCCACGCAGGAGAGGACACTTAGGAGCGATTGTGTCAATAGCCCTGGTCATTTCCCCATTCCACAGTTTGACCAAGGCATCGACAGGAGCACCAGCCTTATCAACCGGGAATTCTCCCAGGGCCTTCAGGAATCCATCCAGCTCCAGGGGTGGACCAACACAATTGGGTCTGCACCCTTACAGAGGGAAAGGTCTCTCTCGAGCTCAAACCTCATGAGGAAGTGATCTGACCATGATGGGTGTCAGACACAAGTTCCTCACCCTCAGATCCCCCTCTTCCTGCCCCGTCAAGAAAACCAGGTCCAGAGTGTGTCCACGTTCATGGGCTGGGCCAGTGACATGTTGAGACAGTTCCATGCCATCATGGAGACCATGAAGTCCTGAGCCGCCATGGTCAGAACCGTCTCGGCGTGGAGATTGAAGTCCCCCAGACCAGCATCCTGGGAGTCTTCAACACCAAATCCGAGATGATCTCCATCACCTCAGGCAGGGAGTGCATTGGGCAGAAGGGTGCATGGTACACCAACAGAATCCCCAGTCTGTCTCAGTCGCCCAACACCAAGTAGGGGCACTCTAGACCTGGCCTCGAGAGGACAGGAAGCCCCGTGAGGGAAATAGAGGCTCGGTAAACCAAAGTGACCCCCCTCCCCTCCAGGCATGGTCAGTGCTGGACCAGATACCCTGGCGGGCACAGTTGAGAGAGGGAGACATCCCCTCCCTCTCCCACCCAGGTCTCTGTAATGCAAGCCAGGTCAGCCCCCTCATCCACAATCAGATCATGGATGAGTGATGATTTATTATGGACCGACCTGGCATTAAGAAACAGCACCGACAGGCCCGAGGTGCAGTTGACAAGCCTACTTGGAACCCTCTGGCTGGGGGAATAACCAGAAGGAGGAACAGGTGTCAACCACTTGTCCCTCCTTCTTCTACGTGGACTCATTAGACCCCCAAAGCCATAACATCCATTGCCTGTGACCACCCCAATGGCGGCGCCCACGCGCTCCCCAGGCAACCCCATAGTCAAAGCCGAAGATGAATCCATTAAAATCGAACTAAGAACATGTTAAAAACCTTTAAAAACACTTAAAAACACCCCCACAACCCCCCAGCACACAACCCCCAAAGCAATTTCCCCAAAGCTGGAGAAATTGATCTGAATAGTTTGCTTGGCGTATGGCTTGATTTGACTTACTGTTTTATACTTGTTTATAAGGGACTTGTTTCAGGAGTAAAAAAGGGGAAAAAACTGGGTAGAAATGTCCAAAATAAATGGAAATAACTAAAGTTAGAGCCTCTCCATACAACAACCTGTGAAAGAAGTTAGATGAAGATACAGAAGCCAGTCCAAGGTTACTAGCATAAGCTTCATGGTTGACTGCAGATTTTGACCCTGGTCAAAGTCCAGTGTTACAACCACTACATTGCACTGGTTCTGGTCATGCGCTCGCTTTGAGCCATAAAGTGCTCAAACCTGTGAATATCAGGTACTTGTCAAAGAACTGAGGCTGAGGCTTATTTCAGTGGACCACAATATAGTCAGATTCAGATCCAAGTTTCTACCATATAATTTATGATCAGTTTCTAGCTGGTTCAGTAAACAGTGCGCTTACATATTATTTGTCTCTCACTAGGCATAATAGTTCTATCATCAATTAGTCAAGAGCGAAAGGGGGAGATTCACACATGCATGACACACACCCATGCACAAGATCAACAACAAAAGTCAACTCTGGGGACAAAAAAGAAGCAATAATGACAGATCCATAACAAGTAACTACTTGAATTAGAAGTCATCTCCATCAAAAATGCTTGCTAATTGCAATTAGAGGCAAAGAATGATCTCAACAGATGCTGTATAACAAATTTCAACTCATTCCAATTATTTGGTTGCTCATTACACCTGAAAGTGTATTAGATAGCTTGTTTCAGAAATGCATAAAGCTGTTATGAGAAAATTCATCACCACATTTGGCTTTTCTGGGACAGACATCAAGACTCTGAAGCTGACTCTGCAATTATGGTGAATGCTTTCTTGCTAATTATATGTAATACTTCACAACTGAAATGTAATTAGTCAATCATCACCACCAGGTGCTAGATTACTTAACTAACTGGAGAAAGATGGCCTTCCAAGTGAGAATATAACAGATGAATGGTTGGTATCAAAAGGGACAAAAAATGGATCTCTTGTCTGCTGATATTTTTTTCAAGATGAGTAGAACATATTATAAATTATTTATCAGTGTCTTTTTCCAATGTGTCTCCTGCTCTACCACCATTACACTGGGATCACTCATGCTATCAACATCTGGAATCTCAGGTCAGTTGCACCAGGATCGTTATGTAGCGTGTATTCCTATGGAATCCCATGCTCTCCACTACCCATATTCCTTTGGCTGCTGTTCTTCTGCTTCATGTATAAGACATCTAAGGTTTCCATTGACTTTATTGGGATACCAAAAGGAGGAGAACAAACTCACTACAGGAACCTTTGTTTGGTACCCACACAGGTGACAGTCAGCAGTTCCAAAGAATCTGAAATTTCCCCGCTAAAGATACAGAAACACTATTTCACCATATCATATACCACAGGTACTCATAGGCGATGTCTCTCTATGAAGCCACAAATTAAACGTACTGAAGTTAGACACTTGGGTAGTGAAGCCAGGATAGAGCTGTCAACTATTGACTCCAAAAGACAATCTGGTATTTGGGCAGGTATTTGTGGCATAGCCAGGAATATAGGTAAGAAGGTTTATCCTGGTGGATTGTACTGAAACATGAACTGATAAAACAGTTTAGTCTTTTTTTCTCTGACTAGTCTTGACCATTGCTTGGATTAATGTGCTTAATGCTTAATGTGTGATGACAAATACACACAGATCCATGAATATTCTAATAAATGTTGCCACCTATCTGCTTGGTACAACAGGAAAATGCACCAGGAAATGATGTAAAGAACTCACACATGCAGATAACACTGGAATATGGACAGAAGACAAAGTTAAAAATATATGGTCAACAACTTTATTAAGTTATCAGTGAGCAAGTTCTTCAGCTAAAGCATACTCCCAGAGTGGCTTAGAAAATGAACTTTGTGAGGTTCCATTTTTACTTGAGGTTTCTACACTGCTTGCCTGCTGCTACTTGACTGCATTCTCTTTCAGGTGACCAGTCATGCCTTGCCCACTGCTAAACCCAAGAATTAAATCATAGCATTACCAGACAATTGATTGGAGACAAATTGAGAGAAATAAGCAGGAATGAAATAAGGAGATATGCCAAGTATAGACTATGGTGAGAGCGACAGAAAGAGAACCTTCTTCCTTGGTTGGAAATCATGTGAGTTGAAGACATGGAGTGATAATAGACTCATGACACTCTCTTCCTGACCTATTCATGTTTAAGAGGTCTTCTGTATTTTTGCTCATGTACATTTAGACTCTATGTGAGCACAGAAGGTGGCTTGTCAGGATTCCCAGTCACATGTAGAAAGTCTGGGAAGATTGTAAGTTTTTTATATAATAAAAGCCAGGAAGGGTGAAACTATGTGAAAGATACATCAAGGATTTAAGATAAGCAGATGATACCATATTACTGGAAGAAAGTAACAATGAATTGAAATGGCTCCTGGTGAAAGAATGAAGTTCAAAAGCAGGATTGCAGCTGAACATGAAGAAAACAATCATGACTACAGAAGAATTATACAACTTTGTTGCCAGCCATGAAGAAATTGAAATTTTGAAAGGTTTTGCATACCTGGGCTCAGCCATCAATTCGAAGGGGGACTTCAGCCAAGAAAGAAGAAGAATGAGACTTGGAAGGACAGCAATGAAGAAAGTAGAAAAGTTTGTCAAATGTAAGGACATTGCACTGGTGCCAAGATAATTCACACCATTGTATTTCCAATCAATACATATGGGTGAGAAAGCTGGATAGTGTCAAAACCTGACAGAAAGAAAATTTATACAGTATAAGTCAGCTTTGCAAAAACACACTGGACTGTCAGAAAGATAAACAAGTGAATCCTGGATAAAATCAAGCCAGAACACTCCCTGGAAACAAATTATGAATCAACTCCATAAAGTAAACCACAGGTTTGTGTTTAGAACAGCTAAGTGGGACTATGAAGGACAGGACATATTTAGGGCATTCATTATATGGTTCGGCATAAGCCTGAGGTGAGCAGACTGCATGTTACAACAAATAGTGATTCGAATTAGGATGTGTGATTCAGCAAAACTCACCCTCACTGAGGTTCTTTTAATTTCACCTTGACACCCATTCCAACTCAGATCCATACCAGATTGTCAGCTTCATTTTCTCTTTGCACCGAAAATGCATAGCTTTGCATTTTACCAAACGTATGAAATCATGTGCAAATCATTTTTGCCCATTCTTCCATTGATTAAAGTAGGCTTGTATACATTTTTCAAATGCCTTTTGGCCACAAATTACATCGAAAGCTCACAACTATGTGAAGTTTGACTTGAAATTGCAACAATGAGGTCCATGTACATTTTGAGAAAGTATGAAATAGATACTGAACAATTTGTTATATGTATCCCCAATTCAAGTAACCATCCATTGGTAAGTTCTGGTTTTTTTGTTTGTTTGTTCATTTGTTTATGATATTTCTATAGTGCTTATCAGCCCAAAGCTCCCTGGGTGTTTCACAAAGTCAGATAATGCAATAATTAATGTAGAACTGCCATTTTTACATCATGACTTCTTCAAAGTGCATGGTTGCAAATCACCCTACTTTATTGCAGGTATTGGGAAGTATAATGCTTGGACTGTAAAATCCAGTTCCGTTTGGAATGTAGCATTTGAGATGATGAGCTGTGCCTCTCGGAGATGAAATTTGCAACTGGAAAAACCCCAAATGTGCTCTTCAAGGCAGGGCTAGTGTCTCTTTCCTTCCCCAAGGGTCACTATAGACAGGGAGATGATCCACAAAATTTGCAAGGCTAGTGAAAGATTCCCTGAAGAAATAAAAACTGCAATCAAATGAGCCAAGGAAAACACACCAAGGAGTGCTAGGGGGAAAAATGCTTCAAGGGCAAGTGGAATTCTCAAAGAAAAGCTACTAATTATCTCCTACACCATCTGAGCAGCAAGTTTCAAAGAAAAGTCAGAGTACTAGCTAAGGGAAAGGATTTAACATTCTCTGAAGAGTTGGCATCGTCTTGGTGAGGTCATGTCCATACTAGCCAGATGAAGTGCTCCTTAATTTCAGTGGGCTTTGCTCCAGGAACCCGCATTCTCCATGTCTATATTTATTACTACTATTTATTAGATTTCTATCCCACCTTTTTCTTTTTTTAAATAACCCAAAGCAGCTCACATCATTTTCCTCCTCTTGCTCTCAACAACCTGGGAGTACCTTGGCTGACAGCCTATGACTGGTCCAGTTTCCCAGTTGGTTCTGTGGTTGAGCAGAGGCTAGAACCCAGATTGCTTGAATCCCAGACTGTGCTCTCAACCACTGTATCACACTGGCTCTAGTATTTGTTCCACTTCACTGTTTGATTTCTTTCACACTTCTCTTGTGTTCCGCAGCCTGTTCTGCAATTGTTCTTTCCCTTCTCTCAACAATCCCCCTTCTCTGTGGACCTTGAGTAAAGCTTAATATTATTTCCCACACAACTTTACTTTGGAACCTCTTTCAAGGTGCTTTTCTCTTCCTCCTCTTCTTTCCAAACATCTGGTCATGTGAAAAATCCTATCAAATTTCTGTACATCACCCACCAAGGTGGTAGAAGAGACCCATTTCTTCATTACTAAGTGAGCTGATATAGACCACTTAATCATTTATCTTGTTCATTTGGTGCCCTAGTAGAAAGATCTATGCTTCCAGCTGACTGCAGCCTAACATTGGAAGCTTCTTGCCATTCATTCACAGTTGTTCTTACATCCTCTGCTCCACATAACCTTATTTCCATATTAACATTTTATTTGTTTGTCACAGCACTCCTTAGAAGTGTTATTCCACTTTATCAGTGTTCAGCTTGTTGAATGAGGAAGGAAAGTTATTTTACTTTCTATCTTAGAGGAAATAAAACATGAGTGAAGGCTCTCATGCACATTATTCAACAAGAGGCAGCATGACTCTTTGGCCGCACCTCCTGTAAGTTTTCTGCCAAAGCAGCAGAAGAACAAGCTGTCCAGAGACTTTTTAGTAATGGGACAGCATAGAAAAACTTTGAAAGAGAGAGAGAG
Organism: Varanus komodoensis; assembly: GCF_004798865.1. Taxonomy (NCBI): domain Eukaryota; kingdom Metazoa; phylum Chordata; class Lepidosauria; order Squamata; family Varanidae; genus Varanus; species Varanus komodoensis. The sequence continues at coordinate 5,402,058 of NW_025335761.1, forward strand.
AGAGAGAAACAAAGAACATCATATCGCATGAAATGCAAACAAAATGGGATGGACCAATAGCAGGAACAGGCCAAGTGAACCTATTTGGTCCCGATTTCTTGAACGAACAAGAGAAAGAGCACTTTTAATCTATTTGCATTGTTGGGGCTAGTACTTAATTTTGAATAATTACCAAATAATTGCAGAGAACTGCATTTCAACTGGCACGTTTAATGTATGGAGAGAGGAAAAAAATAGTTATTTTGGTGAGCATCCTGAACACCACAGTAGTGAAGGGAACTGTTACCAAACACAGTTTACCTGCTCAAGGATTTCTGATATGGGAAGCACCATTGAGTTCTAATGAACTCATTGCCTCATTGGTGCTAACTAACTTGTAAGGAGCTCATAATGCTGCCAGGATTCCCTCAGAATAATATTAGCATTCAATCTTCATGATTAGGGGGGACCTAATGTTTTGAGCAGTATCTATGTATCTTGCCCAAATACGCCAGGTAGCAGGAAATGAGCTACGTCTTGACAGTAGGAAAGTTAAAGCATCAATTTACTAGTTTACATCATTGGTTAGTTGTAGACCTGAATGCAACTTGCCTAAGTTTTGCTTTTATCCATAGGGTTGCAGGTGCATTTATTCCACTTTTGCTTTTTTTCTTTTCCTAGCCATTTTCAATGTACAAAACTTTTAGTGTATTCTGTCCTTTATGAGATTTCTTTTACTCTCCTTACCCCCAAACTATTGCTTTTTCATAAAGCAATGATACAATATTTTTGTATGACCTCAAAATGCAAACTTTTCATGCTTGTCAGAAGTGTCTTTACTTGTTCCATGATCCAAGATGGCTTCTTTTAAGTCTTTGGCATTTAGGAAAGAAGGATCATATGCTGAAGCTACAACTCAGGTTTTGATATATCTTTTGAGGTGCCCTCCCATCTGATCCTTTTTAGGTGCAACTCAGTGATTCATAAGATCATCTACACACATAATTCTGTTTGTCATGACTCCAGAAAAAGAAAACAGAAATGATATGAAATTGCATGAGCTGGTGGTGATTAAAAAACAAAACAAAACAGTAGCAGCTGCATCTATCTTCTTTGTTTGGAAGTTATAAGTTTCTTTGGTTGCTGAGATCCCCCTGGACTACATCATTTATGAGTGCTAATTGCAGTGTAGGTGCAGAACAATTCAGTCTAAATCAAAGGATACCAGTTCACCGACATAATTCATTTACTCTAAGCAGAGATAAAGAATCACAGTTATTGCATGTTATTAGCTTTTCCAGGGCCATAGCCGTCCATCAAGTTCTGAAGGAAGTACCATTCAAAAACTCTGGCACTCTCTAAATGTAATCAATAGATGCTGTAATGAGCATGACATTAAGCATAAACAATCAGGTAATATTGTTAAAATTAAAAGCCGTTAAGGAACATTACTTCGGTGAAATTGAAATTCATTTCCGTCTCTCTTGCTCTTGCTCTTTGTGCTACAGATGAGCCAGCAATACAGCCATTTGTCTTACTAAGCTAACATAATGCCTGATTCTTCACTCATGGTGTGAACTCACTCACAGCTTGTATTACAAAAATAATTACTGGCAAGCTGAAGGCTGAACTGATGAGTTTCTTCCCAGGCTAAACAGATCCTCAGTTTAGCTTCTGTGCCATCACTCATGCATAATGCAAGTCTTCTTGTCCATATGCACTTACTTTCACATGCATTTTCTCAATGCTTCATGGTACTAACAAGTTTGTTGTGGTTTCTTTTTACTACTTTGCCCATTTATCACTATGGAAAACCTGAAGCTGGTGTAGGCACTGGTCTTGGGACCTCATAATGAAACAGGTGGGACTTGAATCCAAAGGTCTGAGACTGCCTCTTCCCTTAACTAGGGGGTATCTTTCAGGTAATTATTCCAGTGGAAAACACTGTAAATTTACACCCAGGGAGCTTTGATTTGGTAGTCGTGACCCCTGTTGATCCTTTTCCAAAATGTCTTGACACCTGCTGGAGAACAGAACGGTTCTCTTTGGTGGCTCCTAACGAAGCTTAAGATTGCATTCCAGAATATCCAACTTGGTGGCATATCTACCACCAAGAAGAATATCTACCTCTTGGTGGCATCAAGGTAACCACAAGCTGAACTTGTTCAGGCAACTCACTTGTCCACTGATTCTACTTCAGAAGTAGTTGTGAAATCAGAGGAGTATCTATCTGAATTTATCCAAAACAAGTAAAATCTCTGCTGATGGGGCTAATAGCAAAGAATAAGGCTCCGCCAGTGAGCAAGCGTTTCTTCTAAGAAGTCACTATATTTTTCATTTGTTATTTTGAGTGCTTTAGAACATTAGAACACTATTATTCAGTTTAACTCAAACAGACTAGCAGAATATATTTTAATGCATCTGAAAAGGGATCAGTGTCACAAAAGAAAATTTAATATTAAACAAATCAACTAAAGTTGTGAAAACAAGTAAGAGTTCCTTTGCTCTTTTCAGTATTTACATGAGTACTCTTCCATGTATTAAACATTGTGTTACAGCAACCATAAATCATTATTTCCACTATCTGTGTTGTGCTCTGACACATCCTATGAACAAAACAGGCATGCTCCTGCTGCCATGCTGATCCCAGCTAGAATGCAGAGAATTCACAGAAATGAGGGAGATGCTTTGACAGGCTTGCAAACTAAAAGCCACACCAAATTATCCTTCTAGCCCTATGGTGGAACAACACATGCTAGTTTCTAAGTACACATGACTTCAATTCAGATGGAGACCACAGCTAAGCTTTCTACCTCACCCATGGTTTTATCAAATCCCACTTCTCCCCTGTGTTGGGGACAGGATAAATAAAGAGGCTCCAATGAAGGAAAAATCTTTCTCTTTCAAGATAGTGAGTTAGCCCTGGGCTGGCTGGCAGCTACAACTGAAGTGTCCTTGAGAAGAACATGAATGCTTTCTCATGAAACATCCTCACAGTGAGGTTAGGAAGGTCTACATTGGGGTCACTGAGGACGAAATGGTCTGACGCACTCTCACATGAAGGCCTCAGGCACTGGAAGTCCCCATAGCAGCGCTCTTCCCAAAACAAGTCATTCATATGATTCTTTAATAATAGGAAATTCTGCAAAGAATCTTTTAGATGAAGGGAATGGAGTTCACAGTCCTTGAAGGGAAGACATGCTCTTCAAAATGCTTGAAGAGAAAATTATCCAATATGTTGAATAGTTTTTACAACAACTTGAATGGGTTGGGGTATGAGGAGGGATCTGCATCAAACTAGTAAACTGGCAACTGCAAAAAGGTTAGAAAAGGTGTTTGTCTTCTTACCCAGCACAGATGAATGCTGTCAGCAAATATGTGTGGGAGGAAGGGATAAGTCTCGAAATGCTTTTGGATTATATTTTATAGCCTATCACCAAAGACCAAACATGGACTTTGCTTACTAACAATGTAGGCTGTCAGACCATTAGGAATGTCTTGGCTTTGCTAGAAAGAGCTAAGTTGTCTTTTTAGCTCCACATTTTATTATTGACAAGGGGAGGCTTAACTGTCAAAGTTAAGTCACCTGAGTACGAAGAGATCACTACTAATACCCCAGGAGTCTGTTATCCCCTTCATTCTCTGTTATGGCTACATGCTGCTTTTCCTAGTATTACTACCACCCCAAATCAATATCATGTTAGCTTAGCACAAAGCCAATGGAAAATATGATACATTTTTCTGCAGCAGTCTCTGAAAAACAAACAAAGTGTTCCCCAGTCATGAAAAAACAAGAAACCCTTTCTGTGCCACAAAATAAATTATCTGGAAGGCCAAGGCTATTTTCCTTGGTTCCACTGAACTTTTCATATAGCATGTTCTGCTCTTTTTCTTTTCCTTGAGGGAAATTTCATTGCAGTCTAATTAGAGTGACAATTTTGTAAGAACTAATTCTATGTCATAGCCCCCCATAGGCCAAACAATAGGAAGTACTTGTGCAGAAAAGCTATAATGAGGTACAGGCGATTCAGAAATGAAACTACATCCAGACAGAATCAACAAACTATGCTAATTGCTATATCCATTTGCAACTGGTATGTGAGTGGTGCCTTTTGAACTAAAGTCTAAAATGACATTATGCTATAGACTGGTCAGTTCTCTTTTATGCAATATCGGGGTCCCAAATCTAAGCTCAAGGGCCCAAACCATCTAAGACTCGCAGCTGGGATACACACTTCCCTTGGTCTCATCTGCTTTCCTCAATCACTGATCATATAGGGCTTTCCCAGTCTTGTGCAGCTTTGCTCCCCATTCAAACTCTCCTTCTAAGGCTTGGTTATGTCAGCAGGAGCTGGAGGCTAAAATATGTCTTTACTTCTGACATTTTGCATTCTGCTCTTTTTGTCCTCAATGGTGCAAAGTTAATTAGTCGCATTATTATTAATGGTGTATTACCTGCGGTGGGAGAGAGACTTCCTTAATTCACATTGGTACCAGCCATATTATTCCCCTATCTGGATTTTGCTGTGTTTGATGGTTGTTTATCCTTGATGGTGCTTAAGCCTAATGCTACAACTACTACTATTATTATCAGGGCTTTTTTTGTCATAGAACGCACCGCAGCAGCATTACGGCACCTTTTTTTGACGGATTTTTCCAATGGATTTTACAAAGTGATTTTAAATCGCCTGTGGGCTGCTTGTGTGTCCGCGCTGCTTGTGAGGGCGCTGCTCGGCTTGGGACGCTGCTTGGCTTGGGATTGGTGTGTGTGTGGTCGCACACTGAGTGCTTACTGCCGGCGGCGATCATTATGTTTATGTGTGTGTAAAGTGACTGGCTACGTGCAAAAGGTAAATAAGTTCTTTATTTCAAAAAAAAAGTTGGTGAATTGAAAATCTTTTTTAGTGTAAAAGTGTGACTCCAAGACATGAGTTCTGGCACCTTTTTTTTTTTTTTTTTTTAACAAAAAAAGCACTGGTTATTATAACACTTGAGTGAAACTTTCTCTGTATCTGGTGGTAGCAGCAACCTTGTAACCAAGACACATGCAAATTAAATTTTATTGGAATTTGGACATTTCAGGCAGATTACCTAAAAACATGGGGGGCAACCTCATACTGAATCAGACCACTGACTGCCTGGCTTTCCAGGGTTTCAAGCAGGAGTATTTCCTGGCCTTGTCTGGAAATCTCAGTGATCAAACCTGGGACTTCCTGCACACTAAACATGTGTTCTACTTCTGAATTTACTGTCCTTTGCGGTGATATAAAATATCATATATTAAATTTTAATCATTAAACATATGATATATTCCAACTATGGGTTTATAGATGTAGTTATTCTTGAGATAGTGATTACATTGATCCCTCCAAATGCCACAGGTTCACTTAATGGTTACACTGGATTCATTTAAACTTTCTTCTGGCAACTGCACTGTATGGACAGGATGAAGCAGAAGGTTCATCCTCTTGAAAACAATGGAATTTAATTGAGACATAATGGTTGTTATGTCATCTAGCTAATGCAATCTTATGACTAAATGTCCTCCTTGACAGCCCTGGTCACCTCTTGTAAACTCAAAGCTGTGGCTTCCTTTATGAAGTCAATCTATCTCATATTTGGTCCCTTCCTTTTCCTCCTTCAGCTTTTCCCTAGCATTATGCCTTCTCCAGTGAGTCATGTTTCCTCATAATGTGCCCAGAGTACAACAGCTTCAGTCCCATCATAGTTGCTACCAGGGAAACAAAATTCTGGCTTGATTTAATCTAGGACCTACCTATTTGTCTTTCTGGTGGTCCATGGCATTCACAAAGTTGTCCTACATTACCTTGTTTCAAATGCATTGGTTTTCTTCCTGTTTGTTTTCTTCACTTTCCAACTTTCATGCCATAAGTGCTGATTGGGAATATAATCACGTGGATGGTCTTGGATTGGGTCACCAGTGATATGCCCTTACAATTATGTATTTATATGACTTGATTTGCATGCTACCCCTTTAGCCATAGGCTTTCTGGACAGCTCACAGCATATGATACAGCAATTGAAACAATGGATTCAATTACATATCACAATAGAATATAATAACCAGCAATAGAGAATAAAAGCAATAAATAAAAGTAGTAAAATAAAATAAGCTAAAATAGAATAGGATAATATAATGTGATATAAAAGGGGGGACATAAAACTAAACATTCAATATAGTAATCCATTTAAAATCACCTGAAAGGCAGATAAAATAAAATTATACATAATAAAATTAAGTTAAAAATTCTGGCTCTAAAATCATAATATAAGAGTGGCAAGTAATAATGTAAAAACAATTAAAACCATTAAAGCAATTGGCTTACCTGCTCACCATCAAATTGGCTCACTATTTGATGCTCTTTTCTGGTTCCTTCATTGCTGTCTTTGTAAGTCTCAGTCCTCTTTGAATTTCTTGGTTGCAGTCTGCCTTTGAAATAGTGACTGAGTCAAGATAGGCAGAATCTTTCAAAATTTCAGTTTCTCCATTACTGACTTTAAATGTCTGTAATGTTTCTGTAGTCAGATTTTTGTTTGCCCTGTGTTCAGCTACAGTGCTGCTTTTGCGCTTTTTTCTTTCACAATTATCAATAATTGTTTTAATTCATTGCTGCTTTTTACTGGGAATATGGTATCAGAGAAAACTCATTCATTTCAGTGGGACAAATGCATGGATACAAGCAAGATTTACTTTTAGTATCTGTATGCCTCTATTGCTTTGCATAAATTTTATCTTTTAATAAACAAACAAACAAATAAATATTTTAAACAAATAAATACATATTTTAATCAGCTGAAAATACTCTGGAATATTGATAGACCTATCTTGAATTAGAATTCATGCACTTAATGTTATTTGAAGAGAGCATATGCATGTGAATGCACAAATCAGTGTGAGAACTAAAGTCTGTGTGATTGTGACCTGATTCAGAGTTAGACTGATCTGCAACAAAGCCACAGAAAATGTTGGAAGCATTTGCTTGACTGGTGAGGAAGTGGGACAAATGCAGAGGACTGAATAACTTTGGATAGCATTGGCTATTTAAAAAAAAAATCACTGAATGCAGTCTTTCATCTTGTTGGTCTGTTGTATGGTGATCTGCCTAAAAGTGGTCAGGATAATAATACATAAAGGTAAAGGTAAAGGTTTCTCCTTGACGTTAAGTCCAGTCATGCCTGACTCTAGGGGGCGGTGCTTATCTCCATTTCCTAGCCGAGGGAGCCAGTGTTTGTCCGCAGACAGTATCCGTGGTCATGTGGCCGGCGTGACTAAACACCGAAGTGCACGGAACGCTGTTACCTGCCCACCGAAGTGGTACCTTTTTAGCTACTTGCATTTGCATGCTTTTGAACTGCAAGGTTGGCAGGAGCTGGGATGGAGCAACAGGAACTCACTCCGTTGTGCAGATTCGAACCGGTGACCTTTCAATCTACCAGCACAGCGGTTTAAACCACTGTGCCACCTGCAGTCCCTATCCACCTGCAGTCATACAGATCAGCAAATCAGAAAAGGACTTGCTGGCTTCATAAAGGATTCTGTCTGAATGCTTCTGAAAACAGAATGCTGGACTGGGAACGCTCTTTGTTTAGGCCATGTTCTGATGTTAAGGATAACACATCTTTATGGTCTGCTTGATGGCTCCAGAGCCATCAAAAGTGGCCTCAGAGTTCCCCTCACGAAGGTTAGCATCTGCTTCAGAAGCAGAAACCAATTGCTCACTCTTTGGCAGCTAAAGCCAATTCATAAGGTCAACCTGTAAGATGCTAAGGGAAACAGCATGTAGAGAAACAGCATTACAAGTCAGGAGGTTAGCTCATTTCATGTGAGAAGTAGTTAACCAGTGGTGTGTTTAAGCATTTTATAGCTGGACTGCTTTCACCATCTGTAAATTAAATATAAGCTGTTTTAGCACAAAAGGGAATTAACCCAAAGAGTTTTACACAAATGCATAAGCAGAGCATTTATAGCGCAGTTCTTTTTATTGACAACAAACTTCCCCTTAGGAAAAGTGATCACTCTCAGTTCTAAGAAGAAGGTTTACAAGGGAGATTTATTATGCAGGCATCAGGCCATCCTAAGCCTTTTCATTCTATCCAGCTGAGAGGAAGAAACTGTCACTTGTAGTAGTAGGAGCTGACAGACAGTTTCAGCAAATGATTGGTGCTGCAGGTTTGAAGCTGGCCCTGGCTCCCAAATAGACCACCATGTGACCTTCTAGCCTTAGCAAACATAGCAGGGACCCTTTTTTCAAACAACATTCTTCTAGAACATTATTTTTCCTCATAGAGATCAGGCCAAAGCTTTAGTAGAGCAGTGATGATATACGAATGCAAATTTGTACAATAGCCAACAACTTCTATGTGTTGGTCAGCTTTTGATTTTCCTCAATTGTCAGCGGTCCACATATCTGGGGACCTTTCTTTTTCACTGATAAATATGGCTCTAGTCCTTGCATGAAAACACTGAGAGGATAAGACGGTTGAAGAGGAAAACAAATACTATCTGCAGACAGGTAGCATTGTTGCCTCTGATCACATGGTGTTTCTGTCTTAGTTTCCTGATGGGTCTGATTTCAAGGACATGTGAAGCTGCAACATGTTTTCATGAATGAAAAAGGGACTGCTTTTCCAGCTTCGTTGTCTTGTTCCTTAATTCATATCACTGCTGATCAGGGATCATATGCTCAGTGAGACAATTTTGCTACAATAGCCTTGCAAGATGTTTGCCTGAATGCATGAGCACTCAAATAGGTAGAATGATGGGTCTAGGAATACAGGCCCCAACCTCCCTCATTCCGACCTATGTTCTCTTGAATCAGAAAGGTCTGAGAGTGAGTTCTACTCACATTTGTATGAATGCAAGTAGAACTTGTGGCACAATCATGGGATATTCTTTCCCAGGGTTCCCATCACTCAGAACATTCTCCTTGCATTCAAGTGGACATGAGCAAAATTCCTTTTCATATCTTTCTGATTCAACATAGCAAGGTTGGAACTAAGTGGAACGGAGCTTGCATGCTCAGGGACATGAGTGGTGGGGCCAGCATGTATGACTCTATCCATCTTAAGCTTTCTAATGCTCAAGCAATTACCTGAGCAGGGCTCGTGTTACACAGACAACAGGAACTGGCTATGTGGCTATGCCACTAAGGATCAGGGAAAGAAGGTAAGGGATTGTGTCTTGCTAGGGCTGCGTGCAAGTCCCTACCCCACTTTGCAAAATTTTGTTCCCATGAGAAGAAGGCAACATCTTTGGGGGAGTTTTGGGAAGGTGGAAACAAAATCCTTATGGTTTTTGTGCAATAAATACTAATTTATGTATTATTTTATTACAGCCCATAAGTCATCTGAGGTCTGGTTCTCTCCTTTCTTTGCTTTAAGAAGGCAAAGCAGGACTTAATCCCACAAGGATCAAGCTCCTTCCACATCAGGAAGCTGTGCATTCTTATGCCTGCCTAGCAATGCCAGAGATGAGCCTGGAAGGCACCGACAGTTAGTCCTTAAGGCCTTCCCAGACTAGCAGCAGTGTTCTAGTCCTATTGGGGAAAGACAAGCAAGCCTCAGTTCAGTCACTTATGAAGCAGGTGTCCTCCAGAGTCATCCAAGAACTTGCAGCTCTACTGTGCTTGCACCATTGTGCTTTGCCAGTTTCCTCTCTGAAAGGACACCAAGACACCATACTGTTGGTGTCATGATGTGTGGTTAGCAGGTGCAATTCCCTTTCTCCTCCTCCAGCATTCACTGTGAAACATCTTTGTGAGAGACAGTGGGAAGAAATGCTGTAAGCTCCAAATGGTTAAGATCACAAGACAAGAGACTAACAGTGAATGCAGGGCTGCTAGGAGAAGACGCTAGCAGGCAAAATGATGCTTGAAGGTTAGGCCTGCAGAAGTTATCCTACTTGCTGCTCACGTGTACCCTGAATATGTGGAAGGGGGTTGTCCCTGTCAGGGAAAGAAGCTGAGCAAATACCACCATTTCACTGCTCTATTGATCTATAAGTCAGATTTGCAGCATTGGTTGTTGTTTTTCTCTTCCAGCTGTCTTAAAAGTTTATACATGCTGATAATGATTTTGTTAGCATTGATTCCAAATGTTATATGTAACATTTTATCAGAAAGCATTTTCTTTGCTGAGTGGCTTCTCCTTTGTGTGCAAAACTGCCATGCTGTGCTTGCATACTAACCACAATGTTTAAAAAATGAAATTGAATCCATCCACATAAAGTTTGAACCTTTAAATTTTGATAATTACATATACCATTCCCCATTACATGCTCAAGAGGTGAAAGCTGCTGAACATAAGGAGAAACAGAACACCAAAGGCATGATCCATCCAGCCACAATAAAGCATTTGAGTGCCATTGATTTCAGTAAGATAGTACTAAGCTTTTAAATCAATGGGCCAGAAGAGAACTTCTCACATTTGAATCTGCCCAAAGGCATCAGCCAGAGAATCTGTTTTTATTTGGACTTATAGCTGTTATTTGAAATTTTGTGGTGTGTAAATGATGTGGTTATTTTTCAGTGAAAGAAATGAAAGGATTCACCAAATGAAAGATATTTGAAAGAAGGATCTTCCTTATATTAGAGGATTTATCACTTACAAAAATAACCTGGTTAATTACACTTCATAACAAAATGCAAGAAATGACAAAGAACACATAAGCTCCTGGATCAGGGTAAATCAGTGAGGTGTTTTTAATCAAAAGCATGGTGTTAATTTCCCATCTGCCTTTTAATTTTTCATCAGAGGAGCATAATTATCTTCATTGCACTGAGTGGTAGATACAATGTTTGCTGTTTCTGTATAGCTGATTTTTCTCTTGGTCATCAGGGTCACTTTTTTTCCTGTGGAAGGCTGAAGTTCTTATGCAACACTTTGACTGGTATCAGTGGAACCTGTGATCTCATAAATTTGTATAGTGTTGCAGGTTCTTACATACGCTTCATGGGCCCCCTTTACATTTGTTACAGTTTTGATTTGGCATGTTCCAAATTTAGTGGAGGCAATATTCGACATCCTCTGATCCCCAGTGACCTTTAGGATAAAGAAGCCAAACACTTGCTCTTTTTCCTGAAAAGAATATCCCTTAGATGTGGATTATTCTGCTTTTTGGAAAATGGCATTGCCTTCTCTCTGAAAATCAGGTGGCTACATTCTACCTAGATTATACAAACTGACACACTTGGCTTAAAGCCAAGTACTTTCCCATAATTGGCACTGCAGCCTAAGGAGAAGGATGGCCATTTCACACTGTGCTTGGCTGTTCAATGTTTAAATGGGCAGATTTTTTGCAAGCTTGTATTTTCTGCAACCTTGTGGGCTGATTTTTTGCAAGCTTGTAGAGCCATGGAAAGGTATAACCTGAGTTCTTTATCATTTAACAAATATGTCCAAAAGCATTTTTAAGAAGGCCACAAGTGGGCAATAGTCCCAGTGTTGTTCTCCAGTTACTGGTATTCAGAGGCAGACAAGTAGAACAGCTTGGATTTAATAGTGGATCAAGTCAGCCAAGCCTTTCTTTCTCCCCAGGGCCATTCAGCTACACCAGAACATGCACAAAAATTATCAACTGGAGACAACAGTGCAGGTCTCAAGCAAGCTGCTTCTGATCCTGGAGATACAACTATCATGACTAATATCATCCGATGGAGTGCCCTGATGATGACCAAGAAATGTGAGGAAAAGACCAGGAGGCTACAAGAAAAGGCCCATAGAGGACAGCAGGTATTCAACTTATTAAGTGAGACAGGAGAAAAAGAAGAAAGGATGGAAAAAGCTGTAGGAGAGGAAGCAACTGGAGGAAGGGGAGTAGGGAAAGAAAGAAGATGAGATCAGTGCAGTTGGTTTCAATTTTAAGGTTAAAGAAAGTGAAAAGCAAAGAGTAGGGGGAAGGTAGATCAGAACTTAGCAATGCATTAAAAATAGCAAAGAAGCACTGGAATTGGTGTGGAGCAGAGAAAGGTAATACCCAGCTTGGCTGGGTAGATGAAAACAAGAAGCAGACCACAGATTCGTTAATGGATAAAGTCAGTTAACTATTTTATTCTCCTCCAGAGGCATCCAGCTGCACATGAACAAAGATATTAAATTGAGCTAGGATTCAGGAATGGAGAGACCAATACTATATTAGGAAAGCAGGGCAAACAAGTCAAGGACTGATGCAAGGTGTAAACTACCAAGTCGGTAGAACAGACAGAGGGGGCAAAGGTGAGAGGAGAGGGTAAAGCTGCTGGATCAACGTGCTGCAGGTCATGCAAAGGCCAGAACTTGGGGAGGATGGATTGTGTGCACTATTGAAGGAGATCAAGTGACAGAGGAAATTTCAGAGCAGAGAACTCTGACACTGAGTATTCTTGGTGAAAACCACATCAAGACAGTGCCCAAGGCAGAGCATGTGAGTCAGCCCAGAGATGAGGATCCAAGGAAGGGGCAAGGGGGAAGAGATGAGAAACAGCCAGGTCCAAGGGATTATCAGCATAAATGCTGAAATTACCAGGAAGCAGAAGAGGGGTTTAGTGAAGAAGGTGGCTAGTCAGAGACAGATGGTGAATGACGAGAGGAATCAGGAGAGTAAAACAGAATATATGGCTTTGAAAGAGAACAGAGCTACTTAAAATGAATTTCAAAAATAAAACAGCACTGGGATGGGGCAAGGAAGGGGGCTAGAACTGTCAGGATTTAGAAAAAAGGAGGCCAGCACTGTTCCTATGACCGTCAGGGTGGTGTGTGTGTAAGAATGGGGTCTCCATGGCACAGAGCAGCAGTGGCAATACTGTTGGGGAGGGAGCACAAAATTTTAATGACACTACATACAAGATGGAAGGAAAAAAGGATGGCAGAAGGTAAATGCTTTCTAGGTGACTGAGCAACAGCTCCATATGCAATTTACACACTGCTGCCACTAAATGTATGTGTGATCCACACTGTCATAATATCCCAGGAAAATCAAGACAAGCACATAATCTGAACTCAAGTAAAGCCCCACAGAGATAAGACTATGAGGGCTGCAGAGCTGATGTCCACGCTCAGAATTTCATGGTGCGTTAATATGTGCTTGGAGTTCTTTATATGAGGCATTTCTTTTCCCTGATCATCAGGGGATGCTTTCACAAGGGCAAATTTTTGTTACAGGTTTGAAATACTGTTTTTGGTTGTGGGGCAGGAGAAAATCAACTAAATGAATAAATAATTATTCAGTTCACAGGAGGAAATTGCTCAGATGCTAATGCTCAGATTTTTTTTCTGTGCAAAACACATTATTCACATGAATACTAGAAGAGCTGGATGGCACATACATCCCTTGATTCTCCTCCTAACCAGCTGTTTAGCTCTTCCTTTCTTGCATATAACATTTCATGAAAAATTACTTCAGCTCCACAAAAGAGATGCTAGAAAGGTGGGACCTTGTTCAATTCCTTTTCTTAGCAGAAAACTCCTCATTTGAATTCATTTAAATGTCTGGAATTAGACAAGAGAAATGTTAAGAGCCGTTTGTCAGGCTGGTTTTGAATTTCATGCTCAAAAACTGATAAGTATCTCATTAAAATTAATAAAAATAGATTTGGCTGAAAATGTGAGTGAGAAGACTAGATTACAATATGTAAAATCAAGTTAAAAATTAATTCTGTGCTGTGAAAGGCTAAGGGTCTGTGGAAATCCCCTTGTAATTTTGTCTGGCTTGTGCTGTGGAACATTATGAGGGCTGCCAAGGGACATCCCACAATATGGTTTTGGATACAAACTAGTTATTTCACACTCAGGAGAAATCCTTCCAGTCATCAAAGGGGATGGAGACCTCCGAGGGAAGTGCAAAGAACTGATTTGACAAGTATTCTTGGCTCAGTCTTGCAGATTCCAGTCTGTCAGCCCCGGACTGGTGGTCCCTTAAACTAAGTTGTGCAAGCATGCAGATTTTGCTTTTCAAAATGAGTCATGGTTTACATGCTTCTTTTAATGCATGGGGAAATTTATTGTGGAGGTCCATATTTTGCACAAATCTAAAATCAACTATCAGAAAATTCAAAGTGATCAAGGTGGAATGTGTGCATATGCAGGGAGAGAATGTTTTCATGCTTCTTGTGTTAAAAGCTACAACAAGAACAACACTGAAGAGATACACAGTTCTTGGCTCCAAATTTGTGCATATATTTTGAGCTAGAAATCCCTGAATTTGGTCTGTTTTTGCCTGTCAGGTTGGAAATGTTGGGTTAATAGTCTCACTGAACACTGGTAGAGTGGGAATCTGAATCATACGTTCTTTTTCCAATGAAGGGAACTGTCAGCTTATACAGATCATTTAAAGCTTATTAGTATGATTCAAGATTATTAGCAGATCCAATAAAAATTAGAATTAAAGATGAGGAGCAGTCACTTGAAGAGAGGAAGGTTAACAGTAAGAAGCATGAAAGTAGCAAAAGTTTGAGCTCTCTTTGACAAACGATATTAGACTGACCAGGTTTTTTTTTTTTAATCACTCTGTATAAAAGCTTGCCACTGAACATCAGCTGCTGGGAAAGAAGATCAGAAGATAGCTATTGGCCTCATTTCTTACTTTGGATCTTGTGTATGCTAGTTAGCCATTGAGGCAAATAAATGTTGGACTAGATAATCCTATGATTTAACCCAGCAAGGTCTTCCTTTAGTTCTGTCAGTGACTTGGGTTGGAACACCTGGACCATGTATGAGAGAGACAGATGGAGACATTGGGTCAGAGGTTAAGGTGGAATCAGAAACAAGCAAGTAAGAGATCAACAAGGTGTGGCTGTGCCAGAGGCACAAGGGAAGTCAGGAACAGGTAAGGGTGAGATGGCATGGCATGGCATGGCATGGCTGGAAGGAAAGTTTTGCCTAGTGGGTAGCATAGAAAATAAATAAATAAATAAATAAATAACTGGCAGAGTTAGGCACTAGGGAGGGTCAGACACTGGGCATGGAATGGCAAGAATAGAGTCATAGTCAGAATCAGAAATAGGAAAGAGTCAAGCCACAAGTGAAGATATCACAGGACTAAGACCAGCCACTAAATCAGGAATGCAAAACAACCACCCACAAAAAGTTGTGGAGTAAAACTGGGCAGCACTTTGGGGTTGTTTATAGAGCCTTCTGTGGCTCTTAAATGGACTGCATGATCACACTGGCCCTAATTCTTACAATTTTTTTGTGAGCCGTCCAAAGACATTTGTAGGGCATAGGATAGAAAAGCTTTTAATAAAATAAATAAACAAACAAATAAATAATTCTGCAAACACCTGCAGTAAGTAATGAGGTGTCTTCCCAGGGATTGCACTCTAACTCTTTGACCTCCTGGCATTGGAGCTGGGACTCTGGGGGCTGACCTCTGCTCTACCCCCTTGCAGCCAATGTGGAATATCTGCCCCCCCCCTCCCCCCCCCCCAAGATCTGATGCCAATCCTGCAAGTACTTACAAGATGTCTGAAACTGCATCCTCTATCAGGCCACCAGGGGAGCTCCATCACTATGCAGATCCTGACATGTAAGTTCAACCTTATTGCTTTTGTGAACATACACAAAAAGGTACATTTGGAATCCATATTCCATATGCTTCTACCTTTAACAATGCAATCATATACATGTGTATTTAAAAATAAATCCCAGTAAGCGTAATATTCATGTATGACTGGAACCCTCTACTCATCCAAAGTGCTACAAGCAAGAGTCAGATAGGATGGGGAAAATGATGGATTTCTTCCTTTTTCTTTTCCTTGATTTGGCTTGATGTAGGTGGGGACTCTGATGGATAGGGTGGTAAATCTAGTAGTTCTATGTCTCTCTAGTCACTTCCCAAGTCGAATCATGGATGTAGGGTACTGAAGAACTTTCTATGGCAGCCATCTACATCCTTGGTGACCACCCAGAGCCCCAGAAATTGCACTCCATTCCTTTGATCTTGTGACCCTGGAGCTGGGACTGCAGAGGCTGAGCTCTGCTCTAGATCCTTGCAGCTGGTGTGGGCAGAAACCTCCCCCCTCCAAACCCACTGGGTCTGTTTTATCCACTGCGCGCGCGCGCATGCGCGCGCACACACACACACGGTTACAACTGGACCTTGGTGGGAGGAAAAAGGACTTTGCCATGAGACAAGAGAAGGGAAAAGTCTGGGGGCACAGATTTATGCTGATTGCAACCAGAATCTCAGCTTCCTTCCTTCCCCATTCCAAGTGCTAAATCTAGATGGCCAAAAATGATTCTCAGTGTTTAATGCCCAGTGCAAGACATCCTCGCACCAGGTGAGATGCTTACAAGTCTCCAGTAACATGCATATGACATGGAAGTGACACGATTGTACCCTAACTGCATGTAGTCCTTTCACATGTTAAAATGAAATATCTGAAATTGTCAAAGCCCAGATTGGGGCCTCATCCACATGTAGGAGAAGCAGCATTTTTTGCATTGCCCCCGGGAGAAGAACTAACAGACTGACAGGTGCACAAATACATTTCACCAAAGAGTGCTGGTGCCAGGGATAGAGCTAAGCAGGGCTATTTACGCCAGACCTACGCAAGCTCAATGCACTTGCTATTGGCCAATGCCATCCATCCAACCCCATCCAGCATTTTATTTGGTGTGGGTACCGATGGTTCTGTTGGGCCAAATAGGAATCTCTTGGTATTTGCCAGATTGGATGAGAATGTTGCGTGTTTTATTTACATACTTCACACTGATTGATCAGGGGTAATTGACTGGTAGCAGAGGGGCACCAAAAGTGTGCAGGAAGAGTTGTAATAGCAGGGGGGGGGGCAGTGGCGTAGGGTACATAGTGGATGAGTCATTGCTGAAGAGCCAAAGAGTATCCCTGGCATCCACCTCCAAGGATGACGGTACTATTTGCAGGAACTGCCTTTAGACCCAGATGGGTCACACACCTAGGGTAGCAGAACACAAGAGTTAGTGAATCCTCAACATCTAAAGGTGGGAACGAAAAGTAGAGACAGGCATCTGGGCTGTCCCCAGACTTAAGGATGGGCTGTCCCATATTGGATGCCTTAGGGCAGGGGTCTCAAATTCGTGGCCCACGGGCCAATTGCCAGGATGGGCATGGTGGTGGAATACTTGATGCGGCCCAGCCTCACCCAGAATCTACTTCCAGCGGCCCCCAGGTAAGTTGAATTTGAGACCCCTGCCTTAGGGAAACCTGCACAAATCTCTTCATGGCAGATGTCTCACTAATTCGATTAAATTGTGGCCTTGTAATTTCTGACCTGGTGTTGTGTGTGTGTGTGTGTGTGTGTGTGTGTGTGTGTGTGTGTGTGAGAGAGAGAGAGAGAGAGAGAGAGAGAGAGAGAGAGAGAGAGAGAGAGATCCAGTCAATTGAGACCATGAGCCAAAATTCCTGCTTGGCCTCCTATCAGGTTATCTGCAAAGCCAACACTGTATGGGGAGGGAGGGATGCCCAAACTGAAAGAGGCTGAGAGTGGGGATGCAAGGGACGATATCACCCTGAAGTCTCAACTTTGCATGGTCCCCCCAGACGGTGAGCCAGGTGTACTCTCAGGTCCTTCAACTCATCATCCCCCCAACTGCAAAATATACTTCCTCTATACACTTCAAGCTTTGCAGAAGTGAGTCAAGGTAAATGGAAGCATGAACAATATTTCAGAATTCCCTAATTTACAATCCCATTCAAAATGAGTATACACATTTCAAATGCACCCTTTTCAAAAACTATATATTTTCACACTTCAGTAAATGGGGGAAAGTGCACACTTAAAAAAATATACATAGATATTTTTTGTTCTAAATGTTACATTAACTTGTTTGAATGACCAAAGCATACAGGTCTTACACAGAAATGAGAGACAGTTCAGGGAAGCTCACCAGTGAGGTTTAGAAAGCTGGGAGGTGCTCAGAAATTTTAAACATTCTTATCCCTGATACTAAAGTGTTACAGGGAAAGTCTTCTGGATTTCACCCGATGACATGCAAGTCCCCCACCCATCCAGGCATTTACCAGGTGCCAGGATCACAGGGAAGCCACCATGGCAGGGCCTAGGAACACTTAAATGCATAGAGGGCCTTGAACTTTGGATCAATACCGACTGGAGCACTTTGATCCTGCAGGTACAAGGATTCACTTTGTTTTAGAAAACAAGAAAATTGGTAAATGTTCTGAAGCCGTCAGTGCAGTTAATAGAAGAGCACATGCTTAGAATTTATTATCGTGAAATGATGCAAATGAAAACTCATTTCCCTTTATTTTCCTTTGTTGACAACAGATGTTGTGAACATTAAAAGCATTCAGCAAGTGTGTGGGGAAATGTGTTAGATGAGTCTCTGAAATGATTGACACTTCTGAGTTGCAGTGAATCGCCTGTGAAGTTTTGACCTTGAAGCTGTCAAAGAGCTGTCCTTATGGAGCTTTCAGAATGGAACAGTTGCTGACTCAGAGTTTGATTACTGATTTTATCTGGGAATGGGGCTTTTCAATAATTTAAGGAATCAGAGATTAGAGCTTTCTCTCCTCCTTTCCGAAATAAGGACGTTATGTTTTTATTTATGCATGCTGGGTTTTAACGTGTTTTAATGTGTATATCAGAAGCACATTAACAGAATATTTGGGCTTTACCTCTTAAAGAGTCCTTCCACTTAAAATAAAATACACACAGAATCATGAGACAATGTATTTCTACTCCTAGAAGACTTTTTAGCCTGTCACAGCTTGCAAACTAAGCTTGGCAAGGCTTCAATTTATTATGCTATTTATACAAAGTATGGACATATCTTATCTTAATGTTTCTACAAGTGCAAATCTTAAGGATCTCTTTGTAGCTCTTGCAAGTTACCACTCAACAATGACAAGAAATTCTGGTTTTATTTGGTTAGTGCTATACGGTTTTCAGTGGACGGTTTTCACTTATGCTTTCTGCATTCTGATACATTTTACAATACAGTACTATATATGTCTACTCAGAAGTAAATTGTATTAACCTGGTTTTCACTGCAATAAAGTCATAATCTTAGCCTGCAATCCTACACTTACTAACCAGGGAAATCAACAGGTAATGTATAGGAGACTGCAGGTTGCTATGCCAATTTTTATACAGTCTATAAAATTTAGATAGATTGGCTGTGAATGTAAGTCTTTCTGCCAAGTTCAGCTTGGTGGTTGGTTGGAAAAGCTGACTATCTGGAGGGGGCAAAAAAGAAAGAGTGCAGTATCTAGTGCTGATGCTGTATCTTCACTATTCATGTTGTGTAGATTCCATCACTAGCACAAAGGGTAGAAGTTTAGTATTTCAACTTATTTCCAGTTGTGTTTGGAAGGTGCTAGATTCCCATTTCATTAGCAGTCAACCTTCCTGATACATGGACAGCACTGAATATTGCCCAGTAAGCTTGCATTGAATTGATTTTATTATATGAGTGTTATTGCTGTATGAAGACTTGGGAAGTATTCTGTCCTGAAAGGCTAAAAGAAAAATATTTAATAAATGAAAATAAAATAAATGCCAGGAAGGAAACAATTTTTTTGATTTTTATTTTAAATGGAAAATTAGACCTGAATGAACTCTATTCAGTTTTTTTTTAATCATTGAAAAAGAATTTAATTGCGGTTAAACAATAGGTATGAATGCTATTTGGTTTTATCATCGATGACATGTTTCCACTTCTTTTGCATCTTTTCCTGCTTGTGCCAACAAGAAAAACAGAACTCCCTTCACTGTCCCATTCAATATTTCATATTCTGAACTTACCTTCTTGGTAATTGTAGAGATAATTTTGACATTTACATCCTGGTGGCCACCGTTTTATTTTCCAAAAATGCCTTAAATGTTAAAGTTTAAAATTTAAGGCATTCCAGGAGTGGGGGAATGACTACCAGTGGAAGCAGAATCTGCATTCATATGATACAACAAGCCATCCTGGATAGTTAAAAGAGAGAGAGAGAGAGATAATGACAATCAATTAGTTTCTGCTTTATTGTAATTTGCTCAATCCTTCTGCTGGTGGCACATATCCCATCAGTGCATGAAATTTAATCTCAAGGTACATCATTCCCTGGCTATGTCACCTGCCTTTTCCTCATTTGCCCATGCATAGAGGCTGGGAGTCTGGAACAGCTCCTGAAGATGCCACTCTTTTCAGGAAACCCAAAGGCCAAACTTACTATGATGAAATACCAAAACTGAGTTCAGACAACACAACAGACAAACAATGGTAAAAAACCACCATGGCCTTTCAGGTTGTCTGAACTCTTCTTCCACACACTAACCAATGCGTGTGATGAGTGCTTTCCCAGCATTTGTGCTGTTTCCCCCTATTCTAAAGGGGAAATCTCCAAGGCTTAGTTCCTAACAATAAAATCTGTAAACTATACATTGGTTTGTTTTTGGTTGCATTTATTGCAATCAGCCCTTTGCCTTTGGCCTCACCCAGCACAGAAACACATCCCTGTGGAATCTCCTCTGAAATTGAATCTATCCCTCAGGCTGAAAAGAGACCCCCTGACCCACGTTCCAGTACATCAGGAACCGAGTATCAAGAACAGAGCCGATATCAAAGTAGCAAAAACAGCCACACTGTGGACTCTTCCCTCGTGACCTGAGGCTTCTGAAATAATGGAGCAGATCCGGGAGAACACAAGCTGCCATGCCCCTATACCTGCTCTTCGTTCTTTGATGATCAGAGCCTGCAGATTTTTCTGCAACAGCACAATACCAAGATTGCATGATTGCTTAACAGCAAGAGTAATCGAGGTTGCACCAAACTTCTCTCCAGATCAAACAAAGACAATTGAGAGTGAACAGTATGAGTCACTATGTATAAGCGTTTTCTATGGAAGTCGAAAAACCTACTGAAAATGTTAAATGTTCTCTGGGGCTGCTGAAGATGTTTGATTTAGTTTGAGCTCAGCTCTGCCATAATGCACTATAAACAGTAGAATGGCTCAGACATAGTAAACTTCGGATGCGTGAGTGTGTTTTCATTGAATTAAGAGACTCATTTGCATCTACTTTAAGTCAGTATAAAGAGACTTTAGTGTAAACGATAAAATCTTTGGAGATTTCTCCTTCCCTGTCTAAGCACTAAACAAAACAGAAGCAGAAACAGATGGTAGGTATTTTGATGTCTTCACTTCCTGTGACTACCTGGGGAAGAGGGAATCACACTGCTGTTACACGATGTGCAAGTGTAATACTTGCTATTAAAATTTTCACAGCACAGCTCTTCTTGTTGCTAGACTATGGAGTTGATACAGAATGTTTTCGGCAAGAAAAGTTGTTCTTTGATGCCCGTTTCTCCTACGTGCTTAATGGATGCCTTCCATTCACATGGTAGTCAGGAATCATGTAGGTGCCTTATTACAGGCAGGGGTTTAAAAAGTTTGCAAATGCAGCAACATTCAGAAAAGTTTCTAACTTTCTCACTCAGGGTTGAGTTCATACACCACAGTCATCCTTTCAAAACTTTACTCATAAGCAACTGCATGACCTAGGGGGAAAGTTTTGTCAGGTTATGGGGTTTTTTCCCAGCTGCATTTTAAAAAAATCAAATACTGTGTCTGAAAATAAGTGAAAGTGTGGGTAAATACTTACACACTAAACAATAATTCAAAATTCTCACCCATATATGTGAGGCAAATTCAGCAGAGATAGCTTTTCAGAACATGAAGAAGACCATGTTGTACCTGATTCCCATGCAGCTATTTAAGATGAGAAGCCTGTCAGAAAATGTGTGGATGGCCCTAATTTGGCACAAGAAACATGAATATTCAAGAATTCAAATCCATAGTAATAATGATACTAAGCACGCAAGCTGCTGAGCTGAATGTATATATTAGCTTTGGTTTTCTGGTCCAGTTTTTTTTTTTTTTTAAATCTCAAATTCTATCTATCCACTTTATGAAGGAACAAACATGTGAATTTTTATAAATCCGTATTACAAAAATTAAGTGAACAAAATTTCCACCCAACCTTATTGGCAGTGTAAGCACTCTACCGTGCAATATGTACATTGCCCACTTCCATTTGATGTAGTTTTGATTTAAAATATTTTCAGGTAACTCAAAATGTTTGTGCACCTTTGCCTTTGTTTGAAGGAAGAGAATTGTACCTGAACATTGCTTGCTGCTACAGCAAGGGTGAAGAACTTGCGGCCTTCTGGGTGTTGTGGCGTACAACTCCCAACTCTCCTAATCGCTGGCTATGCTGGCTAGGGAATATGGAAGATGTAGGCCAAATCATGTGGCTGCAACTTACCCGGTCCTGCACTAGAGCAATGTTAGTAACTTTATGGTTGTTTAATAGGATGCACTTCAGTGAAAATTCTGATTTATGAGAATAGGCAGCTGTGACTTCATGGATATCAGATTGCTCTTCCTGCAAATCAAGAGCAAAATTAGCCTTGTTGCTACTATGCATGTGTTAGTCATCCTGAATGTATTCATTATAAATGCTAAATACTTGTAATTTAGATTATCAATATGTTTTGGTCCTTTGCCTAATGAGCAGAAGAGCTCATTATTATTTCCTATACAATCCCGTGCCATGGCAAGAGAAAACCGCAGTCATTTTAAAAAGCAGTTACGCACTTAAGAAACCACTCACGGGCCAAAGCTTGCCAAACCAAATCTTTGGAGAAAGCAATAAATGGACCATTTTATATCTGTAAACTGAAATGCAGATAAGATTGTGAAGATCCAGAGATGACTTTGGGAAAAAAACATGCAAAATGCTACAGTTGGACAAATAAGAATAACAAGAATATAATTTAAGCTGCAAGATAGTTTAAGCAACTCCAATCCTTCCACCCTGAGAAATATCTCGGATTTCTTAAGCCTTCCCTACAATTTTGGAGGACAATTTCCTTTCTCCCCTCCCCTCCATGAGTAGTTAAAAGTAATCTTAAATACAGCACAGTGCTAGAGACTTATATTAATGATGATGTTGTGATGCCATTGATGAATCCAAAGCTTTTACCTTGTGGATTGTACTCTTAAGGTAGCAGAGCAACATGTAAGTTTCCTTCTATTCTCCTATAAATAATAATAATAAAGATATCATTTCATGTGACATAGACATTTCATGTATATGAATGATAATACAGCTTCCCAACTCACATACTTCCCTTTTTTGAGCTAGAAAGGATGTATGCACTAAAAGAAGGACACAGAATGGTAATCAAAATATACTTGTTCATTCCAAATGGCCATCATTGGATCATTTTCAAATCAAAATGCTTCAGGTGAAAAACATTTGGTTTACTTATAAAACATCTCCAAAAGAAAATACATACTTACACAGCAGCTTTGTAGAGAAGAGCTCTTATGAGCCCTGAAACAGCTCCTAGGATTATCCTCAAACAAACAAACAAAGCCATTGGAATGCAATAAATTTTCCTGCAGTCTTACATAATGATCTATAGGCAACATTTATATTGCTAATTTATATTATTCTATTTTGAAGTTTATTAATGGTTGTGAGCCGCCCCAAGGCTTCGGCGAATGGGGAGGCATAGAAGTGTCCTAAATAAATAAATAAATAAAATAAACATGTCCAAATTGACTAGAGTGAGTAGAGGTGAGATGGGGGTGGGCTCTTAAAAGTCCCAGGTATTATTTCCAGACTTACAGGTGCTGGCACCTCCCCCCCCATTATAAATATCACGCAGTTCTAAATGGGCATAGACATACTTTTGAGTGATTCCAGGAGCATTCTGGAGGGATTTCATGGGTGTCTGAAAGTGCATGTATAAACAATGAAAAGCGTCTCAGGGCCCAAGCAATGCTGTGAGGTCAAAGATTTTCAGACAATTAATGTTCTTGGAAGAGCAATAAATCTGTCTAGTTCGATCCTATTTATTTTCCTCCTAATTCTTCCACTTCCCCCACCCCCTACCCCTCCACTGACTTGGCTTCATCTTATTTTGCCTCAGTCTGTGGATGGTTGCTTGGTAAACAAAAATTGGAATGCACTTTTCTATTCAACATAATTTGTCCATTTTCATTTTTCAAATCATATGCATTTTAACAGGCAGTTTCCATAAGATAAAACCTTTTTGTATACACTTCTCTGTACTTTATGCATCTTTGTACATGTGTGCACCAATGTCTCCCCCATCCCTATTACTTACTTATGCCATTCTTAAGTGTCAACAATTCTGTACCTAATTAATTGAAAAGCGCTTATAGCCATTTCTCATTAGAAAAACCTCTTTGTCCTTTCATCCCTTTCCCTCCAATGGTTATCCCTGATGAAAATGTATGAATTTTGCTTTCTTTCAAATATGTTTGTAATACCTCTTTATGATTCGACTATCGGATATTTAGAAAGCAAATTGTCTTTTTCTATTTTTGCTACTTATCTACCTTCTTGGTTACCCTTAATATTTCAGTTCTCAATCTTAATATGCATTCCAGTCCTCAAGAAAAGGACACAACTATAGGACTACTGCACTTATTTCCCATGCAAGCACCATGATACTCAAGGGATTTCCAATCAAAAAGAAAAAGCAAGCAAATCCCTAGATGGAGCAAGAAATGCTTGATGTTCAAGCTGGATTCTGAAAAGCAACAGGCACTAAAGATACATTGTGCAAATATAATTGGCTACTGGAACACACCAAAGAATTTCAGCAGAAGTCAGTGCTTCTACTTCTACTAGGCTTTGCAGACCACAGTGAAAACCTTAACTGTGTGAGTCATGAGAAGCTGTAGATAGTCCTGAAAGAAATGGGTCTACCTCAGTGCTTGACTGTTCTGATGATTAACCTGTATTGTGGACCAGAAGCTACTGTGAGAACACAACAGAGAAACAGAATGGTTTCCCCTAGGCAGAGGTTTCAGATAAGGGTGTATTTTATCTCCCTCAGTGTTCAGTCTGCAGCAAGAACATATGTTAATAAAAGCTGGATTAGATTCAGAGGACAGAGTAAAAATCAGCAGAAGACAACAGAAAGTTAAGATTATACCATCTTACTGGCAGAAAACAGCAATGATTTTAAAAGACTTCTGATGAAAGTGAAAGAAAGAGAAAAAGCAGGACAGCAATAGACAGCAAGAAAACAAAAAATAATGACTGCAGAATAATATCACTACTTCAGTGTTAACAATGAAGAAATTGAAAGTTTGAAAGATTTTGCACACCTGGGCAAAATCATGAATTCAAAGACTGCAATCAAGAAATCAGAAGAAGAATGAAACTCAGAAGGGCAACAGCAAAGGAACTTGAAATGACCACCAAGTGTAAGAACTTTGCACTGGAGACAAAAGCAAGTATAATCTACTCTATTGTATTTTTGATCACTATGTAATGGTGTAAAAGCTGGATAGTAAAGAAAGTTAATGGGAAGAAAATTGGTGCATTTAAAATATGGTGTCGGAAAGAGCTTTGTGAATATTCTGAACCAACAGGAAGACAAACTAGCAGGTCCTGGATCAAATCAAGCCATACGTTTCCCTAGAAGTGAAAACTCTGTGAAGTTTACATAATTTGGACCCTTCATGAGAAGGCAAGACACACTGAAGAAAACAATCATGTTCAGGAAAGTTGAAGAAAGAAGAGGAGGATGACCAATTATGAGATGGATTGATTCCATAAAGGATGCCACAGCTTTGAGTTTGAAGAGCTGAGCAGAGTTGTCAAGGACAGGACATTTTGGAAGGTATTCATTCACAGGGCCATCTTGCATCAATGACAGCTTGACAATTTGCCTACAGCTTTTGGAGTTACTCTTATTCTGCAGATCAGATGAAAATGAGAGGTGATGGCAGACATATGTTGGAGTTTTACAAGCTGACCTTGTCCTCAAGGCAGATGGATATTTTCCAAAGGTAGCAGTCATGCTTTCTCCACTATGCAAAGATTCTTATCCATCTGGTAAATATATGAACAAGGAATCAGTCCTGATTGCAGGCCTTGCATGTTGCATTAAAGTCTTATAAAACCCTTGCAGCTGCAGACCATAATTCAGTGTCACAGATGATGATTTTTGCAAGCCCCGGAAATATTGAGCCAGTATAAAAATATGACTTCTGCTATTGGTCCTTAAATACTATATCCACTCAAGCCTTAAATCTAGGCATACTGGGTGATTATTATTTAAAGGTGCTGTAAAACTAGCAATTTACATTTTGACCTCTTAATTCACCTTAAAACACACAATTATATTGTATATTACAGAGCAGACAAGCCTTTAACAAGCAGTAAAATATGTTGCATCTAATTCTTGTTTCAGGAACATAATTAACAGCAATTGTGAATACACAGTAGCTGCGCACAAACTCCATTTGATGTATTAATGATATGGGTGTATGAATTAAGTTGCTTTCCATATGCTTGGGTGAACTCAATTTTATATGTTTAAGAGACACAGTGCCTCCTTGGACTGGGGGAGGGAGAATCAGATACCACCAGTTTATATTTTAATAGCATTCAACTTACTTAATATCTTACATGTCTTATTTAATGCATGTAGCATTGATTCAAAAACAGCATAAATCATAACTGGTTTAAATTTGCATAAATTTGAATCACGCTGGCTAAGAACAAAAGCCTATTTAGTCCAGCATTCTGTTCACACACTGGCCAACCAGCTGCCTATGGGACACCATGAACAGGATGCAAATACAATGCAAAATTGACACAAACAAGCACCATTTTGCATTGGCACGCGCATGTTAATCTCAACAGTTGTTTGCTCAAAAATCAATCAGTGTACGCCAAAATGGAATGTTTGGGGGCAATATCCAACTGTGTCAATCTGCGAGTGCAAATGTCATTCTTGAAGCAACTAGCTTTCAAACTCCCTGCAAGAAGAGCTCCCAAATAGAGTTACATTGATGCACGCAAGATTGTGCAAGTGAAGTCACACCTGGTTTCACAAGGATATGTTCAGTGGTGCTTCGTTAATGCTATTCAGGTTTGTGGAATGATATCATAGGATATTGCCCAGTGTTGTGTGGTCTTCTAATTCATCATCTATAAATAATGATATCAGCTATAAATAATGACATCACTGTAACTTAGACTGCAACAGAAATAATTAGCAGTGCTGGTATATAAATAATATCTGTGACTGCGCATGAGTGGAAAGTATTTTTGCTGATTTCCCAACAACACTCCTGTCTGTAGCAGTGCCATGTTCTATTCTCCAGCTGGAGCTGGAGGGAGTAGAGGAGGTTTCCAAAATCTAGGTGTCCCATAAATGGAAATGTTTTTTGCTTCTGGAAAGCTACAACTGGATGAAACCCACAGTGCTCTGTCAAAGAGTCTTAAAAAGTTCACGTTCATTATTTCAGTAACCATCCTCAGAACACTCCTATAAGGTGGGCCAGGATTACAGATGGGAACAGGCACAAACAGGATGAGATAAAGAAAGTGACCAAATAATGATATCTAGGCAGTTCACTTCTAAACTAGGGAATTTCAACTCATGGCATATATTCCTAACCATCACACATTATTCACCCTGCCATAGTCATATATTAATCTTTTTTGCACTCACAGAAATGTAATTCCCACCATTAGTATCATACTCCCTCTGGTAGTGATACTGATTAATGATTGTTTATATGATAATTTGACGATTAGAGAAGTGGGGGTTGTTATATTTTTTAATCACTGGATTCCAACACAGTTTATTCTGAAGATGAAACCTCTTCTAATTGCCTGTGATTCCCTCAAAGAACTTTGGAAACTGCAGTTTTCTTATGATGCGAATATTTAGTTATGACGTCTTCCTCTCTTCCTGTATGAGGCATCATCAGAGAGAGAGGAAGAGAGCTGAATAGCCCTCCTCACCACTGCCACCAATTGGATATCTTTATTCCCAAGCTACCTAAACTGCCCATTAACCCATGGGACTTAATTATTAGTTTAGACAACTCATTATATTGGCTAATGAGGTATGCACTTAGGCCTTGGGTGAATAACAAAGCTCAAGAAAAAGCTGTTCTAAGGAAAAAATTTGCTTTTACTTAAAGATTTAGTGAGGCAACATGTTAAACAGTTACCCAAAGGCTATTTTTAGAAGCATGGAAGAGACAAATTTGGATTAGTTTGAACCATTAACCATAACAGTAGGTAAGATTAACAGAAGTAGATGCAAATGGATAAACTTATTCTAGACTATTTGTCTAATTCAGTCAAGGCTTACCTATAAAGAAACTTTCAGCCCTGTCAGCTCAGGGTTCTGTATTCAGGAACCTTTACATGGCTCTACTTTGGTTTCTTCAACAGTTTTCTCATCTCAGTTCTGACTCTGTTAAATTCTCTGTTCCTTTCTCCCCATTTCCAAATCCCTTTCTATATGACAGCTCTATTTTACACCTGCAAAATAACCATCCTAACCCTCCTTCCAACCATCTGGTCAATCAAAAGGAGAGTAGACCATTGGTTATGTTTCTATTTCTTCTTAATTGGTAGGTTCTGGACTGAAATTTGAGCACATCTATCAATTCCGTTTACCATTTTTGGGCAGTACAGTTGATTCTCCTGTGCAAATATTTTATAGCCATAACAGCAAACAGAAGATGATTAAAATTTCATTCTTCACAGGTTCCCTCCCACACTTACATCATACAACTGTACTGTATAGTAGACAGCTGGTGTGGTGTAATGGAACAGGACTGAGATGCAGATCTGGGTTCTAGTCCCCACTCAGCCCTGGAGCTCCCTGGAAGATTTCAGACTCTCACCTCAATCTACCTCACAGAATTGTTGTTGTTGTTGTTGTTGTTGTTGCAAGGACAAGGTTGTGAGGAAGAGAATTATGTAAGCCTCCTTTAGTTCCTTAAGAGAAAAAGGTGGGATATAAATTTAATAAATAAACAAACTGCAATTCCTTGATGCTCTTCCAAACAATCTATCAGGTAAGATAATTTAACTTTTCAGGGGAAATGTACCCTGAGCACCCACAACATGCAATAATCTTGGAACAGCAACACCAACTTGAAGGCAATGTGTTGGACTCTGCATATATATAAAATACATATGTACTGGATGAAACTATGTTGCATGGAATGATAGAGCTGGAACCACATGTTAATCATGTTATGGAGATATCATAAAGGCTACATGACAATGTAAAGTTTTCCCTCTGTTCTCCATGTACATATATCCTTTGTCAATCCAGATTCAGTCTCGTCTTGTCTCGTCTCGTCTCTTCTCCACTGTCAGCAGTAGCCAATGATGCTGAACAGAGGCGGGGGAATGCAATGGTATGAAACTGGGAGGAAATATTCTTAAGAGATCGGAAATGGGGATAGATAACTACTTAGGAATGCCACATTTAGTGGCATTGCTATGCTCCTTGAAACATAGATCCAGTCACAATGAAAATCAGGCTGAAGGACCAGAATGGGATTGGTGTCCTTAATTTTCCAAAAAAAGGGGGTGATTTGCTTCAAATAGGTAGAATAATTTTCCAAGAGATAATTCAGAGATAGGATAATCTGCTTAGACATAAATTGTACTTATTCATTGTGATACACTGAACAACAAAGCAACTGCAGAAATCAAAGTTAATTCACTGACGATTTATGATAAGAATAGGGGCTACAGTTGCTGAGGTGGGGGAGAAATGTTCCCAATGAATCTTGTGGCTATCTCAAGTTAATTAGCCCAAGAAATAAAAATGCACTAGAAGGAGCAAAGTAATGACAACAGACATACATTCTCAGCTTCATTCCTGTTCAAAGCAGGTTTTCAGCATTTACTTCAAACAAATTTAAACAAATTAACAATTACCTCTAAACATTTCTCACTTACAGATGTCAACATTTCCTTAGACAAGTTATCTATGTTGAGGAAGAAATCCTGTGACCACGTTATACCTCATTAGCTTCATTAACAGAGAAGCTAACACTATTATATAAATCTTTGCCAGTTTAGTTTTCAAGAACAGTATTATGCATTAAAAAAGAACAAAGAAATTCCCTTCTCCAGTAAAAGATGAGCTACATAGTTATAACCCAGGCTATTATTACAATAGCTCATATATCTTCCGAGAATCCAGGTACATTTAATTAATTCCAAACTGCAAGCCAAATTCCAATTATAACATATCTGTCTCTTCAGATCCTTTATTGAATCTGTAGCATACAGTCTAAGGAAAGTTAATCACCTTTAAATCAGATTGGGTGCCATCCAGTGTTGTGCTGGTACAAGGGAGTTTGAAGATCACATTCCTCTCCCTTCCTCTGCCTGGTTCTTCCCACTGCTTTTTATAGGGAGGTTGACCTGGGGATGGGCTTATAATCCTGAATAACTAAATTGTGGGGACTGACAGGTTGCAGGAGAAGCCATGAGGATCAGGCCAAGACCTTCTGTGAGTAGCACTGCCACCCACTGGTGCAATAATTCTGTTGGCAAGGTCTTTTTCAGTGTTAGATATTTATTTATTTATTTATTTTTATTTATTTTTTGATTAATATCCTGCCTTTTTCCCACAAAGGGCTCAAGGCAGCTTACATCTCCTCCTCCATCTTATCCCCAGAACAACAACCCTGTGAGGTAGGTTGGGCTGAGAGTCTGTGACTGGCCCAAAGTCACCCAGTTGGCTCCATGGCTGAGCGGGGACTAGAACCCAGATCGTCTGAGTCCCAGTCCCATGCTCTTAACCACTTAGTGGACAGAATTAAGAGCACAACTGGGAACAGAAGGTCCAAACAAAGAACACCATTCTGGGCCATTTATCTTGGCTGCCTATGCATTTCTAAGTGCAATTCAAGATCCTGGTTTTAACCTATAAAGCTTTGCATGGCTTGGGACCAGAAAACCTATTTGAACACTTCTCCCAACTACCTTCTACCCAGATCACATGATCTGGGGCCTTTGTCCAACTGCCACCTCTAGAGAGGCTCAGAAAGAGACAACAAGGATGAGGACCTTTTCAGTGGTAACACCATCATCATCATCACCATCATCATCATTTTGTTTTGGAATCAGGTCAACACTTCCCTCTATTTCCAGGCATATGATGAGCTATGGCAGCTGTTTTAATTAAATCTACTTATATCAAACATGTTTTAGATGTTAAACTGTTTTTATTTTTGTATACTGGAAAAAAGTTAAGCTGCTTTAAATTTGTATATTAGGATTTTATACTGTGTTTTATTATATTTGTATTTTTATTGTATCTTTTGTATTTTGATTAACTGTTGCAGACCTCCGGGAGAACTTCAGTTATTGGGTGGCATAGAAATTAACTAACTAACTAACTAAATTATATTGTACTTTAAGCTTCTCTAGTGCGGCACTGGGAATGTTAGCTGACAAGCTGATTTCCCCAGGAAACTGGCATGCCAGCTAATGGTATTGTCTTGTGCTCATGCAAGGTAATTTACATCAGCAGTTGCTCCCCACTGGATAATGCTCAAGATACGCAACACAGCCTTATGCAACCTTGTGCTAAGCTGCATACGTTTGCAGGTTAGCACTTCCACTGAGATGAGTGCGTTTTAAAATGCTTGCTGATCCTCTTTCCCCCCTCCCTTTCAAATGGGCTCGCCAACAAGACTATGCACTCCTATTGCACAAGTGGGACCCATTGCTTGCACACTGGGGATTTAGTGCATCATCAAGCAAGCTCCAAATCAAGCGCAAGTACTTGTTTCTGGATCAGAACAAGTTGGCGGAGCTCCTTCAAGTGAGTTATAGAAATGGACATTTTGGTGCCTGTCCCAAGCACTAAATCCCCAGTGTGCAAGCAGTGGTTCTTGCCAGAGCCTGGCCAGCACTAGCTCATCATCATCATCATCATCATCATCATCATCATCATTATCATCATCATCAATCATGATTATAATCATACTCAATTCTCAGCCTTCTTTCCTCTTGTGAGGAGCCCAAAGCAGCTTATGCAAATACATTGTTGGAATACAGTTTGGCTAGAACTTTCCAACAACAAAGTCTTTGATAAAGGACTTTGATAAAGGGATGAACTGGCTTCTTTGTGCTTTTGTTATCAAAAAGGGCACTCAACAAATATAAAATTTCTTACAATATGTGCAGGAACTTTATAGTTACGGCTGTAACATTTTGTTGTTGCTAGTAGGTCCTTAGTTTGAACTCAAGAAATGTGTATTGCTAAAGATACTCTTAAAGCTTCTGCAATAAGTTCCCAATAATCCCAAGGACACTGTCAAAAAATGAAGCTCTAATGTTTTCTAAACGGAAGGTCAGGAGAGTGAATTGTCGGCATTGCGTACCATCCCTTTTATCTCCACATTAAATATGCATTGCTTTTACTAGTCATATTGTTTCAAAGTATATTTCGTTGGCTGTTTAATCTGTCTTTGTTATGGGGGCATGGAAAGCTGTGCATTCTCTGTTGAGTAAGGGAACCTTGTTTATTATACTATATTTAGCAAGATAGAATTGTTGTAATTAATTGAGACTGAAAATGACAGAAGTCTAAGGTCATGCATCCAGGAATAGATCAAGTCTGTAGCTGAGCTGTTTCATTGCTATTTCTATCACTGTTGATGATTATGATAATTAGCCTAATTATATTTTATATGAGTGCTTTTAATTAAATAGATTATATAACATATGCTCAATGAATTGTATTTTAGAAAATCAGGCAGCAATAATACTGGGGCTTGTTTCATGAATAGATTTTAATTCATAGTAAAAGTATTATCATGTCATAGTCTTTAGTACGGGTGTTAACTTTTCTTAGCATACCTAGCACTAGGTGTCGTGAGCCAAGCTTCCTTCTTCATGTATTCAAAAGCCACAAGACCTTTTTCCTTGCAAAGTGCTCTTTCTTGACCAAAAAAAAAAAAAAAAAGACAAAACAGAATGAATCTCTGTGCATTCACAGAGCAGTTTGTTGAACCCAGTCTGGCGTTCACCTCCAGGAACTCTCCTTATGAGCATGCCTGGGCCCCATTCTTTTGGGATGGGTCTTCTGAATATGAGCATGTCTCCTTTCTGCATACCAGTCCTCCAATTGGGCTGCCCTCTTCTGCTGATGCTACATCTGGGTTTAGAACCAGGGACACATGGTCTGTCTGAGAAACGGCCCTGCTCCAAGTCCCCTCCTGCCAGCAGTGTTTCTTGTTTATTCCCAGAGACTGCCTGCCCATCTGAGGAGTCTATCCTTGAGAAAGCATCTCTTCTTCTTTTATCTCACTGTCTCAACCCCCACCCCCAGTTCTCCTTCACATTCGAATTCTGATTCCTCTGAAGTCCAGCCAGCCATCCTTGAGAATGAACCACCAAGTGTGCCACCTTTTTCACTCCAAACACTTGGCCACTCAGTATAACAAAGCTAGCAATGCTATTCTGGAAGCTGTGGGTTGTATCCACCAGCCACACCACTAGAAGGCAGTTCACCAAGGGTGGTTGCCCTTTTCCCCTTGTAACCTGTGAGCTCCCTGAAGCTCCAGATAGGGGACCCTCTTGCATGGGTTTTGCTGTGATATAAGGGAAGCAGGGCACCTTCTGTGGACACTCCCAAGGAACGGAAGTGTTCAGAGTCAGCCACCGCAAATAGCCTTTCTTCTGGCTGCTGTTATGAACAGTATTTAGGAATCAAGTCTTGGTGACTGAAGGAGTACACCCTGTGTTCCAGCATCCAAACCAGGATACAGGAAAAAAGAATGGAATACACAGGTTCATCTCAATGGGTCATTCCTGGTTTATTCCAACCAAGTTCAAATAGCTTCTCTAAATGTTTTCATCTTGGGTTTTTCACAAGAGGAATAAAAAAGGTAGGATATAAATGCAATGTAAAATTAGTTATTTAAAGGGTAAATGTAACCATGCAGTATCCTGTATTCCGCAGGGGAATGAAAGGTGCATTTATTCCTGTTAAGACCAATGCTCATGCAGACTAATGCACCTCATTTTCATTTATTTCTTCTTTGTCACTGACCCTTCAATTCACTTTTCATCACAAAGTCCTTGAAGAATAGTGTGAGCCGTATTTGATTAGCCCAGCTTCACTAAGAGTCAGTTTATCATTGTGCCCTTGTCCTTTTTAACCTTGACATATGGACATGGATATCTTTAATTTTTCATTGGCGAACGGTAGCACACATCTTAAAGATTCAATGCTTTTTGTGCAGAGCTGAGAATCCTCTGGCTTAACTTAATTTGCCGATTCACCTGGTGACATGAAGTAAAGGGATCCAGTGATTGTAATGGAATTACATTGTCACATGATAACCTTTCAGGGAAGATTGAGACATTCAGTTTTGCACAGAGGACAGAAAATTACATGTCAGAATGATGATATCCTGTAGCTTTTTTCCCCTCTGCACCTGTATGCATTAGTAATGCATTTTAAAGAGAGCAAAGTGACTTTGATTTACAACTTGAACTTAGGGAGCTGAGAAAGGTGTTGGAGAGCAGAGAGAAAAAAATATCTTCCGAAAAGAAATTCTGTACCTCATCAGAGCAGGAGATAAGTCAAAAATTTAAATAAATGAATAAATAAGAAGGGGGAGGTGAGTAAAAATAAACTGCATGAACAGGAAAAAGTAATCCAGTTAGTGGGAAATCCTATATTCACTCACCAAATAAATGCCATTGAATCCAGTGGGTCTTATGCTGTTATCTTTTCCATGTATCAATGACTGTCTTTAAAAGGCTGGCACATATTTATTTTTCAAAAGCACTGTGACATATTTATATTTGAATGTTCAGATCATTTTGGAATAAACTTCTATCACTCACCCATTCAGTGGGCTCTTTTGAGAGCGTCCAGCTCCATTTAGTTCCTACCCTCCCTCTGCAGCCACCTCTTGGCTTCTACTTCACATCGCTACAGCGGGCTGCAAGAAAGAGTACAGGGTCCACTCTGCTGACTTAAATGGCAAGCAAGGGAAGCTCCATCTGGCTGCTTCTTGCCCTGCACTGTCTCCATAGCACTGAAGCTAGTCATCATGAAAGGTTTCTGAAAAGGTTTGTTTTCCTCCTCCCTCACCATCACTTGTCCCCCTGTCCCTTTGTGTCATGAATTTTTCGATTTTAAGCATGTGGGCAGAAACTCTCTTGCTCATTAGTGATCACTGTTGATCTTATGCAAGTGCAAGCAGGAGCTTTTTTTAGCTGATGAGCATGATAGAAGCTCTAATAATAAACCACTGAATAAAACTGTTGGAGTCGTATGGTTACCTAGCCAGATGATCGTCTTTAGGTGATTCTTCCCTGTCATCAGAAGCTTGCTTTATTTATTTACTTGTTAATTAAAAGCTTTTCCAACCCGTCCACTACAAATGTCTTGGGATGGCGTACAAAAAATGAATAGAATAAAACAAACACCACTTAATATGAGATGTGACAAGGTACTGCTGTATGCATGATGAATGCTGAGCATGATTCTGTCCCCCACAAATGGGGAGGATCTCCCTTAATCAAAGGAGATCATACACTCTCTTGACCTTCTCACAGGGCACTGGCTTTGCATGTGTTAAGCCAAGATTAGAAACAGATGAGTTTCTTTTCAATGTGCACCCACTTTCTCAAGCTCCCAATAGAAGTGCACAGAGTCAATACACCAAAAAGCAAAAGTGTATTGCAAATTGGGGAATTGGTGCATTTGGAAACTGTGGTCTTTCCTCCCTTCCTCTGAACCTGTTGTATCTGATCATCTGACAATCTGTTATTTCCATCCATCTGCCATGTTTCCTATTGTGTTTGGCCGAAACGAACTTACTTTCAGGACAGTTAATCCATATTTAACACTAGGAATCCTATTTGGTCATAATTATCTATGCTTCTGTTGCCATAATCAAATAATAAGTTTACACTGTGAGCAATGCTTTGTTTTCTAATGAAATCCTATGAGAATATTGGTTTACCTACAAGGTCGTAGTGGATGGGGCCCTTGGGAGGTTGAAGCACCCTCGCTTATGTTGGAGAGGGCACCCTAGGGGTCACTCTCCCTTTCCCACTGCTTCTCAAAAGACCTAGTTTTACTGGTTCATGGCTGGCATCTGCCACAGTGTTGGGGCCCTGAATTTAATGTAATTTATTGTTGTAAGCCGCCCCGAGGCTTCGGCGAATGGGGCGGCATAAAAATGTTTTAATAAATAAAAAATAAATAAATAATGGGTTAAGAAGAGGGGGAGTAGGGTATGAAATAATTTCTGGAAGCTGTCATTGTTTCACCCCAAAAGAGATGGCCTCATTTTGCATTCCTTACTCAACAGAAATTAAAAGTGACAAAACTCATAATTATGGTATAAACCTAGGCTACATAATCTTGGAAATAGGGGTTGTTTCGGGGTGTGGCTTCAATGGGGTTGTGGCTCTGACTATCATGAAGGGACTCCCAGCTTGTAAATCTATCACTACACCACTGTTTATCAATGCCCAGATTGGAACTACTGTGTTAGATGCCTTTGAATCTTGTCAAAGAGATATTCATATTTTAAAGAGCACCTTTAATATTCATGACAGATAGAAGAACTGACAGAGCTTCTTTTCTAGTAAGTCTGTTTGCCTTTTGTGTCGTTATTACTGCTAATATTTTGTGGCATGTATTTACCTTTTATTTTTGGCATAAATTGTGTCTGATGTAACATTTACGCTAGGGCTTCTATTTCCTTCTGGAAGTAAGAGAGATCAAGAAAAGGGCGAGGGAGGTAGTTGGAACAACTGAAACTGTAAAATATGACCTAAAATATTTATGTATTCATAAGAGACTCTGCTCTTTTCTGAGCAGTATCAGAAAATATCACATGTGGGATAGTTTTGAACGCAGCAGTGTACAAATGGCTACTCGGAGTTCTCCATTCCATTTGTGGTCAAATGTGCTGGCCTCAGAATCTGAATCAGGATGGAAAAACGAGGTAGGATTAGAATTTTTAGCTGAAATCCCAAGACCAGTATTCCCAGGGATAAGACAAGCAGCCATTGAGAACCAGACAGTGGCAAGTTCTGTGGGAAATTCTGGTGGTGGACTGAACACCATTAGTCAAATTATTTGGCATGAAAAGGACAAACCAATTGAGATGTGTCAGACATTCCCAGCAATTGCCCATAACCACACACAAGGTAGACTCACCACACTTTTGTTTTAGAAAGAAGAAGAGGTATTCAGGTAGGAATCATTAAGCACTCATTCCCCTAGTAGCCAATATTCTAACTTCATTTTCATGGCAATGTCAGCCTAGCTGGCCAGGTTCAGCATAATAAAATATTTTAAAAGCCTTTTGTACTGATTCACTTGGAAGAATGGGGTGGTTAGAAGACCAGCTCATGGCAGTAGGTAAGCACAAGAAACATAACCCAACCTATAATAATTGATCAGAAATGTTAAAGAAGATATTGGACTGTGTGGAAAAGGACAGACTGACTTTATCTCTTAAGGAAAAAGAAGATGTATGTTAGTAAAAATTTTGAAAAACCAAAACCATGTATGTTCTGTCTGTCTGTCTGTCGGTCTGTCTGTCTGTCTGTCTGTCTTCCTTTCTTAAAAAAAAAGAAAGCACTTTCTTCTTAAAAAAATGTAAATGAAAATGGTAAATGTCAAATGGGTGTGCATGTACATTAGGAATGGGATAAACCTTCTTGGAATCTGTCTGTCTAAGCATTCCTGAGCTTTTTCCTGTGCTGGCCCTGGTCTTCCAAAGAAAGACATGCTGAGAGGAAGTCAATGAGAACTTGGTGGCATAACTGACATCTTTAACTGCTTCTGCTACTGTTGATGGGCAGGTGTGCAGATAAAGGTGTGCAATTAGCTCAGCCTGAGATTGTCAGAGATCTATAAAATGTTCCTCAAAACTTGTTCTGACTCATGTCCATACCATATTGCAAACATGTTTGTTTTTGTTAACATGGAAGTGTGTGTGCCTCTTGGTACAATTTTTTGCCAAATGTA
Organism: Varanus komodoensis; assembly: GCF_004798865.1. Lineage (NCBI taxonomy): Eukaryota > Metazoa > Chordata > Lepidosauria > Squamata > Varanidae > Varanus > Varanus komodoensis. The sequence continues at coordinate 5,439,858 of NW_025335761.1, forward strand.
TGTATCAGTTGTGCATATACATATTTTTGTTCTGTGGATTCAAGTACGTATGCCTTTTTCTAAGTATGCACTTTCTGATGTGTATTCGTCAAAAAGTATGGATTTTAATAGAATTTTCATTGGACCACAAATTACATTGCAAGCTTTGAAATGTATGGACTGTGATCACAGCTTGCATTCAAGTCCATGTTTGAGTCTGGATTGCAAAGCGGGTAAAGATCGTCTAAATAGACTGATATGAATTACTTAAACATCCCTAGCTGCACATCCTTAGCAACTGGAAGGCTCAAAAATGCCTTCTCTTCACTGGTGGCAGAACACCATTCTGGTAGAATGCTGATTTCCCTGATCCCCGCCCCCCTCTCTCTCTACTCACTCACTCACTCACTCACACAAATCACAATATCACCATGTAGGATTTTCTATGCCATAGGAATTAATGTGCAGTGGTCAACAGGGTAGCTTTCTTTTGAAGGGTATTTTCTTTTGAAGTAATCATTCCAGTGCTGCCATTGTTCATTGCCTCATTGGAGATCCCAATTCCAAGGGAGATGTTTCCATCTGAGTTCAAAACAAGAAGGTTGTCATCCAAACACTAATCTACTCAACATTCTTGGCATAATTTCAGTGAGAGCATTAATAAAAATGATCAAGGGGACCTCAATCTCCCATTAAATATTTAGGCATAAGCTGGATGTTTATATTCCAGTTGCAGCAGAATGACTTTAGATAGTTGCATGCTTAATTTTGACAACTTCTTTTCTGGATCTGCATCCCAGGATCATTAAAAACTAAGCCAGTAGTTTAGATGATGTGGACTTCAAACATTTAGATGGAGATAAAATACATCATGGGGTTTTGGGTAAGTAATAGTTTGAAGACTGAACCCATTCTTTCTGTACTGGATAGCAATGAATTCAGTATGCACAGTCCTTGGATTGCTTCCCTCTTATGAAAAGAAGTTGTCAAAATGAAAGAGAAAAAACAAATTCTCAGTGCACTAGTCAGCTGATGGTCTGTGACCTTGAAATGTATTGACTGGACTTGTCCTAATGTGCTCACATGTGCAAGCTGCAAGGAAATGATTCAGAATTACTTTATTCAGTACTAGCAGGAGGAAAGAAAACAGAAGAGGTCTGTTTTGGATCTTTTATATATTGCTGGCTTGTAGGGATTCCTGCATGCAAAGTACCCTCTTGATGCACTGAAGTGGCAGTCATAAAAATTGTTATATGCATGTTGGACCTTGACTGAAGTATCACTCAAGCAAATTGGACATGACACAGGGAGGTTGTTGATTGTAAAATCCCTTCTTCCTGGTACTTTTTGTTTGCATTTCTTCTCTGATGCTTATGGATTGTGGAATGACTTTCTCTGATTCTCTGACAGTTTGCAGCACAGGAAAGATCTGAGTTAGGTGATCATCCTTGCACTGGCAGGGCAAGTGGGCAATGCTTGTGCTTGCCAAAAGAAATAAAGGTTCCCTGGCACACAGGTGCTAGTTGTGTCTGACTTTGGGGCCAGTGCTCATCTCCATTTGTAAGCCAGCGTTGTCCGAAGACACTTCCATGGTCATGTGGCTGGCATAATAAAATGCTGAGGTGCACAGAAAGCTGTTACCTTTCCCACTGGATTGGTATCTACTCACATTTGCAAGCTTTCAAATCACTAGGTAGGCAAGAGCTGGGACAAAGCAGCGGTCCCTCACCCGATCATGTGGATTCAAACTGCCGCTCTTCTGATTAACAGCACGGTGGCTCAACAGTTTAACCCACTGCACCACCCGTGTCCTGTTTTGCCAAAAGAGAGGAAAGAACAAATAAGCTCAGTAGCATAAGAATGTGGGTCTCTGCTCCAACACTACCTTGAGCTCTAGTGCTGAAGAGTCCCCTTGGAGATTCTTTAGACTAGTGTAGCAGAATATAAGTTGAATACATAAATAGTGTAATATGGAAATCCACAAAATATAATGTGGGAAATAATTCAATTTCAGGATCTCATGCAATAGGCAAAGTTCACTCAAATTCATAGCCCCAGGGATGCATCAACAAAATGCTGGCTCAGCTTTGTACTAGGTGTACTACAAACTACCAGTGTGTGTGTGTGTGTGTGTGTGTGTGTGTGCATGCACACATGTGAGTTAGCCACATCTAGGGTTGCAGCTGCAGCAGGAGTGCAGTCTGTGATGATAGGGACCTTGAAAACCATGCCCTGCTTGGTCCAGAAGCTTTCAGAATCCTACACTCACAAGCAGACCATCCTTTATACACTTCTGAACTGGGACCCTGATCTAGATCTGATCCTGTACAAATAGGATCTGATCCTGTACAATTGCTTAGCCATGAGCCAGCCAGAAATGCATTATGGACCAACCTCAAGCTAAAGATACAGCCAACAATTTCAGTGAGACACAGACAAGAATCTTGAGGCCGTGGAATATTCAGGTGCAGATACAAATAGGGAGGGGCTTGCAAGCAAAAAGTCTCAAGTCCAGGTAGGCCTTGAGAAGTTCTCTGTATGAAAATCTGCAGAATGACCTGCCATCAGTGTGGATAATACTGGTCTTACTATATCCCTATGTTCCAACATCCACTTCATCTGTGTTCACAAGCCCGCTTCCACATTTTATATATTTGTATTTGAGATTATCCCCGTCTAAGCAGTTACCTGTCACTTAATGTTTTTGAAGTATGATTTCCTGATCTTGCGTGTGCGAGTATCTGCCAAGCAAGAGGAGTTATTGAAACAGGTGCATAGTCTGTCATTTGTTTTTATTTCTCTGCAGAATCAGTTGCATTCATTCCAAGATGCAAGCAATAACAATTGCATTTATTCGGATTTACTATTCAAACATCTGCTCAGTATTCAGGCTTTATGAACAGAGCCCGCTGCCTTAAAGTGGAATAAAGCTGCTGTCATCTGTCATAACAATACTTATTAATTTTAATAAACTTTAAATATTTGTACCAAAAACCATATGGAATTCTGATTAATTAGCTGATCATAACCATCAAAGACCTGTTCATTTTCATTACAGTGACTGGCTCCAGAAGGGCAACTCAAAAGTAATCTAAATAGGGCACCAGCAAAGAAATGAAGGAAGATGTTTTTAAATTTTAAAATATATTTTCACACTTCATTTATGATGTTCATGAAATAATTAAACATCAGAATTAAATCATGAGTAGAAATCTCAGCAAATTTGTATGTAAGAGAGACATAAAAATAAAAAAACATAAAAATAACAGGAACCAAAAATACACACATACATTTGTGGGTGAATGCACACATGGGTATTTCTGCTAATAAAGAAGATGTATATTTCATATTGTGGCAGAAATGGTTTGAAAATACATTCTTTGTATTACTTCAAGCCATTTGGTTTTAGTATAAATAAGGTGAATTCAAAATTTACTTGAATTAAAGTATTAAAACATACTTAAAATATCTATATAGTTCCAATCATACAAGGTCTAAAAATAGAATATTTTCACTGCCAATAATTCAGAATAAAGTACTTTAATACAAATCATATGATCAACGTATCTCATTTACCTTGACAATTATGTTGAATTTTACTTAACAATTATTTTTAGATTTCCTAATGGAATTGCTGATCAGCTCATTTATAAGCTTAGCATGTCTTCACAATGGATTTTAAAACACTTTTTCATATGTTCTATGTACCCGTGGATTTTAATTCTCTTTTTTATCCTATTTGGCTGATCTGTCTGTGAACTCAAGTAAAATTACTGAGAATCCATTTTAACTGAACAATATTAGTATTTACTGATGTGATCAAAAGCATTTACTTTCCCTTGTAATGTACATGACATTTGCTTTTATTCCTTCTTTTTGGCCCTAATACACTCTTTCAGGCTTAGCATAACTTGGAATGGAGATTGTATGTTTCATGGATTTGAGGGTCAAAAGCTTGTTAGCTAGAGACCCAGTTCACATTTTTGTTCTGTTATCCTAGTGAGAGGCTGCTATGGAAAGGAAGAGCTAAAATGTTTACAGGTATGTCAGAGATATCGGAAACAGATTCAAATGATTTCATATTTCTGTGATCCCAACCTGCAGATTCCACAGAACTCACACAGATTGCAGTCACACAGATTGAAGGCCAGTTTTGGAATATATATATATATATATATATATATATATATATAATAAATAAAAATAAATAAATATAATAAATAAATAAAATAAGGAGGGATTTGTACAAATCCACTTTGATGCTAAAGCACATCACTGCACATTAATACAAGGATATGTTTGTGTAAGTGGAGTGAATTCATGGAGATCCCTGAAGATGTGAAACCCAATGTATATCCTACCATATTGTATGTGTGATTTGGAGAGTCCATGTAGGGTATCCTTATTATTTCTCTTGTGGTGTTTCATCAATGTACAGGATCATATGTGTAAACCTGGAAAATGCCACACAAAAAAGAACTTTGATACAATTGCATCTATAATCAAATCCAGTTTGTTTCTTTTTGTAGTGTTGTAGTAAAGCCAATAGGTGATGCAGAAGGAGAAAAGAAACTGCATACAAGCTGAAGGAACCAGAAAGGGAGACATTCTAATCTTGGATCAGACCAGGAGTCCATCTACACCACAATTTTGTTGGTCCACAAAGAAAACCCACTAGTAGGACATGAGCGTTCAGCACCCTCCCACCTGAGTTCCCTGGAGCTGGTGTGCATAGGCACATAGACCATCTCTGATACTGGAGGTTACATACAGTATACCCAGGGAAACAAATAGCCTTTGATACGCTTCTGACCCATTAATTTCTTCAGTCTTCCTTTAAAGCTGTCCACATTGTTGGCCATCACTACATCTTGTGGTAGTGAGTCCTAAAGCTTGACTATGCACTGTGTGAAGATAGACTTTTATTGGTTTTTCTAAGGTACATACAGTGGTACTGCCGGCTCTAGAGGGCCTGATCGAGGTGCCCTCTAGGCCAGGGGTCTCAAACTCGCGGCCCGTGGGCCAATTGCTGGGACAGGCAGGGCATGGGGAGGGGCCCTGCGGCCTTCAAAGCACTGGCAGCACCTGGGCCGGCTGCGGGATGAGCGGCCCACCACCACCGCGGTGGTGGAATACTTGATGCGGCCCAGCCTCACCCAGTCTCTACTTCCAGCGGTCCCCCAGGTAAGTTGAGTTTGAGACCCCTGGTCTAGGCCTTAATCTCACAATTTTTCCTGGCCCATTTATCTCCCTACCAGTGTTATTTCTCCTCCTTTTGCCCCACCACCCAACATTCTTTCTCTCTCCACTCTTGTATTTCTCCCGTTCCTCTGTTACATGTGCTCTTTCTCTCTCTCTTGTCTTTCCCCTCTTCTCATGTGCTCACTGTTCTTTCTTCATCTCCCACTGCTGCATTGTTGCTCTAAATTTTGATTTCCTTTATAAGTTATTTTGAAACTATATTGTTATTCATTATACAGTTCTAATTTACTTGGAATGCCCTTCTAACTCAATTATCTCTAGTTAAGTTGAGATGACAGCAGCAGTTGTGGTTTTTAACTGAGATAAAATATATAACTTTGGGTAATGACAGTAACATCTTATGTCTATATGTTAAAAAAGTATGACACAGTTGTGCTTCTTTCAGATTATTTGTGTCAAATCAATTTTATTTATTTCTTTGTTTAGGGAACTTCTATGCCGCCCCATTCGCTGAAGCCTCGGGGCGGCTCACAAACATAAATTCAATCAATACATCACTAAGAAATTACTGAATACTGCTATTTGTAATACAGAGAAGCTGTCCTCGCCTGGAAAATGAGATAGATTGCTATTTTACTATGTATAACCTTTGATGCATCACAGTGAGGACAAAAAAGGAAGAGAGAAAGATTGACAGGCCAGAACAGAAGTGAAAATTTGGCTTTGATCTCTTCCCTCCCAAAGGTGATAAAACAAATATTAATTTTCCTTTTGTACTTTACCAGTTGTCAGTGGATTTTTAAGTATTCATGAATACCTGTGCTCTACATCAGGGATAATATGACGACCCTCGATTATTTATAACCTAAGATGTCAAACTGGAAGCCCTGAGCCAGATGAGTGTTTAGATTGTATTTCAGCTCTTTATCCTGTTTTGCTTTTTGCTTATTTCTCAGGAAGAAACTGCCATTCACTCATAAGATGAATTCAGTGTAGTGAAGCATTTGTGAATCAAGGGGCATTCTTGTTCTGTCTCTGTCTTTCCTGTGTTACAGCTTCTTTTTATAGATGGCCAGGTTCTATCTTACTCTCAAGTATAATGGGAAAAATTGGATTGTTGGATACGGGATCACAACACTTTTTATGGTATCAATTTAAATAAAGAATGAAATTTGCTTATAATCCTTTATAGTGTTTTAGCTGCTCATGTATGTACTATATCTTTTAAAAATATTTCAAATTGTACTTGCTACTTTTAAAACCACGTTTTAAATGTTTTATTATGAATTTTATAATTTATTTTTATTTTTTGTTTTTCAGGATGTATGTTGTATGAATCTCAATGTGAACATGATTTATCAAATGAATTAACCAAATTAATCAATACTTTAAAATGTATTTGGAATATTTCCCCATTTTTCCTCCTAGTAGAAGACTGGTAATTTTCTTATGACCTATTATGAATGCTTTTTGCCTTTTTTAAAATTATTTGACCCGAGCTGAGGCAGGGTGGTGGGAAGTAATTATTTCATTTCATTTCAATAACATGGCTAAGAATAAATAGAAATGCCAGCAAGCTGGAATGTGAAAACAAGCCCTTTCAAGAAAAGATTGCCTTTACACGTCATCAAAATGGGATGGTGTAACTTGGTGTCCTGCAACAGCAGGGGGTTTGACTTGATGGCCTTCATGGCCTCTTCGAATTCTACTATTGGCATTAAGTGGCAAAGGTCTAACACTGCCTGTGTTCTTTCCTTCCAGAGTACACATTCAGAGGTGATCTTTTTTACTGTGGTACCAAGTAGTAGCCTTGTTAAAGAAAGGAATGGGGAGGTGTCTTACTGGATGATGGCCATACAGTGGTGGTGTTTGGGGAAGGGGTAATTCTGTAAGCCTCGAATTGTTTAGAAAATCCTTGATGCTTAATGGAGAATTCGCCCAACTCCGTGAGTGGGTTAACCCGACCATTGTCTTGAATCTTTATATGGTAAATGATAATAGGGTCTTAATGCTAGATGTAGTCAAGGAGCTTCACTTTGAGGAAACGTGATGCTGGGCCAGTTCAAGACATTTAGCTGCCCTAAATGAAATGAGTTTCTTCATACTTTTACCTAGGTAAAATAAATCACAGTGAATTGGTAGAATACTAACATTATAATGTAGCACATCTTCTAATTAGCATTGAGTAAACCATTCCATTCTGACCTAAGAGGACCTCATCAGGAAAATGCAATAGGAATTATATCATTTACTGCCTCTCTGCTCTTGATTTGAGTTGCAGATTAATGATTTTGAAACATTTAGTGGCAATAATATGTAGCATCAGACTGTTCATTAAACTGCAGGTGTAGGCTAATAGTCAATGCAAGACTGCACATTCTGTTTCATATAAGCTATTCATTATAAAGTTGCCTAGCTGCTAGGATGGCCTGCTTTACAAAGCATTCATTTGCTTCCATTATTTGTAGGTTTACCAGACGACAGTTCTCTAAATGAAGGTGCTCTCAATTTAAAGGGCCATCGAGTTCAAGTCAGGTTTAAAGATAAAGAACCATAAGAAAGCAAGACAAGGAAGAATTAATGCTAAGCATGCAGTTATACATATATTCTCGAACATACCATTTCAGTTCAACCCTGTGTCCTCTTTTCCTCCTTGCCTTTCCAGGAAATGTGTGTCCCCTTTTTTCACAGTGTGTAACTGACCATTCCTCTAGAAGGTACAATTAGCATTGGAAGCCTTAGTTTGATTCCAGAAGACAGGAAGACAGAAGAGAATGCCTTTTTTGCTTGCAAAACTCCAGGTATGGAACTCCATGGGAAATCTGCATGGATCCTGACTGCTATTTCTTAGAGCAGCCATAAATATGGCCGATAGACACAAAGTTTTCTTTCTTGATAACCCAGCCTTCTGTTGATTTTTTTACTGCTACTTTTATTGATACTTACATAGATTTATTTATTTGATTTAGAACCTGCCTTTTTTCCAAAATAAAACACTCAAAGCAACTGGGAGGTATAATTAAAAATAATTATAAGAATATATTAAATACAATAAAATATAGAATGATACATTTTCTATATGCCACTACTGGTTTATACTGATGTTGCTATGAGAGTTTGGGGGAAAGCAGGCTTCCCTTAAAGATATGGCTATTATGATAAATAGGAATCTAGGAATCTATCACCCCGATGCAGACTGAACCCATAATAGTGGGGGCTGGTGGGGTGGGAGAGGATTCATTCCCCCAACCTTCCCTGATAGAATGCATTATGGCAGTCTCTACTACAGAGTAAAAATTAACATCAACTCAGATAAAGATCTGCTTTGACTTTGAGTTCAGAAATGTTAAAATAAGACTATTTTAACCTCATTCTACCTCAGGTTGGTAACTTCTATTTATTTCTTCATTAACGTGTTGCTGTAATAGGACTGAGGGGTGGTTGAAAAGAATTGTGCAAATGTGTAGCTGTTTTATTGTAAAATGTGCATTTAATAAGTTATTTGCTAAATTTATAAAGCCAAAACTTGCACCACAAAAATCAGAAAAATGAAAAGTTGAAAGGATAAAAACATTCCAATCACAAATTAGTTTCAGAGGTAGAAAACATGCTGGTTCACAATTGACATGCTTCATCTTTTCTAGCTAATTTTTCTTGAATACCTTGAATGGCAAGAAGGAAGCATAACATAAAAAGTAAACAAATAAACCTAATTACTGATGATGCATACAGATCTAATCAGGAAGCTATTACACATTGAATACAGATGCCATTTATTACAAGTAAGTTTTATTACAGGTAAGTTACATAAAAAGAACATTGAAGTAATTTAATGTTTTGCTTTTATCTTTTAAGTCGTTTCTCAGAGATAGAGAGAATGAACAAGTTGACAGCAAAAGACCAGGAAAATTCCACTAATTAAGCATTCTTTCACTGAATAAAACTTATTAAAAATAAAAGCATTCTTTCACGGAAATCATTGTACAGTACACTGCCTGGAGGCAGTGCAAGTTGAAAACAATGTAGATAAATACATAGGAGAGCTTTTTTATCTGGGCAAGGCACAGAAGAATAAGGGAGATAAATAAGAGTATGACACTGAAATACAGAGTGTGTATACTTATGAAATGGATGGTTATTGAACAGTTTGCACATAGTTCAGCCTTGTTTCCATTGAAGATTAAAGACCTGTTCAGGTGTTCATGTGAATGTATGTGGGCTTAAGTGGATAGAGAGCCAGGGCCTCCACCCTTGGCCCTTATATCTCTGGATGTCCTGACTATTATTATTATTATTATTATTATTATTATTATTATTATTATTATTATTATAGCATTTCTATGCCGCCCCTTGCCAAAGCCTCGGGGCGGCTTACAACACAATAAGATACATTGAAATAAAATAGAACATAATAAATTACCACTAAATACAAAAATACAAAAAATACACTGAGATACAATAATATAAAATTAAAATTAACAGTATAAAATAAGTAAATAAAGAATATAGGAGGAGAAAAGAGAAGGAAGAAGAAGACTACACCTCCTCAGTTCATTGTACACTCTTGCCATGTGGATTATCTTGATCTGAAAAAGGGGTTCTTTTCACTGCAATAAATTCAAGCAGAACAGAATCAAGATAATGCACAGAATACATTAGACAGTGCCACTTTTCTTTACAGATCTTGCCGAATCAATGTAACAAAGTCTAAAGTGCGGGGGCGGGGGGGTGTTGCCAGCGATGTGACATGGCATGGGGGGGGATGATGTGCACAGCCAATGCCTCCCTATTAAGCCCTCATATGGTCAATTCCTGAAAAAGGGCTTAAATTAAGGGGCTAGGAGAAGGCCAAAAAGTATAAAAGATCTGGCATTATATGGGAGTAAGTTCCCTTTTGGCCTCGAAGAACTGTCAGAGATGTTTCAGCTGAGGACAATCTGAGGCTACTGCCATATATAGAATTATTGTGGAATGGAAGTATCTTATTCACTCACGTTCATTGGAGATGAAGTCCAGTAGCTGTTCCAGAACATCCATCTATAATCCACATGTTTTCCTAGCTGATCTGCCATGTTTACCTTGCTGTGGAACCCATCAATCACTTTCAAAAGAACAAGATATTCAGTAGTGCAAGCTCTACGAATGTCAACGGATTTCCCTGTTTTATGTCTTGTCCTACTGTATTTTTGTTGTTGTTGTTCTTCTCCCTGATTAATTATATCTCCTTTTCACCACTGCTAATCTGCTTGGCACTGCATTTTGAAGAGCTCCTCTTGTCTGATGCATCTGCATATTTCTCTGGATGGAAATAATGAAGGGATTGCAGTTTTTTAAGGCCAGAAGGTAAAGACACGGAGCTGGGCAGCTGTTGGGCTTCAAATCAAAACAGTGGGCTGGGTAGTGTTCAACATTTAACAGCCTAAAAATGCTCAAAGATACTAGAGCCAAGATCGTTGCTCTCTTACTTTAGACTTAACTCCAGTGAAAATGGTAAAGGTTTACTACTGAGTAAACATTGCATGATTGTAAGAGGAGATTCAAGTTTGCTTTCCCTTTTTTTTTTTTGGCATACAAGGAATGCACAGCCTAGAAAGGCACTCCAGAGTAGCTCCTTCACCATCTTGTGCTAGAAAGAGATGTTTACACAAATGATGATGAGGGGCTGGCAGAAAGGGGATGAGACTTGCAGGCTGACCATGTGCCGTCTTTTACAGTCCAGTATTGGAAAGGCTTATAGATGATTGCCCTCTGTTTTGAAGACATTCTATCGTTACAGGGCTGTCTAATCCAAGCCCATTTATAGAAAAAGCCCATTCAGAAGTAAAAGTGGTCCTTGAAGTTTCCAATCAACAGCAAGTGGGCAGCAGGCTAAGGTGAGGCACACAGGAGCCCCATCACAGTCTTTCATGCCAATGTGAGATGTACTATATTTCGACTTAAACTATAGCAATTATTTCTCAATGTAGAGTTATACATATACATTAAGATATGCACATTTGATGACAATTGGTATCTTCCTTTGTCCATTTTTGGAGATTCATTTCAATTCTTTTGGCCATTCATAATTGGCTACCCTACTTGTATCCTTTGACAGTAGATAGTATAATATGAATGGGAAAAATGGCCCCATTAGCACCAATGCTTTACTGCAATTCTGGATACAAGGAAAATGAAAGAGGCTCAAGAATCTTTTTTTGTCTCCTAAAGCCTTCAGAAAAGTTAGGGTTGGTGAGCTGGATCAGTTGGGATCCCTGGTTCATCCCCATGGATCCACACTATGACCATACAGAACAATAAGTGATGCTGGCAGTGGAAGTGGGATTAAATTTCATTCTAAATGCTAAAGCAAACTAATTCCTTGAGCATTTGCAAAAGTATGCACAAACACAGAGAGAGATTAAAAAATGCAAAAGGTAGGGGAGCCAAATGAAGACTGATTTTTTCAGTAGGCATTGAGAGGGTGACAGAACAGAAAATGCATGTCGAAGTGACTAGAGTAAACTGGGAAAGAATGATCACGACATGGCTAGTTGTGCTGCTCACTGAGCCAGCACAATTTGAGACAGGCCCTGCTCCATCACCATCACCACCATCATTATCATTGATTTATATAAAAGTATCCATGTAAGAGAAGAGGTTCTGGAAATAAGGGGCAGCAAAAGGAAATGGACATAGCTGGTTAAAAAAGTAAGAAACTTTGAGTTGGATGCATATGGAAAAAGTTGTGGATCAATCATAAAAAGGTACATTCCTGTCATGTTACTCCTAACTTTTTAAGGGGTGCTGACAAAGATGGTACCCAGAGCAGGACTGTTGGTTTATTTCTGGCAATATACAGACCCTCACATAAGCTACACATAGTACAATGTGACCTGGAATTAAAAATGGTCAGCTTCAATAATACATGCAAAAGAAACCAGCAAGGAACAGGATTTTTATCAATACAATCTGATAGTTCTTCTGTCCAAGTCCACTTTAACTTTGTACTGTTCGATCAGAGAATAACAGCAGGTGAGACTTGCTTGTGGTCAATGGAATTCTTTCATTAAAAAAAAAAAGGCAGACGAAGGAAAAGTGATAAAGATTTTGTGCAGTCATTAAATCCAAGACATTGTCTTTGCAATAATTGTCCTTGACTTACAGGTTTTTGCGTCTGGCAAAGCAAGACAATGGAATCTAAATTTTGATCATGGTGAATTTCATTATCTTAGCACTACCATCCAAGACAGCACAATTTAGCTTCCTCCATTAGCATCAAGGCAAACAACTTAATATGCTTCCCAATGTAGAGGGGCCATGGAAGATGCCTGTATTTACTTAGAATGCATTCTAAATACAAAAGGAAGGAAGGCTATTCAGAAAAAACTGAACCACAACAGAAAACTAGCTTATTGAACCAGAATTTTTCCCTGAATACTGTGATTGACTGAATATTAATACATATTTCCAACAGAGAATCAGCCATATTTCTGTTCTTGTCATTTTAGTGGCACAACTTGGACATTCGCAGCATATAAATGAGTTGGCAAAGTGCTATATTTAGACCAGTGATTGCCAACTGTACTGCCTTGGGATTGGGACATATTTTCCCCATCCAAGTTGTTCAATGGCAAGTACATCCAGAGAGAGTCTGGTTTTCCAGGTAGAAGAACCTGGAGAGTTACAACAGACACATGTTTTTCTGTGAAATGGGTCCTTGTCCTCAATTTTTCTGAATGATGGAAGACACTTGGGGTATGGGACCTCATAACATTGCAAAACAGAGAAAAGCAAGGAAGTTACAGTGCTGCAAGAACAGATAAAGGCAACTGTTAGCTAGACTATCAGGGCCAGGCCACTAAATAAATAACCAAGGCTTTTCAAAGGGGCAGACAGCTGACCCTTCCAGTTTGGCATTCCTGAGCAAGGTATTCCAACTTGTTAATTCACATGATTGTTCAGTTGATGGAAACATTCATGCTCATATCCAAGCTAGAGAAAAATCAGGCAATTAGTTCAACTTCGTTATAAAGAGATGCTCCATACAAACATGTGGCCTTCTATAATCTGATGTACTCCAGATCTTTGGATTTCAAGTCCTATCAGTCCCAAACACCATGGTCAGAATGTTGGCAATTGTAGTCCATAACATCTGTAGGGCATTAGTTTGGAAAAGGCCTCAATGATGTACTTCACTGCACATGAATGTGGGATAACTCAAAAGGAGATTTTTCCCTCTCCTAAGCTAAAAAGACATTTAAAGCATATACGTAGGGTTGTTTCTGCTTTTAAATTAGGTTAAAAAAGAATTGTGACATATTGGAGCAAAATCCAATAATACTAGATCTACAGCAATTCTGAGCATAGTTTTAAAGTGTTATATGGATGAGTCTCACTAAACTTATGCTCTGGTTGCCCATACCTTCCATTCTCTTAAAAAATAGTTGTGTAGTACAGATTGCTCTGGATCAAAGCTGGATCAAAACAGAAAACAGGCTGAGGGAAGACAAGAGAGGAAAGAACTGTCTCAAAGTCGCTTAGCTCATTGGAAGCCTTTTATGTGGCAGTCAGCAGTTGTTGAAATCACCACAGGTGGGACTCTCTGAGCATCCATATGTTACCTGTAGAAGAATCCCTCTCACAGCTGGATCTCCCCAGCCTGTTTGGATAATTACGTGATGCAGAAGGGCTGTGCATGGTGATCTCCCAGCTGGAGGGAAGCTGGCTGCAAAACTGAAGATGAAATGCTTTTTAGGCTGTGACAAGTTGAGAGGTGTACTACATATGCCTTCTAATATGAGTAACAGTGAAGCAGCTTTCACTTGAGCACCATTTTTTCAGCAAGGACTATCAGAAAATGAATAAAGACATGAAGCAAAGGCAGCGGAAATTAAACTAGTAGCACACACTGATCTTTGGTGTTCAGTAACTTAGTAAAAAAGAAAAGGAAGAATATAACTCTAATAAATATTGAATTGAATTATTCTAGTTTTACTGAAAAATAATTGACTGAGAACATTTTTGAGACTTGTAAAATACATTAAAATAATGAGTAAGTTTGTTCATTAAATCCATTTTCAAAATGGTAACACAAATTATTTGTAACAATAATAGTAATTTTAAACTATCAGCTAGCTATGCAAGGTAAAAATATTATTGAGCGAACTACACAGAATTCATCATTTTCTAGGTAGAAAAATGGAACACAAATTACACACAAGACTACAATAGAAGCTTTTACATGAATAATTCTCAGGAATCTAACTAATGGAATCTTAATATGACATTGATGAGGCTTTCATACAAAGTGATATGACAGCTGGTAAAAATGGAAGATGTGAAAGTGATGAAAAACTTATTTACTAAATAATGCTGCGGCATAGCTGGACAGCTAATTCCTATATATTCAAGGTCTGTTTCAATCTGGGCATTATTAACTCTTCAGCATAAACTTTTTTTCCTGGAAATACTGCTTAAAAACTCCATTAAATTTATTGCAATGTACCCTCCGTAAACAGGCATTTTTTTCCTCCATCACATCAAATATTACTGTAGTACAATCTGTTTATTCTCCCATAGTGCTAACTTCAAATACTTTTTCAGTAATGAAACATTACCTCTGTCTGAGGATAAAATGTGGAGGTAATCATCTCTTTTCCTGACTTTCATGCCAATGCACTGATTCCTCATGGACGCAAGTGTTCCAATGGGCAAAGGGCATTCTCCGCATTTCCACGTATCCCCCGCTCCTGCATTTCAATAGAGGAAACAGATCCTGGTACATATTCCCATACAGGGAACTGCATCTTTCATTAGATGTGCTTAGACTGGGGAATATAGCATTATATAAAGTTTATTGATGCATTGTTCATTTGGATAAATGTATGGCTTTCATTCACCAGATACCCAGAATGATATAATTCCAATAAAATTCCAGTTGAAATGAAATCAAACATATACTTTCTAAAAAGCAGCAACAATAAATATGGATTTTAAAATATTCAGGATGATAAAATTAGAAAATGACATTAAAATTTTAAAAATGACTTTAATAGCATTAAGCACTATTTAAAGCCTGACAGAATAGAACTTTCTTGATTGTGTGTCTGAAACATAACAAAAAAGGAAGTCAACCTAACTTTCCCAGAGAAGGAGTTCCAGAATGATGGTGCTGTTTCTCAGAAGGTCTTATCTCTTTCATACCTACCAATTAAGCCCTCTAGGTAGTAGAATGTATAGCATGTCTTTCAGATTATATTGTATATTCCAGATTGGTTCATTTGCTTAACTTGGTATCAGTGACAAACTAATGGTTTGTCAGATCTACCTAATCTCTGTGAATGATGGGATGTTGGGGTAAGAGTTATAACTCATCTGTAAATCCTTGCTATTTTTATTTATAAAATCCTATAATTACAAACAGAAGATATGAGAAGCAAACCAACAAAGCCATCCATTATGTATCATCATTTTCTCTCACTTGACCTGTTTCCAAAAGTCTTTTTTTTTTTTTTTTTTGGAAGTGCCTACAAGCTTGCATTTAAATTAACAAGACGCTAAGAAGATACTAAACTGAATTTCAAACTTAAGATGCATTTTGTTAGTCAAATCAGTTCATTCAGCTGTAGAGAGTATTGCTTGGTTCATCAAGATTTTGTGGCTTTATAAGTGTTGCAGAATAAGGTTGATAATATCCCTGACTCTTGTTATAGTTCACTATGGAATTTTATATTAATTTTAAAGAATAAATATGCAAATAAATTCCACCGTGTGGAATATTGCATATTAAGGAATGATGAGCTCAATTTGGTAGTCTCAGAGCATTAAAAGATCTCATTGACTTTACTTGGCTCTGTTAGAAAAACAAAACAACATCAAATTAATTAAATGATGCTACCATAACGCCAGTTCTTTAAAGAAGCTGCAGAAGGAAAATAGGTATAAACTCAAATGGAACATTAAAGGTATGTAGGAAAGAAGAACGATATTACCATGACAACAAAATAAAGGGTAGGTATTCCTTCTTTACATACTGGCTCAAATCATTGCAGTATTTCATTCTTTGCAAACAATGGAAACGTATGAAATAGAAATATAATTCATGTTGCTTATGACCCTGACCATAATGGATATATTTATAAAGAACAACAGTGGGCATTTATATAGTAAGCTTGCAAATATGCAGAGTATATGTAAAGTCATCAATATTAACTTTGCCTTCTCCTGTTCATCCCATTTCTTACCACTTTGCATGCTCTATACCTGCAGTTTTATTTGGTAGACTAGGAGGGGAAGGAGTTATTGTTGTTATGCGCCATCAAGTCATCTCCAACTTATGGCAATGAAAGAGCAGCTTCCAAAATGCCCTATCCATGCCAGTCCTGTTCACCTAACTTCAAGTCTGTGGCTTCTTTTATGGGGTCAAGCCATCTCATATTTGGTCTTTCTTTTCTTCCTACTGGTCTTCAATTTTCACAAGCATAATTGTCTTCTCCAGAAAAATCTTGCCTTCTCATGGTATACTTCTAAGGAAAGCTCTGTTTTGACTTGATCTCAGACCCACTTGTTCATCTTTTTATTGGTCCAGAGTCTTCTCAAAGCTCTCCCTCAGCACCATGTTTCAAATGTATCAGTTTTCTTCCTGCCAACTTCCTTCACTGTCTAGCTTTCATACCCATATGTAATGATTGGGATTACAAGAGGGTAGATGATCTTGGACTTGCTCTCCAGTGAAACATCCTTACCCTTGATTATCTTTTTTGCATTCTTTCATTGCTGCCTTTTAAGTCTCATTCTTCAAATGTCTTGGCTGCAGCTTCCTTTGAATTGTTGACAGAGTCTGCAGTTTTGTTAGAGTAGATGGGAAAGGGTTCAGGTACAAATACGAACAACAGGAAAGCTCAAGATGCTTTAAATCTTGTTTTGTCAACCCTGTAAAAAGATATAACTCTATTTCGGGTTGCAACCTGATAAACCCTTTCTCCTCTTCACTGAGAACAACAGAGTTTTAGTTGTGGGCATACTGTTGCAAACAGTTTTGAAATCAATTTTGCAAACATAGCATTCAGAAAATTTGCCTTTCTTAATGTGACTGTGACTGTAGGCAAAGGTAACCTTCCAGTGGCTAAATAATTCAATCAGCTTTCTGCAGAAAAGTGTGTGTGCTGCCCATCCTTTTAGAACAAATGCTTATAGCAACTATGATGCTTTAGTCCAACCTTCCCAATGTGGTGCCCTCCAAATTGAAATTCATCTCCTATCGGCATAAATTGTGAATCCTGGAAGTTGCAGTGCCAAGCATCTCGAGGTCACAAGGCTGGGAATGATGCCATGGGCAAGTACTGAATCGCTTCTCTTTTCATAATTGCTTTGCAGGTGGCCCCAGTGGCATGTACTGCCTTCTACCAGCTTCAGGGAACACATTACCTGACAGAATACTTATCTGAATGACACACTATCTAGACACTATTATCAAGATCTAGGACTATGATTACCACTGCTGGGTGGTGGGGAGCATTTGGTGGCAACATGAAGAAGAGTCTTTTCATTGGCAGCCCCCTTCCTCCAGTTATGGAACAAGCTCTGTGCTGAGGCCTACATGGCAATCATCTTTGATATCATTTCAGTGCCAGGTTAAGACTGTCCTCCCAAAAAAACAACAACAACAACAACAAAACTTTTAATTAGTTTTATACTATATTGGAGCATCATGCTTAACAGGTATTGTGACTTAATTTGTGTAAGCTATTGTAGTTTTTTTAAAAATGATATTAAATTGGCTTTTTAACTCTGTGTTGTATTTCTTATGATATTTTTATTGTTATTAAACTTGTACTTTTGCTGCTTTTTATTTGCTAATGTGAACCACCTGGGGAGGAGCTTCAGGTATTGTAAAATGCTTCTCCTTGTCCTGGAACCTGGTGTTTATGGCACTGGCAAAACTTTCTCATGCTACAGCATGTTGTGCAGGGCTTGTTCCTCCTTCAAATATATATTATTACAATTGGACAATGTTGGAAGATTGGTTTAAAGCTGGAATACAGCAGGCACTCTAATATTCTAATTAGGTGGTAATCAAATGCACCATTGCTACACAGGACATACTGTGTGAATATACCGCTGTGATGTCCCAACGGAGAAATTTCAGTGTTCTATACTTATTCATCCCAAGAAGGAAGGGGTAAACAGACAACATGAAAATTCCAGAAAAGGTAGGAAAGCATCAGACTCAAGAAGGGGGACCCACATCCCCGGCCTCTGTGAAGCACTGCCAAAGGCACCGAAATGGCACTAAGCTGGTAACTCTGCATATACACCACCAACATATCGAGGAAGCCAGTGGAGTCACTATGCTGGGAAAGGCCTTCCAAAAACACGCACACTCATTAATTGCATCACACAAAACTGTCAGGATCAGGGCCTGAGTGACCCTGCAAGTGCCTGCAGAACCAGGAATACCCTTGCAGATTCTTGCAAGGGAGCAACTGAAGAGCAATTATATAGTGTGACTGGAGATCCTGAAGACCAGCATAAAAGGCTTTCTGGCACTGCTGTTCTTTACCACAGCTATGCAAGTAGTCTTTAAGACTCCCTTGTGCTCTGGGCTCTGCATCGCCATGCCTTGAACCTTGCTCCAGCCCTGCTCCAGTTGTTCCTACTTTACTCCAGTGCGCTCCTGCTTATTCTAGTTGTTCCTGCCTTACTCCAGACCACTCTTATCTGGGCAACTCTTACATGACTGTTTCCCTGGCATCAAACAACTGGACTGTTTCAGGACTGTGCTCTCCCTCCCTCCTATACAATATTGGACTGCTTGCTGCCTTGGCCCTGACCCTAGACTGCTGACCACGCCACCAACCTCTAACCCTATTGAGCTGCAGGACCTGGTCTCACACCCAGCACCCTGGTCCCCGTATTCTGTCTGTCCCAGCTGCCACCCACATCCCAGCCCTTACAAAAACATTCCAACCACAATATCCCAAATCCAATGGCCCCAGTGGTGCAGGCAGTAACACCTTTGCTAATGCTGGACTCCAGGCATCTTTCCAGGCAGGGAGAAAGAAAGACAAGAGTTCACAAAACAGCATACACTCAGCTCCCCTGAGAGATTAGCTTCAGAGGCATGCTTCCAGAGCACACATTTTCACTTAGCCACACAGCTCCATTTTTTCATGGAGTGGTTGGCACATTTCATTGAGCATCTGAACGATGAGAAACTTCTATGCAGAAATGTGTTCTTTGTGCTGCTTTCAGTGCTTTCACTAGACCTGGGCCAGTGCTGTTCATCTGAACTTTGGTCACCTAGCAGAGCAAACATTTAAACCATGTGCAGAGCAACTCACACAAATGGCTCTGGCTGTAACTTGAGGGAAAAAAGGGCCCTTAGGCAAAAATGGTACCGTACAAAACTACATTGCTCAGAATGGTGCAAAATTATAGCACACTGTTTTCCGCTAATATTAGCTGACAATGAGGATCATTAGTCTTGACGAGAATTTCAATAACATCTTCATTAGAGTAGAAAATTATGTGCCAGAGGTCTAGTTAATTAGTGTACTGGTTCTTTTCCCTTCTATTTAAAACAGTTTATTATCAAAGTGATGCCAGGAGGTATGCAATGAGAAGTAGCAGGATAGCTGTGGGTCGAGGAGGAGGGACTGAAAAGAAGACAAGATTTACAATAACAATAACAATAACATACCCATGCAAATCTCTTAAGGTACTTGTTAAGTGGACTCCTAAAGCGCAGCTCCTTTTTAGTAGCTCAAGCTGAATTGGTCTCTAATGAGATGAGCTCACAAAGCAAGTCATCATCTATGCATACTTTTGTTCATTTAAAAAGGGGTCTACTGTGCGCAAGTCCCTTTGAAATGGATTGACTTCTCGTATTCTCTCTCTCAATCTCTCTCTCTCTGTGCACACATTTCCTGGCGTACTTCCCCAGCAGGATCGACGCATTTCTGCTTAAGAGTTCCCATATTGTGACCCAGATACTCTGCCTACGGTTTTTGTAAGTCAATGCAGCATGTGGCTCAGTCTGGCATGCTTCAGGCATTTGCCTATGTTTTCCAGTGCCCCATTTGACAAGCCTGGTCATCCACCCTGTGCTGAACAGCAAGGAGGAGAAAGGGTTACCCAGCTCAACAGTTATAGGTCCTACCAGCTTCTTGGAAATGTTCAAAGTGCTCATCAGGGTGTGCAAGGTGTGAAACTTGCTGATCCTAGACGCCCTATTGTGCAATATATCTAAATGAGACCAGAAGTACCTCTCATCTGATAACTTACAAATAATGGGAGACACCTCCTAATTCAGGGAGACATTCCTAAACATTTTGGAGGGATAATGCAGTCCAGGATATATCACTTTCTTCTTTTGGATAAAGTGTCATACAACTTTCTTGTGCTTCAAGTTGCGGTGCAGCCTTCCTAGTAGAGTCCCAACATATTTCTAATAGGTATTATACTGTATCATGATGCACAGTCATAATCAAGACATTTTTCCCCTATACAATGTCCTGGAAACAGCAACAACAAAACGTTTAAAAATAAAAAAGATGCTGCCAGTACAGCTGCAGTGTAGCTTGCAGCAGTATGAAAGTTGGAATTTGTTTGTTTCTTAAGAAAATGCCTTTTGTTGAAAAGTAATCTGTTACACATATGCTATATAATGGATTTCTGCCCACCCCCCCTAAAATTCCTTTCTATAGAGATCACTTTGTCCAGGATCACCTCGAGCCCAAAATTTTCTGAAGATGAGGGCTGTATTGCATCTTAGCCTAACACAGTATTCAGTCATGGCACATGGCTGCTTGGGAAGGAGAGAAATCAGAACTCTCTGTGACATGGACCAATTAGGAACTGGCAATAGATTTTCCGCATTACAAATCTGGAGCTAAACAGTTTATCTGTCTGGCACCAGTCCAGGGCTTCAGTAACAGTGTAATCCTATGCACATATAGACAGAAAAAAGTTCTACATCTGCAGAATGCTGTGGGTAGCCATGCTGGTCTCTAAATCTGGGAGTCACAGGACTTTTTACTGTACAAATATGCATAGGATTAACTTTAAATAGTATTTTGCACTACAATCCTATTCAGGTCCACTCAAAGATAAGTTTAATAGGGCTTAATTCCAGAAAGAGAAATATAGGATTGCATTTTTTTCTAGGAGTAAGTATCATTGAATTCAGCAGTATTTACATATGGTAAGCATACATGGGATTGAAACCATTCTTACTGCAGTTTTTGTTTTCAGGAATTTAAAAATAGAAATAGGAGTTGGATCATGGTGTAGAACGGTAAGCTATATAAAACATTCTTCTGATCTAGCCTGACAATCCTGATCTTAAGTCTTCACTCACAAATGTTTTAGCTTGAACTGCTAATTATTTTGTAATGTTAGCAAATTTTGAATGAGTCCATTATTGGTGAGACAAATCTAAGGAAGCTGGAAGCCGAGGTTTCATCCTTGCAAAAAAACAATGGTAATGAAGAATAGTAGAGTGCAGGCATGTATCAAAATAGACTGGTCCTTCAACAACAGACAAGCTAGGTTTGTTTGCATGTAGCATGACAGCGCTCACTTAAAAAAAATTATCTAAAATTAGTACATGTGTTTCATTTAAGGAAGGCACATTATATCTTGTGTGCTCGTAGATGCAATGCCAAGTGCACTATAATATATCTTCAAACCTGAGCAAATTTGCTGTTGGTTCAGCAAGTAGCTGTTGGTATCTATGGCTTTGTCAGAAGGCAATAAAGCAAAATGCTTATTCATCTTGCTAAAAGAATGTAAGTTCCATTTCTTTCAAATGAAATTCTAAGACATGCTGCTCCAGGTTTTGTATGAACAGTGCATCACTTTCATTTAGTGGCTGCAAATCTTAAAGGTCTGTAAAACTGCCTTTAGGAGAGAAAAATATGATGTTTACTTAGTGATAAACAATTTTCCAATGAGAGAGGATGCTGGCAGGAAGATGAGTCATGTGAATATTGGAAATTAAAAAGTACTGACAGCATGTTTATTTCAGAGATGCTCCTATTTAATAAAACAACAGCATTAAGTCCATGGGACAAAAATTCTTCTTTCTGTATGACAATCACATTTCCCAGCTTTCAATTAGGAATGGGCAAAATAACAGTGAAATATTAATGCCCATTGACTATACACTATACACCACCTACAACCCTCTTTACTTTAAATATTTTAAGTCAGCCCATTTTACAGCTCACTCTCCCCCTGCCCCACTCCATACACTATTATTAAGCAGAGAGAAATAGCAAAGTTCCAAGAATGATCTCACACAGCTTACTAATTTCCCCTTACTGGTCCCAAAGTAGTCAGGATCCTAAGAAATGTGTAGTATTGTACATCTGCCCTGCCTGTCCCAGAGCAAGAACCACCATTTTTCAAAGTGTGTAATTAAATCTTGTACCTTTTTCTTGCAGTTTACCTTTACTGCTTCTGATGCCTTCTGATGCCTTTTCTGCAGCAATTTCCAGTCTTCCCATTGAAAGATATCAGAACATTTCTGAGCACCTCGGGAGCAATTCTGTGGTGTTTTGCCCACTTCTAAATGCATTCAGTAATTGCAATGTTCTTCTTGGATGTCCTTTAGGTCACACAACCCAGTGCAATGGTGGCAACTACATCCTGTGGCTGATGCAGGAAGAAAGACTTAGAGATCATATCAGAAGTCCAGATCATGCCTTAGCCATGCTTAGCCATGGGTATGAGCAGCAGCAATCTCAAACTGAGACTTTGCCAATAACTTGGTAACTCAAGGAGTGAGTGAGAGATAAGTCTGACTTTGCCTGTTCATAAGGATGAAATTGACTTTCTTCTTGTCATTGTAGATGATGTCTCCTTGGAGAGACATTTACACTCTGATCTATTCATGCTTTGGATCACAACCTGCCAACATGTGATGCTGCATAGAAATGACACCAGGGCTCCATCTCCTGTTAGCTGCCTCCTGTCTGGCCCATTTCAATGGGACTCATCCACTCATTGAATCATAGAATAGTAGAGTCATCCTCTTGTTGAATCATAGAATAGCAGAGTTGGAAGGGGCCAAGAAGGCCGTCGGGTTCATCCCCCTGATATTGCAGGTCATCACCATCCCACTCAGGTGACTGTGCACAGAATTATTTCTGCTACAGTTCCTTCATCCATATTAGCCATTGCTTAATCTTTCACTTAGTGCTAAGCAGGTATGTGTGAACTAGCAATTTTCAGACCAAATGATGTCTTCAAATTGACATGTACAAGCAACCCATTTACAAGAAGTTCTGAAAATCATCATAGTCCACGTTCATCCTTCCTGCCCTTCCCTGATTTGGCCCATCCCATTCTTTTCTCAAAAGCTTGAGGAGATAGCAGGGTCATTGCCAAAGACCAACAATCTCAGCACTTTCCCCTTCATCACCACCACCAGCAGCCATTCCAGCTGGCTGTACTGAGTGAGGGGACTGTCATTTCACAGACCTGCTGAAAGACCTCCCTTCTGAAGGGATGGAGTCTTCCCTCAGCTGTCACTATCAGGAGTCACTCCAGCAGGCTGCATGGAGAGAGGTGGGGAGGGGGGGAAGCAGGCATCATCCCAACAGCCTTGTTGAAAGATTTCATATTTGTCCCACTCTGTACTCATCTTTGTTTGTTCCTCATTCCTCATATCCCTTTTTTCCATTATTATATTATCTGACTAGCAACGTATTTGTTCCTGTTTTAGGTGTTTGTATTGAGACACAGCTGTCTACAGTGCCACAAATATTGCTTGTAGTTTGTTAAAGGTGATTCGTGTTAGCTTTCCACAACTCTGCATGAAAAGCAGTGTTCTTCCTTCTTAATTCCTGCAAGATAAATACTACTGACTTCAGGCACAACTGTTCTGAAGGGCCTGAAAAGCTTTCTACTCAAATATATGCAGCTGAATTTCTTTTTTGAGGAAATACTCATCAATTTAATTTAGTCTTAATCATACTTGAAATAGACCCACTGAATGCACTGGTTCACTTAAGTCCCATTAACTTAAATGGGACTGCTCTGAGGCTGAATCCAATTTATTGGGAGCATTCCAGCCAAAATTGAACTCTCATATTTATATTAAATAAATAAATGTCAATAAACATGTGCTTAAATATTCTATTGCAGTGAATGGAACATAGCATGCTTAATTTGGGCTAGATTGAGGCCACCGAACACTTCCTACAACGAATTAATCTTGCCCAAACAAACTTTACTGTTATTTTCTTTACTGACATACCCATTCTTTCAGTTTGTGTTTAATTTTTAACCCATTAAGTCACCAAAGTATCTAGCAGAAATTAAAACTAAAGACAATTAGAAATGGAAGAGAACATTAGTTGGATAATCATCACTTTATAGTTTAGAAAGCCTGGAGGGAAAGTAAAATTTTTTGCTGCCCTCTTAAAGGGGCCAATGAACTTGGCAAGTCTCTCAGAAAGGAGCAGCAAAGAGACTGTTAAATAAAGTGTTATTCCAGAAAGAGTCCTCTGACAGTGATGCAATTCATGAACGTCTCATTCCTCATCCTGTGTCAACAGGCATTCCCTAGAATATCTTGGACCGGGGCTGGGATGTGAATGGGAGTTAATCCAGGACAATAGGAAGTGTGCTCACAGCCATTTTCTGCCGATTAATGACCAGTGTTGTCATCTGGATTTTCCTTGTTTCCTTCTTGCTATTTGCTATCGTACAAAGGGTCCTTTAATGGATCTGCTTCCAGCCAATGATTCTCAGCATCCTTCAACTCATCGCCAGTGTCCATGTCGACATTATTGTCTTTAGCACCCCATGCATTATTGAACGGTATGTTCTGCTGGCCAGATCAACTGATTGTCATACAAATGTACAATCTGGAACCATGAGACTGGAAATGAAGTTTAACTCCCCAGTCAGCCATATAACAAATCCTGTTTTAGGTTTCCTAATCATATAACCTTATTACTATGTAGTACTTTTCTGGAAAGATGACCTCTTTGATGAATCCTACAGTCTTATTGGCAAGCTTTCTTCTTTTCTTAAATACAAAGCAAGGAGGAGTAGACTGCAGTGTAAAAGCACAATATTTTGGATTGCTAAAAATCAACTTCTTTGTTGTTTAATAAAAAGGCTTGACTCTGAACCTTCTGATGCTACAATACTGCTAGGGACTCATGGATATGGAATGAGCAGTTAAGTCATGGGTTCTCAAACTGCAACCCACGGGCCGGATCCGGCCCGCCATGCCCATTTATCTGTCCCACCTCAGAGGTTTTGGACTTGCTGTGCCCATGCCTGCATGCACCTGCCTCGTCGCACGCGTCTGTGTGGTGAGGTGGCAGCTTGCTCACATGGAGATCGTTTTGGACTTGCTCGGAGAAAACTATCTCCAAGCGAGCAAGCCATTGCTTCACCGTGCGCGTACCCCCGTCCCCTCACCCGCCCGTTCCCACTGCCAGCACTGTCTTGCCAGCCTGCACCCACCACCAGCACCTTTCAACTGGCCCTCTGTTAAAAACTGTTCAGAACCCCTGAGTTAAGTGAGCTTGAATTTTCATTTGCCATTCTATTTTCTTTTGGACACAATTCTCTGCAATACAACCACAACTAACAACTTTCCCATTTTCTATAACCTCAAATGCTGTCCTTTTTCTTCTTTTCTTCTTAGCTTGGCACCCCAAATTACTGATCTCAGCAAAACTAAAAATATTCACTGCATCTATACACTTCATAAGCAAAAAGCTTAATATCATGGCCTAGATAAACGTCATAGCTCTAGGTCAAAGACACAAATCTATGGCTATCGATGGACTGGGTAATCTATCTTGATTGTTGAATACCACTTCAATCAAATAACAGCTTAATTCTTGTTTCTTAAGTGGCTTCCTTCAACAGCACATTTAACAGTAAATGAAACAAATAGTCGTTTTTTTCTCTGCTCTCAACAACTTCCCATGAAATTCGCAGAAGAAAATAAAAGATAATTACTTCAAAAAGTGATTTGAAGTGCCAACATGGCACGTTTCTCCCAGTTCAGCTTTTCTTCCATCTTCTTATGTTTATAACATTTCTGTGCTATTTATAGTTCTCAGAAGGTGAAGATATGTAAATGCTAAAGCACCATTTGTTTTTTGGCACAATCAGATGCAGAGACACTCTGAAATATCACAAGATATGTTCTTGTGTGAGCTTTTCATTCTCATGCTGTCAAAACAAAAGGATAAGTTTGCAAGTCTCTTTCTGTCTTTTTGCAAATTTGACAAATGCAAGAATGTGATTGACTGAAGGTAGCTAGCCTAAAAGAAGGCCTGGAACAGAAGGAAAACAGATGAATGTGGCATTTCCCAATTCCAGAAGACCATTTGTAAGCTATTTAGGTACAGGTATCCATATGATACACAAGTCCTGTAAGGAAAACTAAAGTTTCTTCCTTGATATATGGAGAGAGGTGATGCCATTGCACTTCTTTCCTTGGAAAGTAGTCTCTTAGATTACCATGGCAGAGTTGGCAAGACGACTTCATGAGACTTTAATGTAATTCTACCTGTCACTGTGATTTCCTACCCATAAATCCTCTGATCCCCAAGTGATCATCTTTGACACAAGCCCACTTCTACAAGCTCATTATTGTGGAACTTCTAGGGGCTTCTGTAACCCTAAAGCCTTGCTACACAACGCACTGTGGTGTGTTTGGTCTATCAGTCCTAGAATTTTCAGGTGCTTGTTGATGGTTGCCACCAGCTCATGCCAAACTCACACATGGTTCCTTTGAGTCCTCTACACATACCTATACAGGATGCATTAGGTACAAGGTCAGTAATTTCACATGATCATACTATGTGCTGCCTAAGGTATAATCCAATGCCTCCCACATGCAATGCACATAAGACTCTGAACTCAGAGAGTTTCGTATACCCAATGCATGGAGCAATGCACAGAGACCACCACAACATCACACATGGCTCATTCAACCATTCATTCGTTCATTCATTCATTCATTCATTCATTCATTCATTCATTCATTCAATTTGTTTACAGGCTGCCCATTAGCATCACATTCATCTAGACAGTCATTCAATAAAGCAGTATTGAGCAAGAGGGAAGGAAGGTAAGGTGCCCTCTGGATGTCGCATAAGCTGTCGGTCCTCTTTCCCACCCCTCAGCAAGCCCCTTTTCCTTCTCTCAAAGGTCAGTTTGTGACCTTGGAAAGGCAGCAGGCTGAGGGACTTGGCCTTTGGAGTCCCAATATCAAAGTACTGGGACTCTGACTAACCCTATGCTCCTCTAGACAATATTGGGAGCCATAGGTTTGAGGCCAACTGAATTAAGGGCACTGATTTCTTGACTTAATTACAATCCACTGACAGTATTCCAGATAGTGACATCCTTACTGGATGCCACTAACATGGATAGTGACATCCATGGATTCTGGGGCCCTTTATCCCAGTATCCTGTACAACGGTGGGCTGAACACCATCAGGTACATTACTCCTGACATTGGTACAGCACATCACACTAGAAATGTATAAGAATATGCATTTAGGTTTGCAACCAATCTAGTCTTGCCCTGATTACAACCAGGTACAAAAATTGTAGTGTGTGTGTGCATACCCATGCTCCATTCCCAAGTGTGTGATCTTTTTATTTAAATGGAAATTTTTTCCCAATACATGCACTTTGTAATGAATATTCTACTCCAAACATGCATTATTATGTTTTTATCAATGGGGAAAAGTGTGGACATTGAAAATGCACACAGAAATGTGGGCTTTTCTTATCTGAGTGAACCACAAAAGCCATTTGGAAATGAAAATGGAAGTGAGCAAAGTACCATGCTTTGAAGTGAAGTCTGGAGAGTATCAGTGAGCTCCGAACATTCCTGCTTCCCCCATTCCTGCACCTAACCAGCAAACTCTGGCACTTTGTACTAACCCTCTTGGTCTTTAAAGGGATATAAATATGCATCTTTTTCATTTAGACATTTTAAATGCCTAGTTCTTAATGCTTAATATTTTATTGTTTATAATGTTCTTGTTTGCACTGAAGCAGGGATTCATTCTTTTAAAATGTTATACACTGCCTTGCTTGGATTTTAGGAGATGAGGCAGTACATGAATGTACATTAGAAATAAATAATGCATCCAAATTACTAATGTTTTCAGGAAAAGAAAAACAATGGTATGAGCTTAGGTACCCTCATGACTATAAAATACGGCAACCTTTTTCATGACCAACTGAAAGAACAGCTAGTTCAGTTTCGATCCACAAAAGTCTCTTCTTACCCAAGGTACATTGATAGCATTTCTATCACCTTCACTCCTGGCAAGGAGAGCCTTCCAGAGTTCCAACAGGACTTCCATCATGTTCACTGAATCAACCTGTACTGACACCATTCCATACAACAGTTTCACTTGCTAGACACTACTCTGTAGCTACATAATAGACAAATAAGAAGTGGAGGGTGGTGATTCCAGAGGGAGAGAATATGATATATGTACCAGGTCACATCCTGAACTTATACAGACCTATCCATGGTGCTGAACATATTTGGGGAGGTAATGCCACAAATACTTACTTTAGTAAAACCTGGGGTGTGGATACACTGTCCCTT
This sequence comes from Varanus komodoensis, assembly GCF_004798865.1. Classification (NCBI taxonomy): domain Eukaryota; kingdom Metazoa; phylum Chordata; class Lepidosauria; order Squamata; family Varanidae; genus Varanus; species Varanus komodoensis. The sequence goes on from NW_025335761.1 coordinate 5,468,632, forward strand.
ATTGGGGCCACTGCCTACACTGAATGAAAGCACGCTCTTAGAAGTTCACTGTTCACTTATGGAAGTGTCACTCAGCAAACTCTGAGTTCACCAGAGCTCTCCAAATTCCATCTTGACACTTGCTTTGACTTGAGTTCATCTCAGATATGGGCATTGTCCCTGCTTTTCGAAATGTACACATCAGTGGCATGCCTCTATGAAATGTGCAGCTTCTTCTTCCAAGGAATGAAGCATATGTGTGTGCTTTGTTCAGAAATATGTATTATTTCATGCATACTTTTCAGCTGTATTGGTCAATCTTGGTATCTTCTTGTCTGATTAATATCTTTAAATGGATGGCATTAGGATCTAGACATAAACAAAAGCAAGGCAGTCCTCCCACAATACCTATACTTAGAAATGTGTGGCAAATGGTGTCACATCAACTACATGCTGATCCATTTTCCCATGCAACATTGAGCTTATGGAGAATCCAGATCTAAAAGCAGATCTAAATGACATGGCTAAATTATATTATCCTGTAGAGTGTAGTGGTTAAGAGTGTTGGACTGGGAGATCTGGGTTCTAATACTCATGTGGCCATGAAGCTCACTGGGTGACTTCAGGCCAGTCCCAGACTCTTAGCTTAACCTGCTCTGCAGGATTGTTGTGAGGATAAAATGGAGAGAAACACCTTGTAAGCTGCCTTGGGATCAGTAAGAAGAAGAAGGTAGGATATGAATGTAGAAAATGGCAATGCCAGCAGCAGGAATTACAGCATTTGTTGGTATCTTGGTTGGTATCTAGCTACCTTTTCAGCATAACAGTGACCATCATTGTTGGTGGTCAGGCTGACTTATAAGGCTAGTAAGTGATCTGTGAGACATGTCTACAAATGAGTGTTATTGCTGAATATATATAATATACTAGGTCTTAAAAAGAAATAGGATAGGAATTGGATTGTAGTATTTTGCCAAATTACTGGATAACCATTTGTCATTTATATCTGTCACATCTTAGGCTACGTTGTGTTAAGAAAAAAAAAGTTTGCTTCGTGTCCACTGCACACTACAATAACTCTTTAATATGGAATTGTCTAATTTAGGTTAATTGCTTTCTGTGCAGTTTGCAAACACTATGAACCTTTAGAAACAAATGTTTTAGAATATCAGATAGTTGCTTCTCTGGGGAAGGAGGTTATTATATGGATAAATCTACTTCTGGAACCATCTTTCACTGAAGTATACACTTTTTTAATTACATATCTTCTTCATAGAAATCAGTTAATGATCAGCATAAATGAATTTTCTGCACTCCTTTGGCAGCTGAATGTCTGGTAATATAGCACTGGAAGGACAAACACTCACATCCTATAGTACAATAGACTGAGGACTTTACAGTGCTTGCAACTTTAGGATAGGTGGTGTATAAATGAAGCCTTTAATTGGAAGTTCATTTGAACATCTGACATCTGGGTATTTGTTGACGTCTAAGCATATTTGGTATAAAATTGTATTTTATGTATATAAATTTTGTAAAACAAAACCAAACAAAGCAAGTATTCTTTCAGCTTCTCCTGAGAATATTAATTGGAAATCCATTGTCTAAAGATCACCCCTACAATACAGACAGAGAATTTGTCAGACACTCTCAATATATGGACTGTTTCAAACTATAGTATCCTCCAAGTGAAGTAATGAAACAGATTAACGTGGCAGCCTGATTCCCTTATATATTTTTGTATCAGCTAGCTAGTTAGTTCTTTTATTTTACACATTTACATCCCCAAGTTTTTATTCAAGGAAACCAAAGCTTACTTGAACTTCCATTTGAGGTAGAGTATGAAGTAGATCATGCTGAGGCATAGTGACTGGCCCAGAGTAACCTGGGCCATTTTGTGGCCAAGGCGGGACTGGCACCTTCATCTCCCACACGCAATGTTCTAACCAGCACATTATACTAAGCTCACTTAGGCAGACATGCAAGAACAACACTAATTGTTGTCTGTAGCTTTCAGGTAGAACCACTCATACTATCAATGAGCCACAGCCCAGCTTGGACCAGGTCACTTCCATCCACAAGCCTTGGATGCTGTACTTACGCTGGCAGACTGCCAGTCTATAGCTTCACAATAGCAACAACAGACTACACAACACAGATATAACATAGGAAACAGACCATGCAACAAACTGAGATTCCAGCACTGTACCATATCTGTGCTGGCAATACCATTAAGGATCTCATAGTATCATCAACAACATCAGAGTTCATTATTAACATGTATTATTATTTATTCATTAAATAGGCACTTAAGACAATTACTAACCACTGGGACTTTACCACTGATTGCTAAATTCTTTGCTAGAAACCACAATGCATTAAAAACACAGATAAAGCACATATAAATGATAGAATAAAAACAGCAGACAACCCAAAAGTCCACCTACGTGCTGAAGGCCTGCTTGAACAGAAATGCTTTGCTTGACAGCAGAAGACTGCAGTGAGCATGTTGACTCCCCCAGCAAAGAGTTCTAGAGCCTCTTTAGATCTCTTTAGGAGCAGAGATCAAGAAGATCCTGTTTCACATCATCACCAAATGTCCCTCTGAAGTGGCTGTAATGAGAGAATTCCTCCCCTGAAGATCTTAAAACCTGGCAGATGTCATTTGTGGCCACAAGGGCAAGGTGCCAGAATGCACACGAAAAGCTCAGTTGTCTGATCAAGGTCAGGAAATGTCTGGAGTTGCTAGTCTGGGCTGCTGTGGGTGATGGTCAACCAGCCCATGGGAACAGGGCAATAGCACCACAGGGAATGGAATCGACAGTTGGGAGAGCCCCAGTCTACCTTTCTCAGAAGCAGGAGGTAGAGTTGGGACTGGGCAGGTCTTACAACAGAAATTCATCAATTCATTTGACATAGAGGTCCCTCCTTCAGATGAGGTGATGCCAGTTGCTAGGAGACATCATAGGTGGGAAATTGAGCTAACAGAAAAATGGGAAGCATGCAGGAGAGCCATGTTTCACAGCACCTCACCTGCTGAGATCCACATGCAAGAGGGTTATACAGAAGTTAGGGAATGACATGTGTTAGAGAGGGCTCAATACTTCACTTTGGGTGAACTCAGAGATGTACAATAATAAAGTCTTGTGAAAAGAAATGTGGGAGTAGCATGTTTACTCAGGAGGAAAACTGTGCCTCATGACAGCAGACACATGAAAAAAGGTGGTCCTTGCCTTGACCCAACCTGTAGAGGTCTTTAAAAAGTCATTTGAATTATGCCTGGAAACACACAGGCATAGACAATGAATCTATAGGAACCAAAAGTCCCACATTCTCTGTACATCAATTCCCAGCCAAGAGTCTGGCTGCAGCATTCTGGACCAGCTGCAGTTTTAAAGCAGTTTATAGGCAGCCCCAGGTGAAGCACATTGCAGTAGTCTGTACAGGACGTAGCTAAGTAGTCCACCCAGGCTAACTAAGTAGGCAAGGCCATCTGCTTCTTTAAATACACATGATGTGTTCATTAAAGCCTGCGGCACAATACATTTGCTAGTCTTTAAGGTGTCACAAGAATCCTAACAGGTTTTCTTGCACAGGCTAAAATGGTTGCCCCTTGGAAGGAATTCATTGGTGACAGAGTACACAAATAATTCTTAATCAAGGCATGAAGATTTCGTCTGAACACAATTTAAACAGGACTAATCTGTGCAAATGATTCTTCAACAATAGCGATGCAATGTGTTCTGAATATCAGAGCAATGGGAACACTATCGCAACATGGAATGGACTACTCACAAATATATCATGTAAGTTCTCAGTCATATAGTTGGACCAAGTGATCAACCAGAGAGGTCTGCCTGGCGCCGTCGTTATTTGTTTTTCGGCGCCAGGTGAAGACCTTTTTATTTAAGCAGCATTTTAAATGTTAATACTATTGAATTTTATCTGGCCAGGGCGGCTTATTTTATATTGTATATTGTGTGTGTGTGTGTGTGTGTGTGTGTGTGTGTGTGTGTATAAAATTATTATTATTCTAATATATATATATATTAATTTTTATTTATGTGTTGTAAGCCGCCCCGAGGCTTCGGCAAATGGGGCGGCATAAAAATGTCTTAATAAATAAATAATAAACAGTCAGTCCTTCTCAAATGAAAATGACATTAAGAAAGTGAAAATTTAAAGATATTTGATAGATAGCCCAATTTGAGTGTCCCAAAGCATAAGTACTCAAAAACAACTGGAAGTCAGTGCCATCAGCAGGATCTACAGCTGCAAATAGTATTAAAACATGACTGAAGACATCTATGAAGAATCAGAATGGCCCTACAAAATTTTCAGAACATCAAATAGACTTTCTTCAGAATGAATGTGCATTGTTCAATATCCATAATACAGTTTTGGCTGGATGAATCAGTCCAGATAAGAGAGGTCAGACAGGGAATAGAAGGATATATGTTTTAGGGTAAACCAACAGCATTTCAGGGAAAAAACTAACTATTGAAGAAAGCAATTTGTTGTTGCTTTTTGTTTATCATCTGTCAAGACTATGATGATTTTCTGTTACAGCTATCATCTATTTTGTGCACTGTGCTACTACTAGACCAATTGGTTCCTTCAAAGTACATCTTGCTTAAATTTAGTTTTGGTCCACACACAGACCAGAATGAGGTGGAAGATAGTGATAGAGCATATTGTTGGTACCATTCCACCCTACCACCTCATCCAATGTCAGCATGCAATAAATATACTTCAAGTTTTGCAGCATCATAGCAAACATATTCTTAATTTTTCTGATGCTTTAAAATACTAGAAATCTAAGTTTACTGTAGGACAGTTGATTGCCCCTGAGCAAAATATTTTAGTTAGTTAGCTAGTTTATATGCCATTCATTCAGCAAAGATCTCTCCGAACATTGCAAAATATATGTCTGTGAAATCTGGAAGAGGCATAACCAAATGAAAAAAATGGACATAAAGTTTTGAATTCATAGCTAGGAACATACCTCCCCACCCGCTGCCCCACCAGCAAATTGAACTGTGTGTCTTTTCAACACATATATCCCTAGCCAGCTGGTGGAGGGCTGGCAATAGGTTTGTACTCTGCATGGCAGCTAATTGAAAATCAGAAACAAATTAAAATTAAATCAAGTTACTCATATGGTTTGTTCAGGGTGGTATGGATAGACAGAATAGACAGGCACAAAAAGATAAACAACAGCTGGAGATGGCATGTGTTGTGTGAAACAGATGCACATCCAAGTTGATGAAAAATCAGCAATGGATGTGGCTTAGGTAGTCTGATGTCCAAAATAAAAATGTCATCATGGCCCAGAAATGACTATAAGTCTTGCAGATGTTCCAAACATGACCAAGGGAACTTACTGGAACATCTAAGCTATAAGCTTTTCTGTTTGAGGTGTTGATTGGCTGCAGCAGCTGTTAATTGGGTGCTGCTTCTGCACAGTATATCCTTTAGTTGTATCAAAAGATTTAGATCACACCAGCCTGTTTTTCATTTCTTGCTTTCCCACTGTAAAATCTCTAGGTGGCACTGTGGCACAGCAGAATAGTGCAGATATGCAAGATAAAACCCTGCTTTCTTTTGTATTCACAATTAAAAGCTACATTTTCACTGCTCTTAAGGGGAAGAAAAGGCACCAAAAATGTAGAAATGAAACTGACAGGTTATGACATAATTTAAAGAACCCATAAGCAACCATTCGTAGGGAATAGGAAGCATACAATAAATGCCTCCTGTAGAAAAGCCTGCTGTCTCTGCATCTTATTTAAGTCTTTGTTTTATGGTTTGATTTGTTGCCCAATGGCAAACAGATCTCAGGACAACTTGCAATAAAATGCATATAAATGAAATCTATACACATCAAAACAAAATCAGAAAATAAATTTCTAGGAATCTCTTTTATATAAATGAAATCTTTCTCACTTAAAATTTCATTTTCCTTCTCTTCTCTACTTATCAATTCTTTCAGCATGAACTTATTGGAGCAATTTGAAATAAAATCAATCAAAGGCTGAAAGCTAAATCAATAGAGGTTGTCCTGACTTCCAACCTTCTAAGATTTAAGACAATGTTCTTCAGTCAAAAATCATCAAAGGCCAATGCCAGAACACAATCTCAGACAACACCAACCTGATTATATTCTTTTAGAGATCCCCCACATACTTTTAGTTGTCTTAATTCACTCTTATTTTTCCATGTAGCCAGTCATGCCATTATAAACTTCTGTGAACAACGTTCTTGTTAACTGAAATGCTGCTGTTCAACATGTTTCTAATAATATTTTTAGGCTTTGCACTTAAAACAAGACTATACTACCAAGAGTGCAAGCAATCCTGCACACCCACTCATATGGCCATGTAAAGGAAGGTATACACAGAGGTTGGGCTCCCTGCACCCTTCTCTTTTCAGCCTGTCCAGACTTCTTAAAATGCCAGATAGAGTCAGTGAGTGCCACTGCTCTGAATATCACATGGTGTCTTCATATGAGCTAAGGTTATTCTTTAAAAGAATATTTGCTATAATTTCTTTTTTAATATGTAGCATCCTGAAGCTGAAGTTGTCTTGTTGTGTTGGTACTTTGGGGAGGTTCATTTTTTTCTGTGTTCATATAAAACATTGGTTTTCAAACTGTGCTTTTAAGAACTCCAGGGTACTTCAGAAGCATATCAGTAGTTCTTTAACGAGAAGAGAAGCAATCACAACTTAGTTTTCCTCCAAAGCCCTTTGGACATACTACAGCATGACATTACATGCTGCTTAAACTCTTCAGCAAACCGTAGGATACATACCCAGAAGATCAAAGTAATGGCACAAAGCCATTACTTTTGGTGAACAGAAGCAGAGGACTTCTGCCAGCTTCCATACATTTGACTGAAGGTCTGTGCAGTTGTTTGAACAGAAACTGTTAACACCGAAGAGCTGATCATAATTATAGCCTTTTCCTGTCTGATAAGATATCCTGATATCTGCAGCAGACATACCATCACAAAAGCTAGGTAGTAACTTAGATAAACCAGCCCAAAGCCAATTAGGGCTTTAAACATTAAAACCAATAGCATGAACTGATCCCAGAAAGCCATTAGGTCTCTCAGTATTGGAGCAATATGATTTTGATGCTGTGTATTGGTTAGCTGACTGGCAGCTGCATTTTGCACTAGTTGAAACTTCGAAACTCTCTTCCTGGGTACTTCTAACTTGAAAGCATGGCAGTACGCCCAATATGATGCAACTAAAGCATGGTGACCTGTTGCCAAACCAGACATACTCTAACAGCTAGTACATTTAATGCACATGCCAAGACTGCACACATTTTCTCCATGTGCACTCTAATGGTTATCTTCCCTCTTTCTTTGTTTTCATTTCCACAGAACCCACCCGGGGAAATGCTGTTAGCCACCTGGGCCATTTCTGCATATAACAGATTAGCCAGGGCTTTAACACCAACAAATGAGGCAAGAAACTCCATAAGTGAACTCAGGAGAATATCTGCATCCATCAGCCACCCCAGCAAATGTCCCTACTGGCAGCCAGTCCAGCAAAAGCCAGATGTGACTTTTCCACCTTGACTTTACCTATTCCACCCAAACAGAGTCTCAGATGTAGAGATGTCTTAAGGTATGCATCAGGTCAGAAACTAATTGGAACCTAACTATACTTTACCATGGTAGAAACAAGATTCTGTCCTCTCGAAAACTAACCTAGCTCAGCATTAATACTGGAATCCTCTGAAAGAAGACAATCTAGCACCAACCCTGAGATTGGGTAGTAGGGAGGACAGGACATCAACAGGATCTCTCCATAGACTGCCCTGACCACCCAGCTGCTGAAGCATGCATTCAGAATCAAGCGGCTGTCTAGAGGAACATCTGATTAAAGGGTTAGAATCCTTACAGGGAAAGCCATCCCACCTCACTGCATCCAGCACTAGCCTTCAATACCAATGAATAATCCCACTGGCAAAACCTTTTTCTTAAGAAAAAGGTACTGTGGCTTGGGGGAAGAAGGATTTTATGCTTTCCCCTAGATAGAAAGATAGATAGATGATAGGTTTTTCACCAAGAATCACCCCAAAAGCTGCTATTTGTCTCTGAAAGTGCTTTCTGTAGTCAGTCATACCATACCCCTTGCAGAGACAAATTACAGCTTTCGAGAAGTGTGATTTTGATGGAAAACTGGCATGACATGGCTTAAACCTCCTCCTTTACAGAGTGAACATACATGCACAAATATGTACACACACAGAAAATGGACAAACTTTTCAAAATCTATTTCATTCAGGTTTTCAGTTTTCCACCACTGTTTCCAACAGTCCAATTCTGTGCAAGCTTCCTCACTCCCACACACAGAATGTTGTATGTATACCTGTATGCGTTTTTCAATATCGATACATTTCTATGTGCATTTTTCAGAGACACACTTTTTTCTATGCATGGAACTACTGACTAAAGCATGTTTGTTCTTCCTTTAGAAATATATGCACATTTTTCTTCTGCATTTTTCAAATGTTCACAGGTATTGTTAAAACTTCTGTTTTATTTTATGAAAATACACTGAAAACCCAGAAAATATGTACTTCTGAACACATCTGCATTGCCATCTGGATATGGTACCAGGAGATGTGCTTAAGCTCTTTCATTCAAATGCAAATCCCTTAAATTGGTCACTTATACCTGTCACACACACCTAATTCAAAACACATAGCTTGAATCACAAAATTCATGTAATGTGTAGCTTGGCTTTTAGCAATTCATACTGCATTGGTTACCCAGATTGCCTTTGAATGTGCTATCAGAATAGCTTGAGCCAGGATGGAGGAAAACAAATATTCCATGGTTTCTCTCTGTAAAAGAGATAGAAGATCAAACATGTTCCTTATGCAACACTCAGATTACTGCTTTCTTGTGTGTGCATCACAGGCTTTGCTGTAGTATCATAAATTAAATAATAAAAATAATAAAAATTCCTGTGCAGTGTATGGCTGGGGACAAAGAGCAGGGTCCAATTCTGATTAATATCTTGCTGGCAGGTGCTGGTATGGTTTGAAACAAGGAGGAAGGCTTTCCCACTAAATGATGGGGGGGGGGATCCATCTTGGAACAATGTTACTGTATAGGAACAAATGAGAGCTGCCAAGTAACACCTGGCATCCGTGTTCCTGCCAGGTTTGTGGCAAGAAAGTTTCTGCTGTTTCAACTTGAGACTGACCTTTTCAGACTTGTCCATCTTTAGTTTATGATGTTGTGATTCACTTGTGTTAGGTGCCAACAGGTATAGAGCCAGAAATTCTCAGCTCTGTATGCAGCTGGTCGATATTGTAAGCCACTGAGGAAGTTCTCTCCAGGGAGTGAAGCATTCCCAGGCTCTAGACTGCCCTGTCCTGCCCTGCCCTTTCAGACTAGTGATTGACCACTCCTAGACAGAAACATTCCAAAGTACTTCCTGTGGGAGCTGAGCATTTGCCTGAGCATCAGTGGTCTTCCTGAGTCTGTTTCCAACCCTGCCTGCCTACCACCTCCTGGCACAACTCCTGTGTCCTGGATCTGTTCTGACTGCTACCCAAGACTCAACTCTACAGTAACTAAGACCACCGTTTCCACAATGCCGTGATTTTCTCTTTCTTCTACTCACTTGACTTCTGGAAACTGTCAACTAGATGCAAAGACAGAAAGAAATAAAATTCAGAAATAACATAAGAAGGCAGTAGTAACCTATCTGTTATTACTATCTTGACGTCTTGCAGGCAAGCCAAAAATAGTTTCTTTGTTCTTCTTTCCCCTATCCTTTTTATCTTTATGACAAGGCTGTGAAATAGGTTAAGCTGAGAATCTGTGACTGGCACAAAGTTACCCATTGAGCTTCATGGTCAAGTGGGGTCTAGAACCCAGACCTCCCAAGTCTCAGTCTTACACGCTAATCTATCCCACCCAGGCTCTCATGTGTTTTCTAAATGATGTTAACTTGATTCTTTTACAGTTTGGGCTATTGATCAGGGTCTCTTGATTGGCCTAGAGATTTATGAGTGTCATAAATTATTGTCATGAAATTCCTTTATATTGGCATAGCTTGGTAAATGTCATATTTTATTGACTGGAATGAAGATGGTTTCTTTCTTCCTTTTTCTGATTTCTTTTGTAATATTCTTTTGTGATTGAAGTTTGTAGGTTTTGTTTTATCACCTGCCTAGAAAGTTTTGGCTACTGGGCAGTAGAAAAATTTAATAAATACCTAAATAGATAGTACCGTTGAATGTGATATACCCACATTTACCTAAATATGCAAAGTCTCCATTGGTTCTAAATCAATTCAAGTCAGAGCTTTCCCTAGAAGCAAACATGACAAAGTTGTGGTTGTCATAATTTGGGCACATCATGAGAAGGCAAGACTCCCTGGAGAATGAAACCATTCAAGGGAAAGTCAAGGGAAGAAGAAGAGAAGGAACACCAAATAAGAGATGGTTTGACTTTATCGAGAAAGCCACAGCCGTGAATTTAGAACATCAAACCAGGGATGTTATGGATAGGGTATTTCTGGGGGCTTTCTTTCTCAGCGTCACCACAAGTCAAAGACAACTTGATTTCACATAACAATAAGAATAGTGTAAATAATTCAGGATATATTGGACTGCATCCTATCATACCCAGCAGAACCAACTTCTGGCACAACAAAGAGATATTGGTTCTAAAAATAACCCAAAATGGGCAGGAATGCTCACTTCTGGTATGGTGCTGCCCAGCTAACATTGCAGAAGGGGATTCTACAAACTTGCCTCAATATGGAAAGGTTCGCTTTGGGGTTGCTTTATAACTACTAATTCTCCATTGTACAAGTTGCTGTTCCGGCTGGCTCAGCACATTCAGTGGAATCACAATGGCCTCTTGCATACTGTCCATTGTATACATAGTAGGTCTGTTAGTTCATATAAGCAGAGATAGATGCCTATACTGTTTATTAATCACAAAAAATAGGCACATACATACAACTGTAGGTAATGATATCCAGAGTGGGAGAAAGTTTCTAGATATGAAAAAGAAGTGCTACTAGATAGGAAGTTTTGCATAAATACATAGTGGAGGCCTTCAACTCAATGGCTATTAAAAGGGATTGACTCCAATAGATCTAATACATGATTAATTTAACAAAAGAAAGAAGGCATCTGAAAAAAATACAATTTATCTTGGCACTATCACAAGAAAACTGAGGAAGAACATCAGAACACAGAAAATAACTGAAGGATGGTACTATTGCAAGTCTTCTGAAAGTAAATTCCAGACACATTTGTTGGGACTAGAAAATGACATGGGTTCCAGCAGAGATAATTGAGTTGAACTTTATGGGTGTATATTGTAGCACAATACTCAAGACTACAGCATACCCAGAGTAATTCAAGGAACAGATCTAATTACTCGTGTTTCCTCTCAGGTTGTTCTGACATAAACCCATCCCTTTGTGGCTTGCAATGATAGTAGGATATGCTCTCAAGCAACAACGATACAGTCATTTATGTGAGGCAGCAAACTGCTTCAATTTATTCACTGCTGCTTTAATTTCATTAGTACACTTGATAAGAGGGATTGAACTCAACATCTCTCCTTTTATGTACAAATAACCCCCTGGGTGACATATGGCATGAAACCCAATTACTGTACCTAGTAAAATGACACCACAAATAATAATAAAAAATCCTAATTCATTTATGCTCAGAGATGAACACTTAATAAACATGCATCTGGTGTGGAATCAGTAATCACCACCTAAGCTTTGCTTACAGAGTCATTTAACACGTATAATTATTAGGATCAGCAGAACTGACTTGCCTTGGATATGTAGCCTCTGGTCTGCTTTTGAGTTTTGATTGCATCGGTTCCACTTCATGGAGATGGAAACTGCATGCTCAAAGAGGAAATCCATGTGACAAAGCTGGGCTCTTGACCAAATCTTCAGAGGGTAAGGTTTTTCAATATCTCTGAAATTGCACTTGGATTCTTTCTGAGTCCATATTATTTGTGTAGACTGACTGAAATTTAATTTCAGCAAGCTGGTTAGCTACTTCATTGGGAGCTTAAGCAGCTGTTTCAAGGTTCTAGCACTAAACTTTTGAAACAGTGAAGTATACATGTGCAGATGTAGAGTGAGCATCCCTTTAACTCACCACTCTGGTTTTAATTTTACTTTCACTGTTATCAAGGTAAGTGAAAGTCATTCCAAGTTTTCAAGAGGTAACATGCTGCAATATGCATATAGTAAAAATTTCTGTGTTGATGAACATTGACATTTGTGGTCCGAGGAATATTTACAATCTATAATGGTAACTTCAGTTGTACGGTTGTTTTGGTTGCATAGACTCCATGGCCCTTTCCCCATGAGCAAACCAATTTGGACTTGGGTTCAATGGCTGAAGCCATCTGACTTCCAGATAGTAGAGAAACTGGAAATAACGACAGCATAGGCTACAATAATATATGTATGTATATTGCTGAAATAATGGTGCTGATAATGTGGCCTGTAATTGGTGTAATTTCTCAACTTCAGTGAACATGGATAGCCCTTAACACGACATGTTCAACAGGAAGCTTTTGCAGTTGTTGTGAACTGAATGTAATCCAAGCAGCACTCATTGCAAAGAGAAGCATTGTATCAGATTGTGAAATCTCCAACAGCACATATCAAGGGATCAAAAAGGGAAAATGGTCTAGAAGGAGGCACGTGTTAAGAGTTAAATGGAGTGCCTGCCTCCTCCAGTCACAAGGAGATGATTTCATAAACTTATATACAACCCCCAAATAAATACATCCCCCCTTTACAAGAAAGTGTGGTCATTTATCATCCCTGAGGACACTGTCAAGAGAAAATAAGGAAAGTCAACTGCAGTAATGTTGTTGATATACTGGTTGATGACACAACAAGATGTAAAACACAGCTCAAGAAAAAAAAAACTAGATAAAATTCAAAGGTCATCATTTCCCAAGTTTGCAACCCCTTAGGAAATAGTAAGAAATAGCCTTTGAAAACACTAGAAACATAAACTTTAATAACAGAACAGAGGCTAAAACAAGAAACATACTTTCAAGCATGAGACTTCCCCCCTTGGAATGAATGGGATGTGTGCAGTGGAGACAGAATCATACTAGGAGGAAATTCACTTTCAGTGCCAGTGTTTTGGAAGAAAAATGTGGGGCAAATAAAATCAGATAAATAGTTGAACTAGTCAAGGCAGGGGATATGTGATTGCAAGATGCATTGATATAAGGACAAGTGGAGCATGGGGCCAGCACTCCTCCATTACAATCCTCCATTACCACTAGCCCATCGTATTTCTGATTATTGCAGTATCCACTATTTACCCAGGGTGCTGCAGTGCAGGCTGAATTGCATTTTAAAAAAATCTGTGGAACTATGAGAAAAAAATAATTGGATATTAGAAACAGGTTTTTTTTCTCCCTCTCATCTACTCTGCATCTATCTCCTCCCCACAGGTGACATTTTTGATCAGGTGCTGCCAGTAGATAAGTAGGCAGGTCACAGTACAAGGACAGTATTTGGAACAGCTCATCGTGAATGCTCTGAGGTGCCTTTATGGTAAAGGCAGTTGCCGGAGACTTGACTTTCAGGACTGTGGGACCAGGAATATGAGAGAGAGAGAGAGAGAGAGAGAGAGAGAGAGAGAGAGAGAGAGAGAGAAAATGCCTTGGGGCTTGCCCATGCTGTGTACTTAGACCCTCAAGGCTTAGAAGAGTATTCAGGGAGAGCCTCACTTAGGATCAAAAGGAGTGCCACCTGGGCAGCCACAGGTAACACACCTGAGGAGGGGCAGGCTCGTCAGAGTAGCTCTCATTTGCAAATGCACCCTGTAACATAACATGGAGGTGAATCCAAAGTTTATAAGGTTGGTATCTCTAGTTTTAATGACATCATTGCTATTCTACAATAAATTAATGCAGCTGTATCTTCTTCAAATTGGCCCATATAGCAATTATCCAAAATGGGGGATAGGTTTGTGCTCTGAGGTCCCATATTCCTACAGATTTAAGAAGCTGTTCTGCACTGTGCTAATAAAGAACCCTATTTAATCCCATTTAGTACAGCATTGTTTCTCAGTCTCAAAGTTTAACTGGCATGCTTTCAGTACTGACTATTAGCATTAATTATCATTAGTTAATACCATCTAAATATTTAGTCCTGTTTAATTATGTATCAACAACTCTCTTTAAAAGTTCATTCTATATTGAAAGAAGAGACCTATTGGAAGTTGTTTCATGATTATCTAATTTATTCTGCACTGTTTAATAATGTATGCCTAGTTTACTTATTAACTAAATGTCAGGGCATGGAAATTAATGGAAGGTACCACTTTCCATTTCCTTATCTCTTCCTATGGGAATATTCAACAGATTGCAAATCCTGCTTATTTTGCAGAATTGCCAATATAGTTGCCTCTTGTTTATATATGTGTAAAAGTGCAAAGGTTATTTTTTGTTAATTTGAATAAAGTGAACAATGTGGGAAAGGAAAGGAAAGGAGAAAAGAGAAAACTACTTAGAGCAGAAGTACAACTGAGGGAAATTTTTTTCCATATCAAGCTCTTTAAGTGAAAAGACAGTTAAGGCTGAATGTTTTGTGGGAGGGCTCTTTATTTTAAGGGGATAATTTTAGTGGATCAGCAACTTTTGGACCTATTTTGGCATATTCCAACATACAGGGTTATTTCTTACCAAACTCTGGGAAACATGCCTAAAAGATGTAGGATGTCCTAAGTTGCTAACTGAAGTCAGTCATGTCAGTTAACATTGTTGGTGTTACTCTAGTACTAGTAGTTTTTTACGCTAGCAAAACCAGTTAGCACATATGAAAGGGCAGAAAGCTGATAGCACTGTTGTAAACCAGCCAGAGAGCTTAATTTTTGCTGTAATATTTGTATATCTCCTTGTCCATTGCTTTTTTTCCTCCCCCAAAGCATAATGAACAAATGAATGAACAAACAGAAGCCTTTTGGGAAAGGGTACCATGCAGAACTTCCCTTTTAGCTCATTTGCACATCTCACCTTCTGTTCCATTTTTTCTGCCCATTGGCATTTCTCTGTGGATACCCTATTCTATTCTATCTTGTTATATTTTATCATGCCCATTGTTTGAAAATTATAACCTTTGAAGATCACCACATTTATCACAGCACGTAAAACAGGATACCCATAATTTGCTGCTCCTCCAGGAGTGATCCTGCTTCACTTTTTTCCCCTCTTTAATTAAACTAAAGATAAAAGGAGATGTGTGTGTGTGTGTGTGTGTGTATAATCAATGGCTTTTCATGTGTTTTAAGTTTAAGAAAGTTCTCCTTGTCTCTGCTTCAATAAAAATTGACACTTGGCATAAAGAGGAATGACATACAGTGCACAGAATTCAATTTAAAATGAAAGATTTTTTTAAATGCCCTTGAAAGGGAGATTTCACATAAGCTTGTTACCTCTTAATTCATTTCCTGAGATGAACTGGGATCTATTCATGTGTTCATTTCCTGGAGATGCATAATAGCTCTTCCAGTTAGATTGAGTAAGAAAATATCTCCAGCATACAGGAATGGTCATAAACATCTTTAACCAGAGGTCACTACATTTACCCCACTGCATTCCATGCAATTTAGGGATATGAGGTTTTTTTTTTCAGTTTGCTTTTGACCAGGATTTATCTGGATTTATCTACATCTCTCAAAACTGAATTTGGGGCCAAAATCAATACATTTCCAAGCTTGTGATATAATTTACAAAACTGAACAAAGATGTGCCAAAGAATAGATACATCTCAAAGATGCACAGGAAAGAATGCCTATGTTAAAAATGTACACACACACACACACACACTCAATGGGAGTATGCAGAACTGATGCAAAGTCATAACTAGCACTTTCAATTCTGCCCAGATATATATTTGTGAAGCTACTGTAGCCAGGCAGTCATATGTTTCCTTTAATAGGTCTGGGAGAACAGCCTGGATGCAGATCTGGACCAGCTGAAGTTTCTGAACAGTTTGTATACTCCCAAAGAACTTCTGATATGAAGTGATATATAAACATAAACCCTATAATTCTATTCTATCTACTCTTCTAAAGAAACATGAAACATACGGGAGTGCATTCAAGACAGAATGAAGCAAGGGTGTGGGGGCGGGGGGGAAGGATTTTAGTAGTTTCCAAGAGAATAGTCTCATGGAAGTCATACTCTTAGCCTTTCGAAAGACTTCTATCCACAGCAGGGATTAGTTGACCTCATGTCACCAAAGTAGGTATGGAAAGGTGAAACAAGAGAACCCAATTCATAAGGTGGGATAATAAAAATTTCAAGGACTGTTTGCCTTGAGCTTTCAGGAGGAGTCTTCAAATTCTCACAGAGTGCTGAACTCTGAACTGGCTTTGAGCTTCTGCACTCTATTCTGGGAAGTAATTTTGCTTCCAAAATGTCAATCTCTTTATCCTTCCTGAAGATTCTCTGAGACATACTCGCCAGGTATTTTTCTCACATTGCTCTCCAGGTGTGAATGTACTGAGCTTCCACAAACTTTCCACCTATGCTCTTCCTTTCTGCTTCTTAGACTTGGACAATTTATATATCCAAAAGCCTCAGTGCAGATTGTCCTTTGTGTTCCCATGAATAACTACTCCTTACTTTCCCCCTATTTTTTCTTGTATCCCCATGAATCACAGTCTAGCTACATGCAGATGTCCTCACATTTACACTTTTAAATGAATAAATAAATGCATATTAAGTTCTTTCCATAATGATTGGAAAGAATTTGCAAATTTTTGCAAGTTCTCCCAAAACAGCAACAGCCAAATGAAGTTCTTCCATCACACAGCAGAGTCAAATGCAAATATCCATGCTAAGAAATAGAACTTGCAGGAAATATAAATGCTTCTTCCCCCATCCGTCTCTTTCTCTCTCACACATGCACAGCTGAGACATTTTATAATCCATAATTCTAGAGGGCTAGCAAGCTGTGGCAGCACTAAGCAGTCAGCTAAGAGCAGTGGGAGAGTGGTACCTTATTTAGCCACTTACAGCTTTCCATGCAGCTGGCAGTTCATTAAAGGGCCTTGCTCCAAATTTCACCAAATCAAGAACTCATGAAAATAGGTACAGATGTTCGTGTAGATAAGTAACTAATAAAGCTCACAACTGCATACAGGTTGAAGTTGGAGAACTTCAGAATGATCAGTTTTCTTGATTCTCACGTTCTTAGTTCTGATCTTACCCTCTAAAGCCTAGGGGCAGGGGGAAAGAGGGTTTGATTAATCTCCTTTTCACTGATCAGATAAAACTACATAATCACATCACCTTGTGAGTTCCTTGGAGCAGTGAATTCCACTATATTCTTTGCCATTGTTCTATTACCAGCTTAAAACCAGCAGCAATAGAACTAAAATCATGCATTGTGAAACCATAAGCAAGGCTTCTAATTAAGGTTGTTTATGTGGGAGAAGCTTAGGAGTCTCAGCTAGAAATTCCACAAGATATTTGTCAGGACAGTAATTTGCTGTTCTGTTTACACAACCATCTCAATAGTATTTAGACCAGGCAACAGTTGTTTCCAAGCTATTAAAAAAGTCACTGAATCCCATATTTCCTCACACTGCACAAGGAATGTTGTCCACTCCTTTTTCCTAAAGTAAACAAAGCATATACCACGGCACTGAAATTATTTCCAGTCATTTCTAATCAGTACAATGGTAAAGACATGCCCACTCTCCAAGGTGTTAGCAAAGAGCCTTTGGGCTTCTCTAGATCAACTCAGAGGAAACTGTTGCTCTCGAATGTGTTTGATTCCAACTTCCATAAGACCCCACCAGCATAGCCAATGGTAAGGGATTATGGGATTTGTAATCCAATAACCCTGACTGCTCTTTAGAAGATCAGGTACTAAAGCTGAAGCTCATATACGTTGGCCACCTAATGAGAAGGAAGGACTCTTTGGAAAAGACCCTGATGCTGGGAACAATTAAAGACAAAAGGAAAAGGGGACAGCAGAGTTTGAGATGGCTGGATGGAGTCACTTGGAGAGGTGGGTGTGGGCTTGGGTGTACTTCAGGGATGGTGAAGGACAGGAAAATCTGGAGGAATGTCATTCATGGGATTGTGAAGAGTCAGGCACAACTTTGCAACTGAACAACAATCCAATAACATCTGGAGTCCACCAGTTTCTGCTGTAGGTCAACATGTTCGGTATTGATTCAGTATGGAATTGTCTTCCTAATAAACTTGATGCAAATTTGGAAATTAAATACTATTTATTCCAGCTTGTATGTTGCTGCTAAAATCACCAACACTGTAATCCTGTGTGTGTGTATGTGTGTCTCACACAGAGGTATGTCCCACTGAGTTCCCTGGGGTTTATTCTCAGGTAAGGGATGGAGCACAAAAGACAAACTGACATCCCCTGAAGTTCTAATAGAATGGTTGGAGTCACATTCCCATTTTTATGTCCTTGTTGTTCATTAGATAGCTCTTGCTTTGTAAGAGGAAAATAAAGTTGCCTGCAAAACATTATCTTGCAAACGTTAATAGTAGCTGATCACCCCATAACTTTTGCTTACATTCCCCAGAATAGTTTACCCTGACTCTGCAGCATCCTTAGCGGTCCATGGCTTTGCTTGTGCTATGTTTGGCAATAGAAAACTGTATGCGTGTTTGCATTTGTGCAGGGTGCCACTAGGAAGTCATTTCCATCTCAAATTATTCTTTTTAGAAATGTACTTCTTCAGTCTTTGAAGGCTCTCTCCTTTGGTAGGCTGGCTTCATACACCTGACCCTACTGCAGGTGTGTAAGAGCAGTGAACAGCAAAACAATCAAATCTCCAATATTGAAAAGGTTAAAGCCACATGGTGGTCTATTGTGTTGCCAGACAGTACTGGATATTAACATTCAGGTGTCTTATTTCTGTGACAAAGATCATAATAAGAACAGATAAGGATGCTGCTGCTGCTTGAATCTATTTTTTGTGACAATTGCAATCAAGAAAATGGAGAATGGTAGACACTCTGGGCATTCTTGTGACATTGTTTGGATTGCTTATTGTGAGATGTGTCCCTTCTTAGACCTCACAACAGTAACATGAGTGTTGCTAATTTGCTGCAGCAATGCTTCAACAGACTTTAACAATGTCTTTCTCTCAGAAGTGGTTGTAGATATAAGTGGCTTGGTGATTGCATTCCATGAGCCTCCACACCTGGAAGAATTCAGGGGGGTTGGGGTCTCAGCAGTAGCTTTCACTGAGACCCCAGAGGTCTCATCCCATTTCTCTCCCAGTTGAGTTTGGAAATTGCATCAGTGGGGAAAGTACGGAATTGCTTTCTGTTATCCTTGACACTGGCAATGCACTGATTCCCAGGTTGCTCTCTTGTTTCCTCTTTGAAGAACTTGTATTACCGATCCATCCCCCTCCTCCTGTGTGCTGCTTTTATATTCAAATATCTTTTCTCTTAAATCCCTTTCGCCTCCTTAGTTCTCATTTCCAGCTACATCTGGTTATTTATCACTCTTCTTCAATGTATTCTCTTCAGTTTCCTTCTCGCAGTGGGTGTGGGCTTGGGTGGATTTCAAGGGCTGGTGGAGGACAGGAGAGCCTGGAGGAATGTTGTCTGTGGCGTTGTGATGGGTTGGGTGCAACTTTGTGACTAAACAAACAAAATAAAAAATTATGCTGAGCAATTTTCTTTCAAGTTACTTCCATTGTCTCACATTTACACCAATGAAGTTACTGCTATGTCCCATTCTAAGTATATCTTTTGTCAAGTCCTACATCACCACAACAACCACTAATACCATTGCTTTGTTATTCAGGCACCAGGGTAACAAAAAGTGAACCTGCAACCAGTCATGACCAGGATGTGTTATGAAATTTCCACTGGGGATTTGCCAGGTAGCAAGCTTGAGATTTCAACAGCTGGAAGCCAGGTAGCAAGAAGTAGTAATAATAATGGTGTGCCAAGAAGGCCCTGTCTTTGGGTTGCTGCCATGGATCTTGGGTGGTGGCACTATGCCCTGATTGTGGAATGCCCTTTCTAGAGAGCTTTGCCTACTGCCAAGCTGATGGTGGTAACATTCAGCTGCCTCTGAATCCACACTTCCCAGTGGCTGGCAGGGATCTTTTTCCCACCCTGCTTCTCTGAGCCCAAACTCCAGGGGCTGGATACTGGATTCAGCGCACTACAACCTAAGACTGGCTTTATTAATATATTTGCACACATGCACACACAAAATACGGGTGGGGGGTCTTAAAACACTACAATACACAGCACACACTACATGAGGGTAGGGAAGGGAACAGAGTCATTGGGGAGCAGCAGTTTCACTTGACCTGATCCACATAGCTGCCCCCAAGACCTCCCAGGCTGGTTGGCCTCCTTGGACTGAAGATGAGCTAACTGTTCCTACCACTAACACAGTAGGCAATACCCACTTAGCCTTTGCCTTCTTCCTGGAAGAGTAGAGCAGTATTTCTTGGCAGAACCTTTGGCAGCAACAGGGAACCTCTCCAAAAAGAAGAACCCCAATCTCTCGTTGATCTAACAAGAGAAAAACAGAGAGCTAAGAGAGAATGGGGTTCTTCTTTTTGGAGGTTCCCTGTTGCTGCCAGAGGCTCTGTCCAGAAATACTGCTCTACTTTACCGGGAAGAAGGCTACATGACATGACTCATGGGGTGACCTCTCCTGGCAGTCCCCAGGTAAAATCATATACCCTTCAGGCCTGCAATCTTTGGCCTTGGGGGACTCAGGTGAATGACTCTGTCTTTGGAAGTAATTTTTTGCATTCCCATTGCTATGAAATTTCCGCGGTGCCTAGTTTTCCTTGATGCTCCATCTGGCTGAAATGGTCCAGCTTTCATGTCCAAGGTTAACCCTTAAGCTCCCAGCAAACCCTGCACCAGTTCTTCGTTACAATGGTCACTACAACATTAGGTAAGGAAAAGATGCTGTGTATTTCCAGAGCCCTTTAAGTACACTTTAAGATCTGCAGTGCTTTTGCTTGCTGTGTTGTTCCTGGATTTAGTCTCTACTAAAGTTTACTCTGTTTTATTTTTATTACTTTCTTTATGTTCTTACTTTCTCTTAACTTTTACTGTTAACCACCCAGAGGGCATCATTAGTTGGACAGAATGCAAATTCTGTAAATAAAGATAGACTTGCCTTCACCTGTTGGAATTCTTTCTGTCTATCTAGTTAAATGCCCTGTTAGAGGGGAAAAGGGCAAAATTTTCCAGGTGCCTGTTCAATGTATGTACTGCTCCTGAAAATGAAGCTTTCCAAGTTTTGTAAGATTGCTATGAAGATTGCAGCAATACTATTTTCTCCATGGAAAAAAATATTCATAGGCACAACTGCTAAGAATGCTTTGAAATTAGCCAGCATTACATGAACAGATTTCCTTCAAGAGACTATCCTCCATAATAAAATGCCATTATTCTGCTTATCTGCTTTTTCTTCTGGCTTTCCACAGGAGAGGTCATGTTGTGTTTTAAAATTGGTTTGCAATTGATTTGTGCATAGGCACAAGTATCTGCAAAATGTCTTTAACTGAAGAGCAATCTGAACTCAGCTATGGGTTGTGAGTGTGTGTGTAATTAAAATAAGACTCAGCTCTTCACTGAAGAAAATTAGCTGAATTAACTCTTCCAGATATTTACATTTTTTTAAAAAGGTATGAGTGGTTCTTGAAATTGTCTGGTTGCATAAATCACAATCATTAAGTCAATATAAATCTCAACTGGGTGGACCTGAGTGTTCTTCCAAGACTGAAAATGGGATAATTCTTTGTTATACCAGGCAGGATAAGCAATGCAGCTCCTCGATCTTCATCAACCCAGAATGGATTGTTGTCAGAAGATCAGGCTGAACATGGGGTAAAGCACTGAGAACTATAATGAGTTAATGATGCTCTGGAGTAATATTTAAAAACTTATGGCCCTCCAGACACAAGTTGACAACTTCTGGCCCACAACTCACATTAGTCCTATGCCAACATTATGATTGGTGAAGGATCACACTTGCTGTAGAGACTCAGGTCAGTGTGAGAATTTCCTCTCGTTCAAACTGTACCAAAAATGTAAGGAAGACCATTGTCCTGGTGAACAGCATGGGAATGATCTGAATGACTTAACACTCAGGTACACAATGCTAGAACAGCAGGTTCTAAAATTCTAACACATTCTCAAGATGACTGAATGAAGTTTGATAGGCAACAATCACAGGATTGTGATTCAGAACTGTGGCGGCTTAGAGCTACCTTTTGGTCTGCGGTTTTATAAGCAAGACAATGTCCATAAAATAGTAGTCTGGGATTGAACTGGGGACCCAGAAGACCTGAATTCTAGCCCTCATGAAGCCTTTGGGATGACTTTGGGCCATTCACATACTCTCAGCCTAATCTACGTAACAGGGTTGTTGTTGTAAGGATAAAATGGAGGAAAGGACGACTAGGTAAGCCACCTTGAATCCCTTGAAAGAGAAATGAAGAAATTTCATGGAGATGGAATTCCTGATGAATTCTTATGGGTTGGACTGAAGGTTCTTCTGCCTAACTGACTTATGAGGTGATGGAGTCTGCATGGGTATTTTGTCTTTCATTGTAGGATCTTTTCCATGGCAACCCTTCTCAACTTCCCATACTTCAATTAAAGCCTAAGAGAAGACATCTTGAAGTAATTTTATTAATGGGGCTTTTTCAGATCATAAAGTGCAGTTTGGCTCATTTTTTAACTTGATTATGTAAAGTTAAAATATTTATTTATCTATGTATTTAAAACTTTTTAGACTGTCCCTTACTGAAGTCTTTGGACAGGTTAACAGTGAGACAAAAAATAAAATAAAACACAGCATGTTCTGAGACTGAGGTAGAAAGATGAAAACCTCTTTCATGGGGGAACAAAACATTCAAGATTTTGTTCCACCTCTTCACCCATCATTGCCCCCTCACTACATACCAGTCTTTCAGGAAAGAGAGACAATACAGGTGTCTGCATTAGGTGATAGATTACCCACAGTCACTATTCAGAAATATAACATTTGGAAGGCCCAGTGGAAGATTCCAGAGAATAACAATTAGAGGTAAACTAAAATTTATCAAAAAAAAAAAAAAACAACCCCTGATATTGTTCTTATTATAATAAAAATTATTATAATCCTGAGATTTCTTCCTTCTCCCAGTAGAATCTCTTCTACTGTGTGAAGGCACAATTGGCCATTTATCTTTTTTAACGTGTCACTTTTTTGTGTTTTCTGTTTAAGCTATTCTTGGGTAACACTCCAGAATCTGCCAAT
Organism: Varanus komodoensis; assembly: GCF_004798865.1. NCBI lineage: Eukaryota > Metazoa > Chordata > Lepidosauria > Squamata > Varanidae > Varanus > Varanus komodoensis. The sequence continues at coordinate 5,491,936 of NW_025335761.1, forward strand.
ATTTTATTTTTTATTTTATTATTTTATTTAGAAAATTTCTATGCCGCCCCATTTGCCGAAGCCTCGGGGCAGCTGACAAAACATCAATTAAAATAAAATACACTAAAAATATGAAAACGAATTAACAATATAAAATAAGTCGCCCTGGCCAAAGAATAAAATAAGCAAATAATATTAGCAATTAAAATGACGTTTGAATAAAACGGTCTTCGCCTGGCACCGAAAAACAAATAACGACGGCGCCAGGCAGACCTCTCTGGGGAGTGCATTCCATAGATTGGGCGCCACCGCTGAGAAAGCCCTCCTCCAAGTACCTACCCTCCTAAATTCCTTCACAGAGGGTTCCTGGAGAAGGGCCTCGCCCGCCGATCTCAGGGGGCGGGTGGGCGTATATGGACGTAAGCGCTCCTTCAGGTAGCCAGGACCCAAGCCGTTTAGGGCTTTAGAGGTCATCACCAACACCTTGAATTGGGCCCGGACTTCAATGGGAAGCCAGTGAAGCTGACGGAGGACTGGAGTCATGTGAACATAACGCCCAGTCCCCGTCAGCAGCCTGGCAGCTCTATTTTGAACCAATTGAAGTATCTGGACCGTCTTCAAGGGTAGCCCCATGTAGAGCGCGTTACAGAAGTCAAGGCGGGAAGTCACCAGCACGTGTGTCACTGTCGCCAGGCAGTCATACTCCAGGTAGGGATGCAGCTGATGGATCAGCTGAAGCTGAAGGAAAGCGCTCCTCGCCACTGCTGTCACCTGAGCTTCCAATGAAAGCTCTGGGTCGAGAAGAACTCCCAAGCTGTGGACCTTGTCCCTAGAAGGGAGTGCAACCCCATTCAGGACTAGGTTCAATTCACCCTCTCCGAAGCCCAATCCGCCAACCAACAGGACCTCTGCCTTGTCTGGATTGAGCTTCAGTTTATTGGCCCTCATCCGACCCATTACCTCGGCCAGGCACCGGTTCAGCACAGCCACTGCCTCACCTGGATTGGTGGAAAATGAGAGGTAGAGCTGGGTATCATCAGCATACTGATGATTCCACAGCCCACACCTCCTGATGACCTCTCCCAGCAGTTTCATGTAGATGTTAAACAGCAAAGGGGACAAAATGGACTCCTGTGGTACTCCATGGCATAGCTGCCATGGGGCAGAGCCATAGTCCCCCAGCACCACCTTCTGGAATCGGTCATTGAGATAGGAGTGGAACCACTGTAAAGCAGTGCCTCCGATCCCCAATCCTGCTAGCCTATCCAGAAGGATACCATGGTCGATGCTATCGAAAGCCGCTGAGAGGTCCAGAAGAATCAACAGGGACGCACTCCCCCTGTCCTTCTCCCTGCACAGGTCATCATACAGGGTGACCAAGGCAGATTCAGTACCGTACCCGGGTCTGAAGCCGGACTGAAATGGGTCCAGATAATCAGTTTCATCCAAGAGAGCTTGGAGTTGTCCCGCCACCACCCGCTCCAACACCTTGCCCAGAAACGGGGTGTTGGCCACTGATCTATAATTAGTGGCCATCTCTGGATCCAGTGATGCTTTCTTCAGGACTAGTTGGACTACCGCCTCCTTTAAAGGGGCAGGTACCCGACCCTCCCTCAGAGAAGCATTAGCCACTTCCAAGATCCAGGTCCCAATCCCGTGCTTGGCATTGTTAATTACCCAAGATGGGCAAGGGTCCAATAGGCAAGTGGTGGGACGTACTCGTCCAAGCACCTTGTCCACATCATCAGGCCACAATAACTGAAATTCATCCATTAATTTTGGACCAGACGGCAACATTGGTATCTCCCCAGAAGCCTCTGAATCACTAGTAGAGTCTAGCTCGTGACGAATCTGAGCGATTTTCTCCCTGAAATGCTTGACAAAGTCATCACAGTGGGCCTTCGAGGGTGGAACCAGACCTTTCTTAGGACCTGGACGAACCAGGTCTTGTACCACTCAAAAAAGCTCCGCCAGACGGCATTTTGAAGAGGCAATGGAAACCGAAAAGAAATTCTTTTTCGCCGCCCTCACCGCCACAGCATAGGCCCGATAATGGGATCTCAAGTGTGTTCGGTCAGATTCATCCTGTGATCTCCTCCACCTAAGCTCTAGCTGTCTCCCAGCCTGCTTCATCGCCCGCAATTCAGGTGTATACCAGGGGGAAGAGTATGCAACCACTGTAAGTGAAGTCTCACTTTGTCAATTTTCTTGTATATTTCCTACTCTACCTTAGTGGCCCTGTTGATTACTGAAATATACAAGAAAACTGAGAAAAGAAGGCTACATATATCAGACAGCTGAACTTGTGTTGCCTCTTATATAAGACTGGTGTGTGTGTCTGCGTGTGTGCACATGAACACACAATTCAATCTGAGCAAATTTAAAGATTAAAAAGCCCATTAATAACATTAATAAATTAATAACATCTGAAATTAAAACTGAGGTGTCTGTGTTTTGGATCAAGTCACCACAAATGGATTTGATATTGACGAGGAAAAAAAGAATGGAATTATCCAGAAAAATCTGCCAATTTTTCAGTACCTCCAAATGTAATTCTCATAGAATTCGGAGTGACTCTGATGTGGGTTTGCTTATAGGAAAGAGCAGGTCAGATTCTGTTTCTGTACAAATCAACAAAATCTGAGCTTGTCAAGCTTATCTAAATTCCATCTCAAGTGCTTTCCAACTCTCTAGCAGATTGTGAGAGGGTTTTTTTTTCTTTTTGCATGTTCATAAGTAAGTATATTTCCATGAGTGCTTTTCCAAATGAATGCATCCATTTGTGTGTGTTCTTGAAATGTATGCAAGTGTACTTACATGCACTTTGGAAATATATTAATTTTGAAATGTATACATGTTTGAAATATTTGCATTCTGTTGAATGCATTTACTTGTTGGTCTACAAATCATATTGTATGGTCAGAACGCCATCAACCACGTATGTCTGAAGCAGTATTCTATCTGGGAAGGTACATGCCGAACACTTTCTGATAAAATGAACTGAAATAAATTTCTCATGCATCCCTTTTCCTTGGAGTTACTTGCTTAGCGAGGACAGGTATTTTCCTGTAGTCTATTTAAAGTTACATTTCCACAAGAAGATCTGAGGGAGCAGGTGCTTTTTCCTTTGTAAATGAAGAGGTTCACCTAAGTTCAGTGTATGTCTCATTATTTCCTCTATTTCCTTCTCCATCTGCAATGGTTGAACATTAATTACCCACATCTTTGAAAAGAACAAGTAGTTCTTTTGACGTTATATACTGTCTTCACTGGAGAATACTCAGCATCACAGGATTACCTGTCCTGAAACATTGAGTTTAAAACTTCTTAGAATTTCTCCCATAGTATCACTTTGTACCTTAATTTTCATGCTGAAAGCAATAAGCATTTGGATGCAATTTACCCAGGAACAGTGGTGGGCAGACATTTCTGATGGTGCTGCTTAATTCCTTTAATATTGTAGCCTGAATCCTTCTGTAATGACCATATACTTTTGAATACACTCTTGAGGATGCCAAGGGACACATTTATTTATTTATTTATTTATTTATTTATTTAAAACATTTCTATGCCACCCCCATCGCAACAAAGCCTCGGGGCAGCTCACAAAAAATACATAAAAACATACATACCTAATAATAATATAATAATTTAAAAGGAAAAAAAAACATTTAAAAACCCCCAGTGCATTCTCGGCTAATTTTAAAATCCTAATTAATTCAATATTTTAGCAATTAAAATAAGTTTTAAATAAAAAGTTGTTCTCATGAAGCAGTTAATGGTCTTATGACAACCCGAAACTATCTAATGATCTTCCACTAGCACCCCCCTAGTCTCACAATGAACTATGCAACAACTTCACAAGAATAATCTCTCTCTCTCCCCCTCCCCCGCCCTCTCTGTCTTTTCCCTACTTCATGCTGCCAAAATTTCCTGTGGTATGTTTGAGTCTTCCTATGAGGTTTATTGGGAGGAACAATGGCCTACTTTGTATGTCCTTTATTATCAGGGTAATACAGTCACTGCAATCATCTGAGATACGGATACTTAAATCAAAGTGTATACAGGCACGATTCATGAGAAGGCAGTAAGATGTTACATTCTCCAGTGTTCAAGTTAAAAAGGACATGTTCCTTCGTAAATTGCAATTTAGCTTTAAGCTACATATGGTACCACATGTTGTTTTCTCCCTGATTTTTCTCTATTTCTAAATAAAGCATCATTCAGGCTGCATTTCTAGTGGGAGGCAGGAGAAAAGCAATATTAAGAGCTTCCAGTAAAAGCTTAGAAATATCAATGCAGAAGTAAACTCCTCTGAGTTCAATGAAATTTACTCCAAGGTACACATATTTGTAAGGACTACAGTCTCCCTCCCCTCCCCTCCCCTTTTTTTCACCTCTGAATGGATCCCTTCTGAGAATGATCAGGATCAGGCAGATTTCTCCAAAGGGAAGTTCTGCCTCACCGAACCTTCGGAATTCTTTGTTTTCCTCAACATGCCTATTAACATCCTCAGACTAGGAGACACACTCTTAGACTTCTGAAAAGCTTGTGATAAATCCCCACAGCAAAGCTTCTTGAGCAAATTCAGCAGTTCTGTAATCAGGGCATGGTTCCTCTTAATGTTTAGTAACTGGCAAGACATTTCATTGCCTGAAGCTAAGAACAAGCTGTTGCCCCATTGCTATCACATATACATAAGATGGCAGGGCTGCCATTGAATTTTACTCCAATACTAGCAAATGGGATAATAACCTCCAATACCTCTGGAGGAAGCAGGCTACTTCAGGACCCTGGACATGTCCTGTGGGATGTCCAGGTCTTTTCTTGAACAGGTAAGTATTGCTGCCATTCAGGAGTAACACCCATGAGACTACTGCTGCTGCCGACAACATCTACTACTTGAAGTAGTTGCTTTTCTCTATGTAATGGTAGAACTGGAATTGGTAACTGGTTAAAGAACAGGAAGCAGATGCCAAGAATAAAATGGAGGTTCTGGTACTTGAAGGAACTTAAGTACTAGTGTGCTGCAAAGACATTTACTGGGGACAGATTCAGTTCAGTGTATCCATAAGTTATTGCTACATGGATGAGAACCCTTAAAGGATAATAATGTAATTGTTTTTGGAAGATTGTGCACCATTATAGTAATCTCAAGAAGGAATGTTGGTGAATTGGAAAAGGTGCAGAACATGAAAATCAAGATTTTGGAATATTTCTCCTGTGAGGAATAGCTAAAGTATTTGGGGGAACTTACAAAAATGAAAGGGGTTTAAGATAAAATGACAGGGAGAAGGTGTACATAATAAATTTCAGCATAGCAGAAGTTAGCATGACCCAGTAAATGTGACTTAGAGTAGATTCAGGATAGATATATAACATAATATATCAATTACTGGTTCCATATGTGGTGTTCATCATTAGTTTGGTTTTGAAAGGATGTTAGACAAAATCATGGTTGATAGACCTGTCAGTGGTTCTCAGTTACAACAGAATAAATAACAAACTCCACATTGTGTTGGCTCTGAATAACAGTTGTTGGGAGAAAAAGAATGAGCAAGGGTCATTGCCTTGAAAACTTGCCTCTGGTCTTCACAGAAATCTCTGGAAAGCTGCAGCTGAAAACAGGATGCTGGATTCAAAGGATCCTTTGATCAGTAAGGCTCTTATCAGCTTCTTCCATTTTGTCTGCTACATCTCTGCATGTTATCTGCTATCAAAGACACAGAGAAACAATATGGAAAAATGGCAATGTACAGGGCAATTACACACAGAGAGAGACTCAGAAGAGTGACCTGTTAAGTTCAGTAGGACTTACTCGCATTTATGTGGGCATAGGATTGGTCACCCTAGTCTTTTTACTTATTTACACTATCTTCATTTCATGACTGCCATTCCAAAATGGCTAGATCCAGTATATTTTACTAGGTGTCAGAAAGTCCTATCCAATTGGCTTTTGCTTGAACAGTCTGTAATTCTTATGCTAATTGCATGTCAGTTAATTGCAGCATACTTCATCCAGATGACAACTCAATTAGTAACATTTCCCTCTTGTTTTAAAATTGTAATTGATCTATTGGCAGCTGCCATTGTTTAGATGAAGTGGGCTTAAAATGTGTACTGTTTTCTGCAACTTTCTAAACCTGATTTCCCATTTAAATAGGTATCTGCAAGAAGTGATACCCATGAAATGACATTCGTACATTTTTATACATTTGACAGAGTCCTCATGGATCATAAAAATCAACATGTTTTAAAAAATTCTCCAGTAGCTCCATTCACAGCTGCCAGCACTGGTGGGCAGTTTATACTTGTATTGGGCACCTGTCCTTTAAGTGTTCAGAACATATTAAAAACAGAGTTGGTATTTGTAAAGCTGTACACACACATTTAGGATGTGTGATGGATATGAGAGCCATTTCTGCAAGTAAGTCTGAAAGAAAATATAAACATATTTCAGCATTTTGTTGTGTTTTAATTTGGTTTAGGGTTAGGGTTAATTTACCATATAATTTACAGCATGTGATAAAACTGTCTGAACTAAAATCTCAAGCTGGTAGATCTCAACAACTAGATGTTCCCTTTCTTACTTTCTTACTGCTCTAATTCCCTCCCTATTCAACAGATACAGGTTTCTGTCACCACTAGAAAATGCCCTGACATGTTTTACCATGTCCTTAGGAAACTGGCTTCCTTCTTGCCCTGGATTTCACCCTTAGGATTACTAGGTCCACTTGACTATTGTCCAAAGCTCCCAACCCTTGCGGGAGTCGATCTCCAGTTAAAGCAAAACAGAGAGACCTGCATGGAAGAATTCTGTTAACCTGTTCTTCCCAAGTATGGAAGCTGAGACAAAATTTTAAATTTTATATATCTATGTAAAAACATTTTCTAAACATTTGTTAAAATCATGCTTATGCCAAAACTACAACCAGAAACAATCATATTTATATGGTATATGAACCAAAGAGGAGAAATAAAATGGAGGTAGAATGTCCTATTTTGAATTCAAACTAAAGACATCACTAATATTTAGCCAAGCAAAGGATAGCTTGATAAAAAGGCGATGGGATTCTTTAAAAGTTGCCTCTATCCAGCTTTGTTGGAAAACATCAGTAAAGAGTATATCAGTATAGAGTGGCTTCTAAATCCTCTGGCCTGGTCCATTCTCAGGATCCCCAAGTAGCTGAAGTACCTTCAACAGCATTCCCCTTTTCTTATGTTCAAATACTGAGTTTCATATTGTTGTTTAAATGTATAGATGATGAAAATGGACCCTATTGCAAATGCTGCACCAGCTTTTCCTAACCTTACACCCTCTGGCTGTTTCAGACTTCAAGTACTGTTAGTTTCAGATAGCATGATCAGTTACGGGGAATCCTTGATGCTCTTGTCCAAAATATCAGGAAAGTATCAGGAAGGAAAGGACTCCTATAGGGCAAGAGCTAAGACTTTTCTAACCTGGTGCCTTCTATATGTTTTAGACCACTCCCAGCATTATTGACAAATGGCCAAGCTGGCCAGAACTGAGTTGAGGTTTAAAACAGCTGGGAATACACCAGATTGTGAAGGGGAGAATTGCAGTGTTCAGAAGTTCTCCCATAACTAATGCTGATCTAGGACTAGTCTCCAAATGTAGAATTGCATTCCAGGGGCATGGGGGGAGGGGTAACATTTTGCAGGGGCTGGAGTATTAATTCTTTCACACTGGAGGTTTACATGGAAACACAGCAGTAGCAAAGGAAACACAGTTTACATTGACTCAAAAGACAAGGAGACTGCATTTCAATTCACATGTACAACTGATGTGTGTGTGCAACATCTTTAAAAAGTATGATTAATGCAATCAGGCAAATTAGATAAATACTCTGAGATAAAAGTGGCTCTTCTTTTTATATTTTCATTATAATGCTCTTTTCTACAGCTAAAATGGGAGAAACCTACCTTGAGAAAAATAACGTAAGCCAGCAATTTAAAAAAATAGAGAGCAAAGAACTGCAATTAAGCAGATGAAATAAAAGAGAAATGTCAAGATATTAGGTGAGCTGCTGCAAACATCATTCAGAGTCGTCTTCTTCACCTCTGGATATTTTAAAAAAGTAGCAGTGACATATTTAGAGGTTGTCTTAAAAGCTCAGACATCCAGCATTATCCTCTAATTGCAGTCCATAATGAAGTCTGCACTGATCTACCCATGCATTAAAAAACCATTCTTTGGCAATACACTCCATTTTCCAACTGGCACTCATAAAATGATCATAACTCGTGTTCTGGATGTCAAATTATGGCTTCTTTCACACAGCTGGAACATGTTCAATTGAATGGAGCTTGGAGTATGTTTTTGCACCCTACCTCAGCAGTCTTTCAGTGTTGGAGGCTGGGTTGACTAGACTTTAGTTGGTGACTGATGCTGTGAGAGCACCTATTCAGGAAAATTCTTTGAGTATCCCATGGACCACTTTTGAGCTAACTGCATCTTTTGTTATTTTTTATTTTAAAAGCAGTCTCTCTTCCAAGGGTCATTCCTAACACTCTCACTCTCTAGTCCCATCTGTCATTTTCTCTATTGTTGGAGTTTTGACTATATGCTTTTGGGTGTTGACTTCTTGCCTGTGTGACCTATAATATGCCAGACACATTAAAAATAGAAATGGTACGAAGTACTAAATTTTATATAGATTTCTATAGTGGTATCAAATGTCATAGAGACATTCTGCCCAAGCTAGTGTGGCTAAGGGACAAGGCTGCCCATTCTTCTAAATTTTGCTAGCAAAGAATATCAGCTTTGATCAGGTCCAAGAAGGAGGAAGGCTAAACTTTCCTTGAAGAGTGCACTTTATTTAGCCCAGGCTGCAAGTCCATTACATGAAGAAAATGTGGCATTAAAAGTAGATTTTAAAGCTATTTATAGGAGCTTATTCCCTTGTATCCATCTACTTATGTTTCAGATCTTGCGATATTTCTGGAGACAATCAAATGAAAAGTTCCAGAGCAATGAAAGTGACATTCTGAATTGAGAGTTGTTAGCACAAAGCCACATTTAGAAAAGAGAGAAAGAGTTTCTGCAATTAAATTAGTGGAGTGAATTATGGTCCCTTGGCCGCATCTGAAGTACTATAGGTTTGTTTGGATCCTCAGCCCTATAGGTGCAAAACAGATGATGATGATGATGATGATGACGACGAGCAACTGTCCAACAGCTCTCTGGGCAGTTCACAAAACACATTAAAACAATAAAAGGTACATTGTATAAAAACACATTAAAAACATTAAAAGTTGACAATACAAAATTTTAAACCACATACTAAACAGGTGTGAGTATGTGTTTTAAAAATACCCTTGGAGCTGGGGATCTGCTTTCAGAACAACCTTTACCCCCCTGCCACAGCTTGTATGGAAAGAATAATGCCAGCTCCTCTCCAAGTGACCTTTGCAAAGGGAATGAGCAGCTGGGGAAGGAAGAAGACCAGTACCACCAAGATCCAGGATATCCTGATGGCGCCTCAGCCTCCTTCCCTACCACTCTGAAGCTCCGCATGTAGACATCCACAACCAGCCACCTAGGTGTTTTTCAGAATGGGAGAATTGAAAAGGCAACTCTCACTTCCACAGTCTTCCTGCCCTGCATAGGTACCTGAAATCTTCCAAGTCTGGAGAATTGCAGGCAGTCTCATTAGACTGAACCCTAAAATGTAGGTTGAGGCAGAGAGGTTTGCCCTTTGCTATGTGACATCTGATGTGTGATCTTAAGAATGACCAGTCCTGGGATTCCTGATGACCAAGTGGGAAAAAGGGCCAGTTGTTAGGAAGCACAAATACCACTGGGGATACTGATCCAAGAGACAGTAGGAACCAGTCTTCCTGGAGGGATCTACAGTCGTCAAATATATGTGAGTACTGTAGTGATCTAGTTCACACATACATTCCCATACTGCCATAGAGTTTTTATTTATTTTATTTATTCATTCAATTTATATCCTGCCTTTTTCCTACAAAGGGCTCAAGGCAGCTTACATCATTCTCCTCCTCCATCTTATCCCCACAACAACAACCCTGTGAGGTAGGTTGGGTTGAGAGTCTGTGACTGGCCCAAAGTCACCCAGTTGGCTCCATGGCCGAGCGGGGACTCGAACACAGATCGTCTGAGTCCCAATCCCATGCTTTTAACCACTATACCACACTGGCTTGTTGTACTTGTAGGAGGTATAAAAAAGCATTTTATTATAGGATCCATGTGTAGGAGGGATTGTGGCATGTGGAAGGGCTCCATGACCCCAGACAGATGCTTACACCCTGCCTGTGCATGTCAAAATATCCAGTGTTGCTTGAAGAAGCATATCCCATCCTGTACATTTCTAGAAAGTTTGTCCTCACTGACAACCTATCTTTCATTTAGCCACATCATGGATTTGCCCAGAAAATAGGTGCCATTTCTGGTGATGGAAAGCATTGTACTTCCAATTGCACCATGCTAGTGAAAAGTTGTGATACTCTACTGAGATGTCTCTATGTTTTTGCCAGAACATCTCAAAGGATTGGACTGTGTTTTGTTTTAATCCACAAACATGAATTTACGACAGATCTGAACATTTCTTTTATCTTTTGTGAATGTTTTCACTAAAGTGAGCAATCCCTCCTGCCTCTCTTTGATAAACAGATTTATTTTCATTCAGGAGAACTGGAGTTAGACTATTTCTTAGGGTCATTTCCATTTGTAGATGAGGCTGCAGTCTTTCTCTGTTTCTTATAAATTCCTTTTCGGCTATTCTACTATGTTGGTGTGTGTGCATCTGCCATTGCTGTAGCTTGCATCAAAAATATTTAGCATTAAAGACATCACCAAGTAATTTTAGTGAAATGGTAAAGGAAGACCCATCTCTTTTATCTTTAAAGGAAGGCATTGCTTTGAATGTTCAAGGACTCACAAACTGGGATCATTGTTAAAACTAAGTCATAGTGCTGCAAACCTTTCCTCTCAAAAAAGAAACAGCCAGTTTTTCCGTACACACACACACACTTATTTGACCACATAACCCGATACACAGATTTTTACTGGTTTTCTGAATTGTAATTTAGGATGAGATTACATTTCAGACAATGGCACTGTTTTCACCTCTGCAGTTTTCAAAGGAATGCACCAACAATCTCATCAGAAGTATCACTGTGTGACTTGCCGACTTTAAGCAAACAAGAGTACACGACATTGGTACAGATCACAAATATTGTATAGAAGAGAATTATTGCTGATAATCCAGACAAGAAGACTGGCAAGATTCCTGTTTATATAACATAAACAGCTATCTGCTACAACTGAACCTGGTCCAGCCAAACTGCTTATGGGGTATTACCTCAGAACCTGTTTAGAATATGCTCACCCTACTCTTTCCAGAAATTTGCAGCCTAAGAACAGATCAGAAACAATATTCTGCACTGACATCCAGGAATCTATATACATTTTCTCCTCAGTGAACAGTGCTGACTTGAATTCAAAAGATGGTTCTGGCTTCTATCCAGAAGTGTGGACGTCACAGGACCGGTTTCACACAAAGGTCACATAAGCTGCAGATAAACAGCTCTGGGAAGGTCATGCAGATAAGCTATGAGACCATGCCAGTACAAACAGTCCTTCATGGGGAGCTCTGTAAATGACCCTATAAAAATTAGTCACAGACCCCACTGAAATGTACCACCCTGTCCCTACAAATAAGATTTTCTTTTCATTATTTCTAGGAGGTCACAACATGGGCACAAGATTACCAGAGGGATTGCTCCAGAATTCCTCTCTGGCAACTCCAGAGTCAAGCCCTACTAGAAGGCTACATACAAAGTTGAATAGCTTGTGTGAATAAGTACTCTATCTAATAGGTGAGGTGTTGTGTGCTGCACTGGGGGTAATTTTTGACCTTAGTCAAGGAAAAAGCTACATATGAAAATCCCTTGCTCTAGCTGAAATTTTTCCCAAGGATGTTCAACAAATGTAAGAATGGCTTCCAGCTATCAGTCGGTACAGGTGATGTCAGATTTTATCCTTTTTGAGGCTATATAAAACAAGAAAATCTGCATAACAATGCTTGTCCCATTCACCTTTTCCCTACATAACATTGGCCTACCTCCTTTAATCAAGCCATAGCAAAACTTTGGTCAATAGAATTTAATTCTGTTTGTTGGAGGTTTTAGCTAAGAATCTTAGCATTTAAAAGAGACTATGATTCCTTTGTTTGGAACCTTATGTATGGAGGTAAAAGTAACCCATATAGCTATTTATCTGGAGATTATGGAGTACTTTTGGGATACTTTATCTATGTTGAGGGGGCTGTAAAAGGCATGAGTCTGAAATTTGGAATGTTTTAGGCAAGGGAATTTGTGAAAAAATCTAGAGTGACAAGTTAGTAGGACTTCTTATGAGTAAATTACAGTGCGGAATGTGAAGTAGGACTTGCTTCTGGGCTGAGAACAACAGAATGAAATTCAGTAGGAACAAATGCCATGTTCTACATCTAGGAAAAGGAAACCAAGTGACAGGTACAATAGGAGCTAATAGGCTGGACAACACTTCAAGAGGGAAGGAACTTGAAATTGTTGTAGATCACAAGTTGAATATGAGTCAACAATGTCATGCAGCTGCAAATGCCATATTGGGGTACATTAATAGAAGTATAGCTTCCAAATTATATGAGGTACTGGTTCCCCTCTATTCAGCACTAGTTAGGCCCCATTTTGAGTATTGTGCCCAGTTAAGAAAGATGCAGACAAACTGGAAAAAAGTTCAGGGAAGTGAAAAAGATGATTGGGGACTGGAAATTACAATGTAAGTCTCCAATTCTACATTTGCTTTCCTGGGAGTAGGCTGGATGGAACTCATTATTGTTACTCTATCCTAAAATGCATTATTAATCAGCATGACATCACCTGTTGAAAGCAGTCCATCAGGACCATTCCAATAATTATCTCTTTTAGCTATTTCAGTTCAGACAGCAACATGGTTTACTGGCTGATCAATGCTATTTGACACCCCATCCCCACACACAATATGCCACAAAAGTTGATTAAAGCACCTAGAAGGACAGCAAAGCTCCCACAGTCCAAAATTCTGAGATGCTTGTCACCTACAGTTGTGAGGTCAATTTTGTGTTCCTTTTTTTGACGAAGAGATGTACCTGTGTCTTGTTTTCAGATGTTTCTGTTCATCAGATTTCTTCAACTACCTGCATTCCAAATATCAAGTTACTCAGCCATGTGAAATTACCGTAACCATGTTGAATTCATGTAATTGCTTTCCCAGTAATTAGATTATAGAGGGTTATACTTATTCAGCTATCCAGCTGGTGAGAAAGGATCTTATCTATTCCAGAGTTCACTTTTGTACTGCTTAGTCAGGAAAAGGTGTGGGGAAATGATTGGGTCCAAGCTTGTTAATCTTGCCCAACCTATAGATGTAGTGAATATGTTCTTCACCCATTGACTTTATGTATCTGCACCTTAACACACAAAGACCCTTTTGTGAATAGCTCCTCCGGATTTTGATGGTGGAGATGCCAACTACACATGACTTCATTGATGCAAATGATACATTAAGGATTACTCAAACAAGCACAAACTAATTTTGACATAGGGTCTATTTTTCCCCTTTTACAACCAGGACTGCAACACACAGGGAAGCAAATCTTACAACCTCCTCACCTCCACTAGCACCATGATCATGACAAAAAAAATTAACACAAACAGAAAAGTGCCCAGGTAAGTAGCTCCATTCTAATAATTAGCTACATTTTCATGGTACAGTAAAATATAATGTGATGGTATTTTTTTTAACATACAACCTCTAAGCATCTTCTCCTTGCCACCACTGTGACATTGACTGCTGTTGAGAGGTTATGTATGAAACACTACAAAGTATCTTCATAATAGCTTCTCAAAGAAGAAATTGAGGTAATGCTTATGGTGACAACAGGAGCTTTTCTCTATTACTATTTGCAACACCAGGGACAAAACCTTTCTCCTCCGTCTCCCATGCATTTCTACATGAAATGAATAGCTGAATAGGGCTTAAAATGCTCTATTTTGAAGGGAAAAGGTACAAATGTCAAATCTGTCTAGTAATGTGGGTGTCTTCTGCACTGAACTTCAGGAGTCTCTCCACTATCCTTTTCTCTTCATGTAACAGATTTTCTTTTCTTTTCTTTTTTAAAGAGAAATAGTGCAATACAATTATATTTATGCAATCATTTCTGAGTCACCTCTTAGCACTGAAAGTCTGCCATGAATTATGATTTGAATCTGTAACACCCTACAATGCTACAAGAAAATTAAAAGGAGAAATTATCTTTCAAGTACAAAGCATGGAGGAAGCATATTTAGAATTCCACAAAAATAATGTAGCTCGGCTAAAATTAAGCTAAGGAGGGGTTAATAACACTTTGTTAGGAACTAGAGTTGGGCAGAAGGTCACTTGTCCCATATTCCCATCAACTGGTGAGATTTTCTTGTAGCATTGTAGGGTGTTACAGTTTCAAATCATAATTCACCATAGCAGACTTTGTACAAACAAACAAACAAACAAACAAAGAAGTTATTATTTCATTTTCACTAAAATACTACTTGGTAGTTGGATATTGTGAAGATGTCCTGTAATAATACTCATGGTATTTTGATAATTAATCAAATAAATTAAAATAAATCTTGATATCAAGCCTAAGGTAGAAAGTGGCATATAGAAAAGGTAGTGATTTAAATCTGATTAATATTAGAGGATACAGTCTGGGCCTGATAGTTTCTGCTATCTAATTTGGATTTCTGTTCTTCTAATAGAACTCTTTCAATAATGCAGTGCTTCATTGTCCTAGTATATTGCTAGGTATTCTTGAAGAATACTTTCTTCTTTCTTGCTCCTTTAAAAAAGGAAGAGAAACACTCATGAAAATATTTTTGATAGGTTCCCCTGCTTCTGTAGCTCCAATAATTAACATCATGACCTTGACACTCTTTATTTGTCTTTTATTTTTCAAGGGTCAGTACCCTGAATTGTGGCCCTGAATTATGAATGCGACAGTTGTGCACCTGCCTGCCTGCCTGCCTGCCTGCCTCAGGGTCTCGTTCGCTCCCTAAATAAGGGAAAACAGAAGGGAGCTTCTTCCTGAACAGTATTGATTTCATCAATAAGAAAGGTTCTGCTGGTTTTCTTTGGCACACTTGCCTTCTAAGCAACATGAATTAATTAATATGTCTTATAAGGATTTGAAAGACTCCATGTTCATCTTTACTGCTAAACAAAAGTCCCAGAAGTCTTCCTAGCTTATATGTTTTTTTGCTGTAAGTAATAAAAGTCTGTTATTTAAAACTGAACAGGACTGTTATGGAAGACGTCCTCAATGAATCAGAGACACCATCTAAGTATAGTGTATATATTAGGTGATACCCAGTAATGCTGGAACTTACACAGGCTTCATGATAACAGTCAGCTATATATTAGAATACATAGCAGCACTGTGCAATTTAAAATACATATTTAAGATGCCAGGTGGCAGCCAAGGCATGAGGGAGGGACTTTTGGTGCATGAGCAACAGTCTGCTTTGCATCTGATAAAACCTGACCACTAATGTAGATTAAGTTCTAGTAGGGTAAGAGGCCTCTGGCACAATGGCAACAGCATTAGCTGGTACAGTGGCATCTCATGGCCCTGCCATGCTTAGCTAACCATATCAGCCTGAGTGAAGGACTCTGTGTATATAAATGTTCTTGGTGTTAAATGTTTGGTTTGTATAGATTCTGTGACATGACAACATCTCTGAGTAGGCCCGAAGCCTTGTTTTGCTGCTATCAAAGGCCTTTGTAGTTGGTGAGTGATGGTCTGAAGGAGAAGGCTGAATATTGTTAGAATGGGGTCTGGATCAGGTAATTTTTGATTGAGTGGGTATCCTAGCTAGGAGAAGAGCAGCATCTCAGAAAGGACATCTGAAGGCACAATCCTATGGCTTCCAGGATTCATCTGGGAGGCCAGAAGATCCTCGAGACTCTCCATCCTGTACACTTATGGCCAGCATGAAATGAACTGTATCAGCTACATCCCCACCTGAATTCAGAACTGGGCCTCCAAGGAATCAAAATGCGGCACACTGGAGAGGTGGGACAAGGTAGTGAAGATTCTGGGGCCATAGACTTAGGCTGATACCAATTGACATTCAGCCCACCCTCCCCCCTGCTCTATGCAAATCAGTATAGATAGCTCAAAACAACTGTCAAGGGAAAATACCCAGTGTGTGATGCTTCCACCTGCCACAGAGCTTAACAGGAAGGTTCAGATGATCCTTTTCAGAATCCTTCTTTCCAGAATCCACAGACTTTCTCTCATGCTTGCCCAATCCTGCAAAGCAAGCTGAGCCAAGAGGAGGTCTGTGAATGCTTGCAGACCCCAGTAACACTCCTCGTCAGGAGCAGTTGCAAGATGTGAAAGGGGGAACTGCAAGTGGGCACACCAGTTACTACTCCTGGTGACCAACCTGTTTTCCTCCTCACTGCTGCCAGTGGCAGTGGTGGCACCTGTGGAAAAGGGGTGCAGCGAGTGGTTACATTGACTGCCAGTCTCAGCAGCCAAACTTTTTCACCACTTGCTGCTGCCAGTGGCAGGAACATGTACACAAGAATGCTTGTGCAGAGCATGCGACTTGATTCTTGGTGAGAATCCTGGGAACTCTGGGTTTGCTAACCAGGAATTCAGATTCTGGGCTGCTGCAAAGTGGACCACAGTCTGGGAAGCCAAAACTACAGAATCCAACAGATTTTCTGCCCAAAATGATTCCTTGCACATCCCTGATCACCCCTTAAGCAGTTAGGAGTCAGTCTGTCTGGTGATCATCGAGTGAGAAAGTCTGTTGGTTTGTAGGTGATGTTTTAGAAGAACTGGGAGAAAGCAGAGAAAAGAGTGGAAAGTAAGGTCTGACTATTAAGTTATTCTTTTTTCCTCTGACAGTAATCATCCTTGACTTGTGGAGGTCATTAGGAAAAGGTTGGCTTTGCTATGGTAGGAGACTGCCCTAAGATCTTGACAGTGGAAAATTATACAAGCAGGCAGTGAAAAGCAGATAAATTGCTACACAAGAGGAGGAGCATGGGTGCTAGAGGAAGGCCGTACACAGAAATGGTTATTATAAACAAATCTGGCCATAAAAGGAAGAATATTTCTTTTTATTATAGGGACAGTGGAAGACTAATTTTGAAAATGAAATTTATCCAAACCTAAGGCTTACTGAAGAACAAATTATATGAAGTGTTTGCACAATATTCCTTAATTCATTATTAAATTTGTAATATTCATCATATTCCAAAAGCAGCCATAGGCCTTCCTGAATCTGATGGGAATGATGCTACTGCAGAGGATGAAAATACTTCCTTGTATTGCCCTCCCAAAGCTAAATTGAAGTGTGCTACACGCACCATTGCTATAGAGATAACAAAGGATTACAATAAGGTACCATCTTTCAGATTCACGGAACTCTGATCAGATTTACTGAGCTCTGGTTTCTGCTAAGATGACTGTGCCTATCTCCCCAGCCCTTGTCTCTGGAAGGAGAAGATGATCGCAATGTCCATTCATTTTGTGACAAATGACACAGTGAAACAGTTGGGAACCATTTGATTAATTTGTTGTTAGCAAAGAAACAAATGCCAGAGTCACAAATGAGTTCTGAATGTCATATATTCACTTGTTGCACATTCATTACACAGAGCTCATTCATTTTTTCCCCCTTGCAGCCAGAATAGGTCAGAAGCAGAATACATGGGAATGGGACAGTGTGAAGAAAAAGGGAGGTGGGACAGATTACAGTTTCAATCTTAAACCTGAATTCACTTTGGCAAAATATTAATAATTTAAAGATATTCCTGTGTTGTAATACATCTTCATTTAATCCAGATTTCTCTAACTGCAATGGAAACTGACAGGGCTAGTGAAGTCTATAGAGGAATAAGATGAAGGCTCATTTTTGCTTTTGCAAGCTCTTTCTTCTTGGAGAAGATATATCTGCAGATATCTATTATTTTGACTTTGTGCAGTTTTCTCTTAATTTTTTTAGCATTTCCTGTACATCCACACTGTGTTTCCTTAATATTCTTAATAGATTCTCTTCAGTTTGTCATTTAGTAAATGGTTTGAGCTGTGTGAAGCTGTCTGTATGCCTTTGGAATTGTCGATAACATGAGTCCTCAAACTACGGCCCAGGGACCGGATTCCGCCCACCATGCCCATTTATCCGGCCTGCCATTTGAACCCGCCACCACCCACCTCACACTAAACGTGGGATGAAGAGGTTTGCTCACTCAGAGAAAATGATCTCCAAGCGAGCAAGCCGCTGCATCGTGTGCCTGCCTCACGGCGCATCCCCGCCCCCTCTCTGGCCCCGCAAGCACAACCAGGCACCACCTTTCCAGCCCACGCCTGGCACTGGCAGCTTTCAACTAGACCCTTGGTCAAAAAGTTTGAGGACCGCTGGTCTATAATATAAGAATCCCTTTCCTCTTGTACATGACATATTGCAGACCTGATCTCTTGGATTAGCAGGATAATGCCCGCAGAATTCATTCGACCTGAATGGAAAACATTGATGTTACTGGCAGCATAAAAGTCTGCCAGTGAGTGGCTCTTTAGGCCTGGAGATAGACTCATTGTCCATTGGGGTTGGAATGTCTTTGGAAGTTCAGATATGCAGACCCCAAATATTCCTAGATCCATCTTTGTTACTGGAAGCCCAACCAACCATGGTGACTCAGTGATTTTTGCCATCTTCAACCAAGTACACCTCCCCGGGACAGGGATAGCTTGGCTAAAGTAGTACAGGTGCTAATAAACTCAAGATTGCTGCAATGGGGATTTCCTCCAGAAAATGGAGCTAGTACAGAATGAAGCAGAGTGATTGTTGGTAGGAGCCATCCCTTTCCAGTATGCAATTCCTTTGCTAAGGGAATTGCACTGGCTGCCTCTTCACTATCAGCCCAGGTTTAATATTTTGGTGCAAGCATGTGAAGTCCTAAACAGCTTGGGACCAGGATGCTTGAGAGAGTGCCTCCTTCCTGACCAACTTGGCCAGTCTCTGAGGTTATCAGATGGCCATGGTGGTTCCAGGTGGCCTGATTGGAGTTTGCCCAGAGAACTCCCTTCAGTGGAGCATTTCCATTTCTCTGGAGGGCATCCAAATACAGACATTATATTGTTCTGAACACCTACTGGAAACACTTTTATTTCACAAAGCCTCTCTGAACCAGCCTGACATCATTTTTTATTTTTACTTTTTCTGTTTTATCTCATGTGGATTGAATGGAAGGATGTTGAGGAGTTTATTAAAGCTCAAGAAGTAGTGTAGTGAATGTTCCCAGCATCCAAAATACTGGATAATTTATTGAAGCCATGTAGATAACAACTGCTTTTGCTATAAAGAATCTGCTTGCCTTACTGACACTTGAGGAGAAAAATTGAGATGTTGCTTACCTGGGGTACTTTGGAGGGCCCCTGGCCTATTCAGAAAAGCAGTGTGTCTACAGATAAGGGGGATGTAAGCCTTCTTTTGCTTGTTGATATTTCCCATCCAGGGATGGGTTTATTCTGTGTATTAATTTTATCTTTTTATTGTTTACCACACCAGGCTCTGTTTAGATGTCAAATGGTATATAAATCTTGTAAGTAAATAAATAAATGTGAACGCAATGAGAAATAATAAATACAAACTGAAAACAAATAGAAATAATAAATAAAAATGAAGTATTAATAAAGTGAAGGTGGTTTAGATGAATGAATAGCAGAGGTAATGAGCATTTAATTAAAATAATAATTGCAGCAATAATTAAAGCAAAAATATTCTTGCACATTCCCGACAGATGGCTGACTGTCTCTCTTTGAACATGGAGATATGCCCTCATTACCCCTGAAGATCATTTGTTGATTTGACACCAGTGTGTCAGTGGCAGGAATCACACTGCTATGCATCACTCCAGTAATAGTAACATGGCCAGTAGTAACATTGTCTGCACATGATCTGAGCCCAAATAATCCATTTGCACAGGAACATGCTCTCTAGGATTACATAGCTAACTGGGTGGCCAGCCCATGGAGCCATTTGTGGGACCAGTGCATTGCATCACATCTGTTTTGTCCACATTTCCTGTTTGCCATTACCAGTGTCTCTGTGTCCAACAATTTTGGCCAAGTTCAGCAGAGCTGCAAGTGCAATCCGTTGTCGTTGTTGGCTGTAGTGATTTCATACCATGGTTCCTTTCAAATTTTCAGAGTGTCATTTGACTTTGTGCTTGCTTGTATGCATGTCCAAGTTTAAAGAACATGCTCTTATTTTGTTTCATGTGCATTTTTATTTTCTAGATTTACTTTGATCTGATTTTTAGTCTCCGTATGCTTGTTGAAGAACATTTATCATTTGAGATCAGACTACTCTCCTCCCTCATTTATCAAATCTCCTTCATCATTTATCAACCCAGTCCTTGTTGTACCTTGAGTGATCAGATATTTATTCCTATTTGACTGGAAGCAATAGTGGGAACTCAGGTGTATCATTAAAAAAAATAGGATCCAAGCTACAGACTCTGTGCACTCCCCATCTTTGGATGGTCAGAATTATTTTATGCTAAATATATTATTTAATAATTCACTATCAAGTTCATTGGGATTGGGCTCCAGTAGTAACTGATGGCTTATAAAAATAGGCCTGACCAATGCTATTGGCCTGGCCAATGGTATTGCTTTTTCCAGCCAAATAAGGACAGAATTATGTCTATCTCAGTTGCTGTTTTTTGTAACTCATTTTCTCAGTCTGTTTGGTTTGAAAGTCAAAAGTACCCTTGGAAAAACAGAGTGTCTTAGGGTTTCTTTTATCCACTGCCCCATGCTTGAAGGGATAAAATTATTTCTATATGTAATAATCATTCACTTTCTCAGTCCATTTAGTTCAGCTGTCAGCATCAACTCAACTTTAAGACAGTCTTTGAAAAGTAAAAAAATAATGTTTTTTCATCACCTTCTCTCCTCCCTATAAGGATGACAATTATTTTGACTTTGACTATTTCTAATTCTCAATCTGTTTGGATTGGACAATTTTGTGGGGAGGGGGACTGAAGAATAGAAGATGACATCTTTGGCATTCCTTCTGTTCCCATGCACAACCATCACAATATTTCTGCCTTAAATATTTCTCATTCTCAGTTCATTTGGGTTGAGTCTCAATACCTGAGGGGCAGCATTCTAAAAATAGAAGGGTACATCTGTTTCTATCCAGTGTACTTCAGAGGACCAAGTCTTATTCAGGCATTGCAAATTTGGTTCCAATCAATGCACAGGAAGAAGGGGCAATTCAAGCCTTGTTGTTTCTATCTTGTATTTGTCACCTCAACTCTTGGATAGTGACAGTGTGGAGAGAACATCTTATATTTGTAGAGGCTCCCCATCTGAGCAGGAATGGTGAAAAGAGAATGTTCTGGATTGCATGGATTGCTCACATAGATAAAAGAGCCTTTCCTCTTCAGATGGTCCTCCTCTACAAGTTGAGGAAGAATAGATAATAGATAAACCATAAAAAACAATGCATTGATTGACAGAGTAGCCTATTTATTTCTGGTTTCCCTGTTAAACATGTTGGCAGTGTTTATTCAGAAGCCCTGAAGGGTACAAAACTGTCTTAAATTCTTTAGTGAGTGCTTCCAGCAACAACCTCCCATGGGGTAACTTATTTTATAATGCTTCTATTCCATAACAGAGCCATACTGTTTCCCATAAGAGAGATGCGATAAAATGAACTGTTTCTAATTCCTTCAGAAAAACGTTGAACATACTTCTTTGTTGGTGTAAAAGAAAAAAGATGTTAAATTTCTACTATAACTTCTCTAAAATTTAAGAGAGCTTTGGCTATTGGGTGATAAAGAAATGTAGTAGTAAATAAGCAACACTGAGGTTAAATTTACTGAAATCTCACTGTATTTTCCATTCTGAATCAGATCTGACTCCTTTGGGGGAATATGAACTCTTCTTAAAGAAAAGAGTCATATACATTAAGACTGTCCTCTACATTCACACTTGCTGCACAAGAGCCAACTCCAGAGCTATAGCTTACATAGCCTTGTTTAAAGTTTTGAATACTGTAAATTAACCTACAGTTTTCATTTTTCTTTCCTATGTATCTTCAATAATATAGTGAATAGACTATGCAAGTAGTTACAAGAAGCAAAACTAGAATTAGGGAGGACACCAGAATCTTAAAAAAAATACAGTTCTCAAATTGCTCTACTATTTTAGACTGTAGAATAAATACAGTCTAATAAATATATTAGTCTGTTAAATAATTACTGTTTTTGAAGCACAAGTAATCTATTACTACTACTGCTGCTGATGCAATTACTACTAGTAACATTTCTATACTGCCCCGCTGGGTGGTTTACTGCTCATGCCTGCAGATCTCCTAGGTGAATAAAAGTGACATAGGAGTGACAACTTGTGAAAAGCTTCTTCCATGTCCTCCATGCCCAGGTGTAGCCATACCTTTGTCCCCAGTGTTAGTGGCAGAAGAAGACCTAGCAATATACGTCAATGATTGCTTTCCTTTTCTTCTCTACAGCTCATGAGCTCTTTTCTAGATCACACCTGGAGCAGGTGCATGACCTGCTACCAAATAAGAGGGTGATGAGCAACCCAGGGGGGTGGGACCATGAACTGCTGCCACCACTGGGACGAGGAACACAATCCATTGTTTAACAGTGGATTGGAAGCCAGTGAAACTGTTGTCATTCCCTTCCACTTCTTTTCTCAGCTACCTGCCTTCTTCTCTATCCCCTGCTCTGAGTTAGCCACTGGTAAGTCAGGGTCACTGGTGACTTTAGGGTTACCTCCCTGCCTACTTCTTCCTCTTAGAAAAGGCTTCCCAGACCAAAAAGTTTGGATCAGTGAATTTTGGGGACTGCTGCATTGGTAAGCTGCTGTTATATGGGTGCATCCCTCTAAGGAGTATTCAGAAAAGCTATCAGAATTTGCTGCCTGAAGCAAAGGATTCTCCCTGCCTCATGAGCTGGCTAGCCCTGTCCATACTGAACAGCAAAAAGCCTAAGGGAAAAGCAAGGCCAACTTATAAAGCAACTTGGCAGGTGGATGTCCTCTTGAATTTAGTTCTACCTAACATCCTTCTTACCAAGCTGGTGGGCAAAACCATCCCCACTTTGGCAATGGGAGAAAAGTATTATGTTTTCATTAAAGACAGTGGTAAATGAAATGAAAAATTCTTTCATCCAAAGACTAAGTATGAATGACTGTTTTCCAGCTAATTTGAAGGAGATGAAAGTAACATCCTCAGAAGTGTCACCCTGCTGAGGTAAGCAGGCATTTGTCTTTTAACAGTAGGATAGCATCCCCCATCTTTACTTTGTAAGTTCCAGCTTATTTTTTTCTGCAACAGAACAAAACCCTTCTTACCTTTCATTCTATGTTAAGCTTGTACTTTCTTTTCTTATTCATTTTTATGCTTGGGGAGCAATATTGACTTTATACAACCATAATAAAGTTAAATTAGAGATCCTGGAAGATGTCATTATGCTACTAGTATAACAAAATGGAAAAATAATAGTTATAAGATGCTCTGTAGGTACAAAGTGACTAGCAAACACTCAGTGAAAAATGAAGACTTCCAAGATGTACTCTTTTGTTGTTTGTGCTATAGTATTCCTCAGCTGGACATCAATATAATCTATTTATAAGATTGCTCTATGATGGCCATTCTCAGTGGTCGATCAGTACAAAGTCACTCAGAATGCATTATATATTTTGAATTTCTATCTTGCCATTTCAGCATACAGTACATTCTTTCAAATAACCTATTCCTTGACTTATGTAATTATGAATAACAATTGCTCTAACACAAGTTACTCATTCAATGGGCTATGAAAGGAATCAACATGATGGTTGATGTGATTTTAACTTACTTAGAAATCTCCTCTGAAATCAGTTTCAGCATTCCTCCAAATATTCAACAATAAAATGCCTCTAATGTATGGTTCGTGCATGCACGCAAACATGCACACACACTCATGCATGTGCACGCACACACACGTAGAAGTAGTGTTGTGCCGAATATTTCAATTCTTTCATTTTTGGCAATTTGTGGAGGAGGGAAGCAAAGCGAAAACTCCAACAAAAGAGGCTTGAAGATGAGAATTTATGACAGATTGGCTTCAGAGAATTTTAGTCAGGACGTATCCAGTTCCTATCTTCCAGATGGTGCATGGCCTACGATATAATCTGCAGTCAAATTCTCTACATTTTCAATGTATCTATACCTGTATTTATAGGCTGTCTATAACTGCTGAGTCCTTCCTAGGTAGCTTACAATACATTAAACATACTAAAACATAATAAAGCATATTAAAAACCTATTAAAACACCAACAAATTAAAACATCTATAATATTATAAAAAGGGCCACAGCATTCAGGGGCTACATATTAAAAATGTTCTAAAAATTTTTAAAAAAATTATCTATGGACCAATAAAAACAATAAGAGTAAGCATTCAACAGCATATGATCATTTGGAAAATATTTATTGAAATGCATACTTTGGAAAATGCACACAAATACGCTTTAACCAATGAAAGAAATTGTGTATATTTCAAGGATGTGCACAATTGATATTTGCATTTTGAAAAGTACTCACAAAAGTGCACAGATTTTCATGTAGAAGGGGGCTGGATGCTCATAATCTGATATCACCCTGAATCAGTATAAGCTTTGAGATGGAACTCAAACTCAGGTTTTGCTGATTTGTCAGCTGCATAATACCTTCAACTCCACTGTATGAAAATTATAGACACAAATTAGCTGAAACTTCTAGTCCAGTTTCTCATGAAAATAGCTCATAAAAGTGTCTATTCTAATTCAAGTGAGGACTAACATAATATCCCCAGATGTGTATGTGGTGCAGTTGTATGTTGCAGCTCTAGAATGTTATTGCACTATCTATATGGTAGTAAGAATTCTAAACCCCAACAAGTTAATAAACTGAAGACATGCATATCAAAACAATATAAGCGTGACTTTTCTTCTTTGGGGAATTGTATGCCATTGTGATAGAAGAGTTGTGTAAAATTCTGCTGCAGATTCTCACAAACTTGTTAAAACTCATTTGTTCCAACTTGGCAAGGAAAAGAAAGAACAACATGTACAGGATGTTCTCCATGGTTGTTCCAAGATCTCAAGTTAGGGATCCAGTGATCTGCTGAAACTGAACCAATAAAATGCATGTAGCTCTCCCAGGACTGCAGCATACTTGTAACTGAGCTGTTTCTAACTTGGTGCTCCCCAGAGGTTTTTGAGTTCAGTACTCCCCAGCCAGCATGGCCAATGGTTAGAAATAATGGGGCTATAGTCCTAAGCACCTGAAATGTACCAGCTCAGTGAAGGCCAATGTAGCCCTTCAACAGAACTTGTTACTATAATTCTATACTCAAAAAGTAAGCTCCATTGAATTAATGGGATTTACCTTGAATAGAATTGCCAGAAATCCCACCGCCAATCATGGTGGATCAAGAGAAGTTCCAACTCCCTATTAACTAGTTGTGAAATTTTCAGCATTTTTTGAAGGTTGTGTCTGCAAAGTGCCTGCCTGGATTAAGTAATTTTGTACACATTTTTCAAAATTATGGAAGTTTTTCAGTTGTATGCATTTTACAAAAGTATTTCAATTTTGCCCCACAAAACCAATCACAAGCTCTGAAATCTATGGACTAACATCATGGAGTGGGTTCTAGTCTGCATTCAGTTCTGGAAAGTGCAAATTAAATTATAGATATTCAGATTCTAGCTAGATATCAGGAAAAATATTCCTGACTGCTAGAGCAATATGGCAATGGAACCAATTTTCTAGGTTCATTGTGGGATCTTCTATACTATAGGCATGCAAGAGGCAGTTTAACTTGTGGTCCTGCAGGGAAACATAGAAACATAGAAACTGAGCAAGTCAGAAGGGTCTTCCGGGTCATCTAGTCTGACCCCAAGCTCCAACCAGCTCCACTCATAACATGCCTACCATGGGCATGTCTAGCCTATCCTTGATCTCCCTCACTGATGGGGCTTCAGCCACCTCCCATGGAAGCCCATTCCATACCTAACTGTCATGAAGTACTTCCTGGCATCCAAATTGAACCTTGGTTCCTTGAGCTTGGCTCTGTTGGAGCATGTCCTGCCTTCCTCTGCAGGGGAGAACAGGTTCCTACCCACCTCTGTGTGACATGCCCTCACATACCTATATGTCACCAACAGATCCCCTTGGAGTCTCTTCTTTTCCAGGAACCTGGACTTAATGGCCTTACAGACCCCTTTCAACTCTGATATTCAATGATTCTATGAAATTTGGCAAATTCGGGTGAAAAAGGTATTGAAAAAAATTATCATGCAACCATAATGCTACATAAAAGAACGTGCTCTAGTCTGTTGAGCCCTTCCTTTCTCCGAATTCTAAACACATGAGATGGGATTCTTAAAGGGAGTAAGACACTTATGGGGAGTTGGAAAGGCCCAGCATGCACAAACCACTCAGCATGGTCCTATGAAAATCTGGATTTGGTCACAAAGGTGTTCCAGGTCCTGCCCATGAGTGCCATACTAAGCAGTATATCATATGCAGCGATGTGTTCTCTGCTTCTAGAACTGAATAAACATGGTGAAATAGTATATCATGCAATGCAACGATCTTAATTAGCCACCTTAAGTAGCCAAAAACCCTCCAGGAATGCCCCCACTAATATTTGCATCTCTAAAAATATCTGCGGAGAATCACTTATCAATGCCTCAGCTCCACAGAGCTCATGTTTTCCCGTCAGCGCAGTGGCCTTGTAGGACCTTTCCTCCTTCTTGCCCCTGATATTCTTCCATCGGAGGCTTTATAGCTGCTTGTTGTTCCTTTTTCAGCATTTGGATAACCTTCTGCTTTACTCCACAGTTGGGCTGGCTTGTTTTGCAGCCTTGGGCATGTAGAGCACCCATGCCTGAGGACTCATGCAATCTATTCTGTACAATGGCCTACAACCCAAGTCCCATAAATCACACAGCTATTTTCCGAAACTGCAAAGCCATGACTTTAATTTGATAATCAAGTCCTTGACTCATCTTTTACTGTGGTAGCGTGTTCACCACGACAGGATACAAGATAGATGTATGCTGGGCATTGGATAGATGTTATATGAACTATTGAAAACTGTCCAGACAGTTTGGTTGTTGAGTAGTATAGAAAGGAAGCTGTTGTTATTTCATTTTATCATTTATTAGGAAAAGAGAAGTTAGAAAATGTGGCAGTTTTTCACAGGCCATTACTATTTTTAAAAAATGGCATAAGAGGGCAGTCAACTTAAGGCCAAGACAACTTTAGAGACATGAAAGATGCAATTGCATAGTAACAATCCTGAGTAAGTCCTACTGAACCTCTCAGTAGAGAAGTATAGAATTATATTGTTGATATTGCAGTATATGCCAAATGTTCATTATTTTGACATCATTCCAGCCTAGGAAATTTTTGAGCACCCTTGAGTTATTTACAGAAGAAGAGAAAATACTTAGCTGTAACATAAACTGAGGGAGAGTCAAGACAATATAATGAAAAATAGGCAAGAAGAAACGGTTTATGGAACAAAATCCCTTTTCTTCACTAGAATCCATTTTTCTAAAGATACAGATTTGATAAACAGACAAGCTTTAAAATCTTTGACTGTGGCTTAAAAGGATTTACAAAGTCAAACACTCTGAGGTTATAATTTTCTTGTAGACAAATACATCTTGGGCTTTCCCGGCAGCATACCATTTGAATTCCTGTTGGCATAGCTAAACAGAAATTTCTTTATAAAGGTCCAGTAATAATGGTTCATCAATGCAGGTCAATGTCTGGTACTTCTGTGGGACAAATGAACAGGCTGGATTGGCCCTGTGTTGGTTTAATACCCACTTTTCTTATCCACACTAACAAATGTCAGTAAGCCACCTTGATGGACAACTGGAATTCTGCTTCTCCCTTCCTGAAAGTCCAGGGTCAGTCACAGAGCTCACAATGCTGGCAAGGATTCTGGGAGAGGCAGTGTAACTTTGAAGGGGAACCACTCAGGAAAAGCATCAAGATCAGTAATGCGGGCTGGAAGGAAATGCTGTGTAGAATAGATAGATAGATTGATGCACAGTCCAGTGGATTAGGGCATAGTTGATGGACTGCAAGCAGAGGGTAACTATCAGTGGGGAATAATCAGGATGGCAGCCAGTGACAAGTGGAGTCTCCCAAGGCTCAGTTCTGGGACTGATTCTGTTCAACTTTTTTATCAATGACCTGGAGGAGGGGATATCCAGTCTGCTGACTAAATTTGCAGATGATACCAAAGTGGAGACTGTGGCCACGACTGAGAAGCAGATGATCTAGGTCCAGAAGGATCTAGACAGGATGTGGAAGTGTGTCAGGGACAACAGGATGGCATTCAATGTGGATAATTGGAAGGTCTTGCACTTGGGACACAGGAACAGGTGTCACAGGTACAGGTGGCTGGAGAGAGCACTTGTAAAAGGGATCTTGGGGTACTTGTTCACAGCAGTCTGAACATGAGCCAGCAGTGTGATGTGGTGGTTAAGAAGGCAAATGCCACCCTTGCATGTATACCCAGAAGCATGGCTTCCAGATCTAGAGAGGTGTTGATACCACTCCACACGACTCAGGTGCACCCACAACTGGAGTACTACATCCAGTTCCGGGGTCCACATTATAGGAGAGACATAGCTAGGTCAGAATTGATTCAGTGCAGGGTCACAAGAATGGTAGCTGGGTTGGGAGGGATGACATATGAGGAGATATTGAGGGAACTGGGTCTTTTCAGCTTGGAGAAGAGGAGTGCCTTATACATATGTGAGGGGATATCATGTGGAGGAGGACTGTGACCTGTTCTTCCCTGTAGAATGTATCCCAGTAGGGCAAAGCTCAAGGAACCAGGCTTCAGGTTGGATGTCAGAAAGTACGTCCTGACAGTTAGGACTCCTAGGA
This sequence comes from Varanus komodoensis, assembly GCF_004798865.1. NCBI lineage: Eukaryota > Metazoa > Chordata > Lepidosauria > Squamata > Varanidae > Varanus > Varanus komodoensis. Next base: position 5,520,955 of record NW_025335761.1, read on the forward strand.
TATGGAATGGGCTTCCAAGGGAGGTGGTTGAGGCCCCATCAGTGAGGGTATTCAAGGAAAGATTGGACAACCACATGTGGGGGATTACATGTGTGGAGCCAGCTGGAGCTGGGGATCAGACTAGATGACCTGAGACTGGTTTTGTTTCTGTATTTCTGTGGAACTGGAGTGGGAGGGGGTACCCTAAAATAGGAAAGTAACTGAATTTATCTTTGCATCTGTAGAAATAACCTGTTTTGCTTTATGTTTCACCCCTGGTGTGAGTGTGGGTGAATAAGGGAAGGAACATATGCATATTTATGAGCAATATTGGTGGGGCTAAAAGCTTGTTGTGAGAAGAAAGTGTCCTTGGAAACTAATGATGTCTCTGGGGGATTGGGAAATGGATTCAGAGCGTAAGAGACTGAGGGTTTACAATGAATCCTGGGTGGAAAACAGGCAGAAAACCTGGGGAAAATATAGTGATCTGGATGTATGAAGACCCACAGCCTGAGCAAAGGAGAGGCACACATGAAACATAAAGGTAGTGAAACAGAATAAACAAGCTCCTGTTTCCACAAAGGTGAGACAGTAGGATGTGTCATAACCACTATTTTTGCTTCAGTTATTTCTGTATTTATACACACAGACACACTCGTGTATAATTGCTATATGTAACACATAACTATGTTCTCCTGTCAGCCTTGATAATCTAATGATAACTAAAGATAGCAGAACAATGGACAGTTGTGGTTTTTCTAGCTCCAAACCCTGCAGAGTAATTCTTTAGAGAAGTTTGTTCTCATGGCTCCAAGCGACAGATTTCTGTTTTCCCTTTCCATGTTGTTCTATTTTAATCTATCCCTCTGGTCTTCTACTAGACAATTGCAAGTGGCTAACCATATAGAAATTAATAATCTGAGCAATTTTAAAACTCCTTAATACAATGCTATATTTTAAAATATCAAGGGTCTTATAATATGGCCCTTAACAATGTACATTCATCTATTTTCACTTTAAAAATGGTGTATTTCTGCCTACGTTCTATAATGGAAGGAGAAATTACTTTTATTATTCCTGTTTTCCTACTTGGTTCTTCCTAGCACTGCTTTTAGATGGAGTGATGGGTCTGACTTAAAATAATAATGAGAAGAAAACTTTGGGTTTCTTTTAAGGACAATTCCTAGGTTCTATTGGGTGCCATGAGCAGCACAGACTAAACGTGACTTCAGAGGTCTCTGTTGTTGATCCTACAGCTTACAGGTTTCAAAGACCATTCAGCAATTACCAGTGAGCCTTCCAATACTATTATCCTGAAAGATACCCTGCTCAGAGAGGCCAGTGCAGGCGAAACCAATGCACCTTGACTGGTGTCCTCTTCCACCAGCCTACTGCAAGCCAATGGACCCCAGGTGCAGAAGCAGTGACACGAAACAGAGGAAGCAGGCATATAGTTCAAACAAGAATCATATGAAGGACAATGCGTCCAAGGTTAAGTTTGAAATTTATGGAGATTATTTAAATAAATAAAAATTAACCATCAACCTGCATAGTGTTTCATCTCTAAATTCATTCATTCATTCATTCATTCATTCATTCATTCATTCATTCATTCATTCATTCTTTAAAAGCTTTTCTAATCTGTCCACTACAAATGTCTTAGGATATTTTCATGATTCATCTGTTGTTACATATAGATGTACAAGGGTTTCCAACTTGGATTTGCTAGTTTCCCAATTGAAATGGGCTCCTCAATTTACCTTTGTCTTTCCAAGGAATGAATGCACATTTCAGGATACAGGAAATCCTGTACAGAGATGACAGTGATGGATGGCCTTTATGTCTCCTAAATAAATAAATCACATCTTAGGCTGAAAAAATGCCACTGGTAAATCCCTTTCTCCAGTGACACTGCTCTAAATATTCAAAATATCTGTAAGTAAATATAGAAACATTAAGATATCCCAGTATAGATCCCTCATTCCACATACATGTTGACCCTATGTATGAACTTCACTCTTCAGCTGAATTCAGTGAATTGTTTAGTGTGAAACGTTGAATCGATGTTTCAAATGGAAGAAATGGATTAGAGAATAATATTTAAACAGCTATAAATATTATAGAGAGTTATTTAAGTTGCAACAAAGACTGGTTTATTGCCTTAAAAAGTACCGTGAAAGCTCTGAAAGCTTTTAAATGTGTTTTTGCAGTTGTGATGGCATTTTAAATGATAGTGTTGGAGCAGTATAGATAAGTAATGCACTGTTACAAATTCACATAAAATGCTAAATCATTAGTTGCTCATATTTCTTGTGCCTAACATTACATTACCATGACAGTAGTCCAAGTCTGAAGGACCTGCACTAAAACGTTTAAGATGTACTAAAGCTACTTTATTTGTGTGTTTATTTTATCTATCTATCTATCTATCTATCTATCTATCTATTTATTTTTGCCTGGCTCTTATCAATATGCTTTCTACAGGTGGTAACGAACTGCTTTGGTCTCTCTATTTTAAATGTTCACATTAAAATTCTTAAGTAATTTTGTGCACAATACATGTATTTTAGACTAATATGCATGTTTTTTCAAACACTTTTCTACATATATTTTTTCTTATTTCTTTACTAGATTTATATACCACTATGCATATTTAATAATACCTCCAAGCAAGAAAATTACAAATAAAATACATTTGAAATATTTAAAGGTATTATCAACGTACATTAAAATACAATAAAAATCCATAGCAACTACTAAAACAATTGTTTCAAACACTAATAAAAACATGAAAAATGGTTGATTTAGAAATCACAGAGCTAAATTGGGAAGGTCACCTGCCAGGGAAACCAGACTGGTTCAGGCATTAATGTACACAATTTAAGAACACAATTTTGTACTTGGCTTTGTAGCCAGTAGGTAGGCACTGCAGTTGCTTTAACACATTTGAGAATTTATAACAGTACATTCCATATCTATCTAACAGTGCATTCCACATCTATCTAACAGTGCATTCCACACTCAATCCTATAATTTAAAAATTCCATAAGGACCACAAATACTTATTAAAAACTTTCAACACTTTTGCAGTATTTTTGAATGTGAGAAACCAGTCTTTGCTGCAACTTAAATAACTGTGTATAATATCTATAACTGCTTAAATTTCAATGTCTGTTTTGTTGACAGAAAAAATGTCCAATTCTTCACTTATGATTCCCCCCATAATGTTCAGCTGCAGTCCTGTTTTTGCACTTTTTTCTTTCACTTTCAGCAGGAGTCAATGAAAGTAATTACAGCTTTCTTACAGTAAGATGGTATCAGCTACTTATCTCAAATTCTTAAAGTATTCCATCATTTTTCACTCCTTCTGACCCAAATCCAGCTTTATGTGCTCTGTGTACAGATTGAACAGATTAAGAGAGAAATACACCCTTGTGTGACATCTTTGGCCTATAGGAAACCATTCTATTTCTCCATATTCTGCCCTGAAAGTAGCTTCTTGTCCACAGTACAGGTTACACATCAGGACAATTCAGTGCAAAGACACACACATTCTTTAAAAAAAAAAACCAAAAAAAACCATCCATAGCTTCTCTTAATCCACCCAGTCAAAGGATCTGCTATACTCTATTAAGGATAAATTGTTCTCCTGAAATTATTTGATATGCTCCAGTAGTCAACATCTATTTGTGATATGTTCTATGCTAATATATAGGTATATATAATATATATGTAAGCAGTGCTATTTAACTTTTTCTTTTCTTAAATATTATTCAAATATTGTAATTTATTTTCTACTTGCTTATTTTCCTATGGTGCAGTTTGTTTGCATTGGTACTGTACAATAATAAACAAGTAAATAAACAACTTAAGCAACTAAGACTTATTACTAGGCTTGCTAAAAACAAATATTTCCCATCCCAATGTGCTATTTGGCATTGCTAAATGCCTTGATAAAAGGGTGCTCTTAACCTGGCAATAAAAAGATAGTACATCAGGCACTGGCACTGAAAAAGAATAGTAAAGCACTGGGGACTACCTCAGAGAAGATTTTCCTCCTTGTTTCTACCTTCTAAGACTCTCTTGGAAGTAGCTTTCTGAGATGTTGATTGTAGTGTCCAGGTAGATTGCAATTTCAAGAGGCATTCTATCAAGTACTATATTCCCAGTTGGGATACTCTACCGTAAAATTCAGACAAATGTGAATTTTGAAGAATAACAAGTTTCAGTTTGCATATTGGATCAAAAATGGTATCTCTATTTGAAACATATTAATGTTATCTCCCTTTTGCTCTCTCTCACACAAGAGAAAGAGAGAACTTTCAGTAATTATATTAATTCTGTTCAAACAAGGACACTTCTTTTCTGAGACACTGGCTTAAAAGTTGCTGAAGAATTGAATTGCATGGAGCCTGAGAAACTCTGGCTTGATAGTTAATGAGATAAAGTTTCTATTCCATTACATTAAAGATCAATGGCAGCACAGATAATGTACTTGCTCAGCTAATGCTCTTAACTCGTGAATAACATTTGTTTCAGCTTTCCTTAATTCCTCTCTTAATCCTCTCTCTTCATTACACAACTTTGAATAAACTTCACAAGTCACTCTGAGACGTCTATTAATATTGTCTTTACATGAGATTTCTTTCTTCTCTGAGAACTCCTCTTTCATTTATAGAAATAATTACAGACTCATTACTAGGAGTGCCCTTTCCTCTGCCTTCTCCTAAACCAGTCAATTGCTAAGAGTCATTCGTATTAATAAATACAAAAGTAGACTTAAGTGTTTCTGTTACCACACATGAGTCTATTATCCAACAGGATCAAAAAGGGCAAGTAGCTTCAATCGGAATTTGTACAAATAGAAGAAGTGGGATGACTCAAGGAACAGATTCTGGATCTATCCAGACATCCAATAGAGAAAAATAGACAAAAGGGATTGTGCCTGATGGTCCTAACATTCATTAGTGCACTTTGATCCAATTAGTCTTCATACAAGCTTCATCCATATTCATTCATTCATTCATTCAATTGTTATGCCTTCCAACTAGCCATAGGCCTTCCAGGTGGCTCACATCATTAAAATCCATTACAACAAGATATAGTAGAAAAACAGTTAAGGCAATAGACAATTAACACCAATAACACTAAAATCATAAAACTAACAAAATTTGATTAAACAAGGATTTTATTTTATACAAAATAAAATAAATACAATATATAAGCATAACCCAAAGATAGAAGAAAATCATTAAAATTAAATACTTGAGTTTAAAGTTTACTTTTAAAGAAATGACATTAGGAAAAAAACTTTTAAATTTTAATGGGCACACACAAAGCCTCCCAACTGAATTTATTAGCCCTCATCCAGTTCCTAGTGGCATTTGGGACTGACTGAGAATCTGCACAACTTCACCTGATTCACAGAGGAAGACAACTGAATATCATCAGCAATGTTTCATTAGCATGGCAACAATAATTACAATTCCAGCATAGCAATGCATGTATAAGCAATAAAAAGGACGTCTAAAATATACAAACCAGCGAAAACAATACAATGTATCAAATACAAATATGGACGGAATCCTATTATAAGGATCAACTAACTTCAAGTGTCTTGAAGAAAAGCACTCTACAATGTTTGTTCCAGTATACATGTCTTATGAAAATCACAGGGGTAAGAACTTTTACATATTCCACAGCTGGAAGTGTTAAAGTAAGTCTGCATTTGATATTCTATTACCTTCAACTATGTATTGTAAGGATATGACCTTGTTTTAATTACAATGAATATGCACAACAAAAACTTCATTATAGAAATAGCACCATTGGCATATTTTTCATTCTAGGAAAAGGTTATTTAAGGGCCAACTATTCCTAAACATGTACCTGGTGAAAGTCTATGATGCTACAAGTGCGAAAGTGCCTTCAGGGGACCTTTCTTTGAGCCATATTTGTGAAGTCTCTAGACAATGACTCCTGTGAAGGCCAGTTTAACGTACCTAACTAATAAGTCTGCCAATACAGACTATATAGCTAGAAATCAACACAGGATTTGTAAATGTTGGGAGCAATACACAGTATAACTTTTGGCTTGATCTTGTGAAGCTGTGGTAGAAACGTTTGAATAAGTGTGACACAAATTCAATTTTCCTTGTCTCTTTCCATTCTTTCACTTACCCTCTTAAAATGATACCAACAGATCACTGTATTTCAAACCTATGTAAATCAGTGGGTGATTGTTTATTCTAGTACTTGGTATGCCCATTTATTAATGTCTGTATTATTGTAGGGAGTTCACCTGTGCCATTTGTTTCACATAACACTGCATGCAACATAAAGCAGTTGAAATTACACAAGTTGACATCACCTTCTTGTATGAGATGTGTCCAGAAAGTAATGAGCATGATATTTTAAAATGTATTTAATTGCAAAATTTTACAATTGAACAATGTCTCCTTCAAAGTATGACCCTTGTGAGAGTACACAATGCTCCCAGTGATTTTTCCATTCTTCATAGCATCCCTAGAAGTCTTCAAGTGGGATGGCATTCAGAGCCTGCATAGTGGCTCTTTAGACTTTATCCACACCACCAAAATGGTGTCCTTTCAAGCCATTCTTCACCTTTGGGAGTATGAAAAAGTGGCAAGGAGCCAGGTCGGGGCTGTAGGGTGGGTGGGGAAGCACCATGATGTGTTTTCCAGCCAAAAACTCTCTGACAGCCAAAGCACTGTGACTCAGTGGGTAGTTGTGATAAAGGATCCAAGTAGAGTCGATCTCAACTTGTGCCTTCAGTACACTTGTCAGATAATAGCACAGCTTCTCCATAAGCTTTCCTCACCATTCCCAATGTTTCTGATGCACTTTTACCCAATTTCACACACTTTTATTGCATACCACTGTTCCAAACTCACTTGCATTTTTCTTAACATGAGGCACTTGAACAGGGTGTTACAAAAAAGAATGGCTCGACTCTGACAGGGCTGGAATGCAACTGATCAGTGTTCTAACGTATACCTGGCACCCCACCCCAAGTGACCTTGGCCAGCTTCTCTCTTCACAGAGCCTTTCTTGAGCATAGAGTCTTCATTCTCATTCCTTTTTGGACACACCTCATATATTGTTGAGTGATTAATTCCCATTTCTAAGGGGCGGGGGGAACTGGAAATGCGGCATGTTGAAATGAGTCTTGCTTATCCAGTCAGATAATTCAAGCAAGTTTTAACTGGAAAACAGAGATACCTAATTTGTTTTTGACAGTGATATGCCATACTTAAGCAAGAGGAAACTGACTTATTCTTCATATAAGTCTCTCGCTATCCATATTTTAGCCCATTTATTTCTAATTCTTTTTAAGAAGGGTTTAGCATACTTTTTCAAAAATGCCATGGATATATTAAAGCACTGTGGTTCAATCCAAAGAATTCTTCTGAATACGTGTGAGGACACACAAAAATGCACATTCTCACATTTTTTACTAATTAGTAGCTCCCTCTGATGCAAAGATGCAAAAAGCAGCTTTGAAATAACTCTCTGAATTTCATATTATTTTATCACTAGCACTGGGAAAGTAAAAGACTTACTGCTGGGAAAAAAAGAAAAGGACTTGAAAGCCGAAGTTCACTCATGTCACTCTGCAATCTCAACCATGGCTCATTTCGTAGACTTTGCTTCTTTCCATTCCACCCACAAGCATTCTCTATTACTAACACAAATGCTTTTAATGTGTGGTGGGAGTTAATGGCAAGACATGGCCCTCTTGATTTCTGATAAACTTTCTTCAACCAGACTCTAAAAGATTACAGTTGCTTTCTCCTTCTTCTCCTTCTTCATCTTCATCTTTATGTTCTTTTTATTTTGTTGCACTATGAATAAGAGTGAAATAGACTTTTGCTACATTAGTAATGAAGAGAAGAACATTCTTGCTGATGCCAGAGTGTAGGACACGGAATAATCAATTCAAGTTGTGATAACCCAGATTCAGGCTGGACATCAGGAAAAGTTTCTTACTGTCAGAGTGATACAACAGAGGAACCTGCCTAGAGAGGTGGTGGGCTCTCCCACACTGGAGACATTCAAAAAGAATCTGGACAGCCACCTGAGTGGTGTCCTGCAACAGCAGGAGTTGGACTCAGTGGCCTTCATGGCCCCTTCCAACTCTACTATTCTATGATTCTGTGAACATAACAGTAGCCTAATGGCCTATCAAGTCCAGGGTTTTGTTCCTACAGCAGCCAAGCAGATGTCTACGGGAACTTCACAAGGGAGATATGAGGACAATAGCAATCTCCTGCTGATGTTCCCCACATTCAGGCACAATATTTTTCAGGGGAATTTTTTGAGCAGTGGAGAAGGAATTCACCCCCCCCACCCCCAAAAAAGACACAAACACACATATTGCAGGCTTCATGTGGTTATTTTACAAGCAGGAATTGTGTAAGATGATTGCTCCAAGAATATGTCTACAGGGTTTACAAGGGCAATATTTATTCATTGCATTGTTATGACTCTTAGAGATTTCTTCTTGTTCTTGCATTTGTGCCTTTCCTCCTTTTTGTTTTTATTTCTGAAGCAAAGGAGTAAGCATCTTAGTCCTGCTGGCACTGATGAATCCCAGGATACTTTTCTTGGTGCCTGTCAAAGTCACTCACTCTTCCCACTTTTTAATTAAAAAAAAATGCATGCATATTCTTACTGGAAGCTGGAACCACGTCAAGGCAAAGTGAGGGCCTCTTCTGGGGACCTCATGAATGCTTCTGGACTTCTACACCGGGGCTCAGACTTTTGCAGGAAATGAAAGGTTGGAGAATAGTGGGCCACTGATTTCATCATGTACAGCTACCAAGAAAAAGTATACTCCCAAAACATCTCCATTCAGTCTTTTGACAAGATGACAATAGCAACCATTTGTTCCATGGCAGCCATTTTGTGGCCGTGTAACAGGAAAGGTTCTCATATTGCCAGTCATGCCCTCTAGGCCAAAAAGGTAGTCTACCCTTACTGACTATACAGGACATCTATATTTTTGGCCATCTGCTTGGTTCTGAATGACTTGTACCTCTTGTCACAAGCAGTTTAAGGAACAAATGCAACAGAAATGAGCATCAAGCCTGGATATAAAATGTATTAATCAATCAGCAAATTAAGAGAGTAAGAATAGTTCAAAGAAAGTAAACAGCACACACACTTTTGAAAATTTTGTTATTCTTGATTATCCCCAGTCCCCCAGCTCTTCAAACACTGTCACATTTCCATCACCTTTGTTATTGAAATATATCTGTCCCCTCACAACAAGATACTCCTTCGCACATTCATTGACTACAAAAGTTGCCATAGTGTGTAAGCTACTTGCTCAGGATCACTGAGATAATAAAAGCAAAACAAAAATTTGCAAGTAGGAATCCAGTTCCTAGCTCATCTGAATTAATTGAAATTGAGCATTAGTTGCACCATTCTTTCCTATCACCCAACATTTTGATTTTAAAGAAATAATAAAGAAATACTAAAACTGAACAGGATGATGAGAAACCTGCAGAGGAAGTCTGTCTTCCTTGCTCCCGGGTGAGCAGAGCATGTCCTTTTATATTGAACAACAGTGTGAGAGTGAATATTAAATTGTAAGGAAAGGAAATGGGTTCCTGTGGATGCATTAATTATTTAATGTCTTTATCCAGGGGAAAAGGAAGCTTTTGAAACACAAATTAGTATTTAGAAGAACGTCTTGATAAAATCAGTGTATCCGGGAATGAGGACTGATGGATCTGTTTATGTGAGGCCTGTGTCATTTTTGTATGTGAAAATCAATTCTATCTTGTTTTAACATACATATGTGATTTAAAACATAGAAACATAGAAACAGAGCAAGTCAGAAGGGGTCTGCTGGGCCATCCAGTCCAACCTCTGGCACCAGCCGGCTCCACTCACGACATGCCCACCATGTGCATGTCCAGCCTATCTTTGAACACCCTCACCGATGGGGTCTCAACCACCTCTCGTGGAAGCCCATTCCACACCCTCGGGGTCCTAACTGTCAGGAAGTGCTTCCTGGCATCTAAATGGAACATTAGTTCCCTGAACGTTTCTCTGTTGGAGCGCGTCCTGCCTTCTTCTGCAGGGGAGATCAGGTCTCTAACCATCTACCTGTGACATCCCCTCACATACCTGTATGTCACCAACATGTCCCCTCTGAGTCTCCTCTTCTCCAGGCTGAAGAGACCCAGTTCCCTCAGTCTCACCTCATACCCCATCCCCTGCAAACCGGCCACCAACCTTGTGGCCCTACACTGCACTGACTCTAACCTGGCTATATCCTTTCTGTAATAAGGGGCCGAAAACTGAGCACAATACTCCAGTGGCGGGTGCACCTTACCTCTCTCGATCTAGAAGCCACACTTCTGGCTATGCAATCAAGGGTGGGTTTGCCCTCTTGACCAACACATCATACTGCTGACTCATGTTTAGCCTGCAGTCAACCAGTACCCTGAGGTCCCTTTCACAAGTGCTGCTCTCCAGCCACTTGTCACCTAACCTGTACTTATGACACCTATTCCTATGCCCCAAGTGCAAGACCTTGCACTTATCCACATTGAACGCCATCCTGTTGTCTCCTGCCCACTTCCATAGTCTGTCCAGATCCTTTTGGATCTGGAGCACCTGCTCCTCAGTTGTGGCCACTGCTCCAGTTTTAGTGTCATCTGTGAATTTGATCAGCAGACTGTTCACCCCTTCTTCCATGTCATTAATAAAAAGATTAAACAGGATCGGCCCCAGGACAGAGCCCTGGGGGACCCCACTTGTCACTGGCCACCATCCCGATGATTCCTCGCTAATGGTTACCTTCTGCTTTCGGTCAGTCAACCATGCCCTAATCCTCTGCCAACTCTCTAAGTATTCTCGGGTGTAATCCATCAGGGCCTGGTGACTTTGTAATGTCCAATGCCCTGAGAAGCCCCTCAACCTCAAGGGGGGTGACTCTAATCTGTGCCCCTAAGTCCCCAGCCTCATCCAATCTCCCATGCAGACGTCCCCCATCCTGCTTTGGGGAGAACACAGAGGCAAAATAGTCATTTAGCATCTGTGCCTGTTTCCTCATATCAGTCACTGGATCTTCTTCCTCCTTATTTAGAGATCCCACCACTTGTCTCCCCTTCCTCTTCCTATTTACATGCTGAAAAAAGCCCTTTTTGTTGCTCTTGATATTCTTGGCAAGTCTCAGCTTGTAATCAGCCTTAGCCTTGCGAAGAATCCTTCTGCAATGGGCCTCCTCCTCCCAGTACACCCTTTTTTCTATTTTCCTGAGTACCATTTCCTACAGGGGTTCCTCTTTCATCTAATCCCTCTAACCACCTCCTTTTGCATCCATGGTGGCGCTCTCCTCTTCCTCTCCACCTTACTAACTAGAGGTATCGTCAAGGTTTGCGCCTCCAAAACCTCCCTTTTGAGTGCCATCCACCCCTCCTCAACTCAATTACCTTCCAGTAACCTATCCCAGGAGACTTTCCCCAGTCTGGGCTTCAGTTGGTCAAAGTTGGCCCTCTTGAAGTCCCAGCTTCTAGTGCTCGACCTGCTGCACGTCCCCAGTCTCCTGATCTCAAAGCAAAGGATGGAGTGATCACTCGCATCCTGAGCTCCCCTAGTCTGTACTTCATCTATCAGCTCCTCTCTATTGGTCAAGACCAAGTCAAGGATGTTTCCCCCCCTCGTTGACTCTCAGACCCTCTGTGTGAAAAACCCTCCCTCTACAGCTTCTAGGAAGCTACGTGACCTGGCTGTCACCGCCAAGTGAGTCTCTCAACTAATATCCGGGAGATTGAAATCTCCCATAATGACTGTGTCTCTCCCTCAAGATATCCTTAGACTCTGGTCTGCCAGGCCATCATCCAGGGTCTCAAGTTGACCTGGAGGGTGATAACATACCCCCACTGTCAGGTCTCTTTCCCTGTCAAAACCCCTAACCTAGACTGCCTCTACCGAATCCCCATCTGTGCTGCATTCTATCTCACTGCATCCTATCCCTTCCTTGACGTACGTATAAATCCATGCAAAAAGAAGCATAGATGTTTCTGTGCATTGTGGTACATTAGTTGAACTGAGAATTGGATCACGACATTCAGAGAAGAATGAAAACTAAAGAATAACTGCACACCCATCTGTGTATTAGTCCAGGAAGTACAAATCGGCTTAGCTCATTTAAAAATGAAGAGCACATAAATTCCTCTACCATCCTTACTTGGGGATTATCGCATCTAACATCACAAGAGCAACCACTCTTCATGGCCTCACATTCCTAAGTGCAGATTTTCATACTATATGGGCCAACCCAATGAAATATGTGACATGTGATTTTTTTACATGTACTAGAGCTATTGGCAAATGAGCTCTCAGACATTCTTTATCTACTTTACAGGCAAAGAAATTGGCAGAACATTTGCACCAAATTTCTCCAGGGTGAGGAGAAATTGCACAACAATTTCTCAAATGTAGAGCTCACTACACTGGGGGGGGGGGGGGAGGGGGGGGTGTTCCCACTGCAAATGTCAGCAGCATCAACAGTGTTGGCAGTCACCCACCTCCTTTTCATTCTCCACAATGTTTCCCAGGGACATTATGGGTGGGAAGGGAAAGGGACATCATAGAAACATAGAAACAGAGTGAGTCAGAAGGAGCCTCCCAGACCATCTAGTCTGACCCCTGGCTCCAGCCAGCTCTGCTCCTGACATGCCCACCATGTGCATGTCAAGAAGAATTGGACTAAATTATGCAAAATTGCCTTTTTAATCTAAGGAAAAGAGACATCTCAAGCCTTTGCTACGGAAAAGAAATGTCTTCCAGAAAATTGGCTTAACCTTCACTATCATTGGTGTTCTACAACAGCAGGGGGTTGGACTTGATGGTTTTCATGGCCCCTTTCAGTACTACTATTCTATGATTCTATGATTTTCTAGAGTATGGAACCTTCCCTAGGATCTCCCAAAGGTGGTGGTGGTGGTGGTGGTGGTGGTGGTGGTGGTGGTGGTTGTTGTTGTTGTTGTTGTTGTTATTATTATTATTATTATTATTATTATTATTATTATTATTATTATTATTATTATTTGCATTTCTATTCTGCCCATAGCCACTGTTTGGGCAATTCACAAGAATCATAGACTCATGCAGTTGAAAAGGTCACTGGGTTGAATGCCCTGCCCAATGCAGGATTCAAGTCTCCCATCCAAAGTCTAACCATGCCCAACCCCACTCAGCTCCCATGTTAGGCAGGTTCAGGCTCTTCAGGCTACATAGAAGCTATATGGAAAGTTAAATTTCTGAGGGTTGCTTCTGGATTCACCGTGTGTCCTATCTTGAAACCACAGCTTCCCCAAAGTGTTTGGACAGCAGTGCTGTGTCAAGCTCTACAAAGGGTGTAAAGCTGGTACTGTGACAAAATCCTCCATCTTCCTGGGTGTTTTCTTCCTCTTTGAAAAAGACTTCCATTTTTCTGCATCATTCACTTTTCTTTTCTTACCTGTGAGATGGGTGAGGGTCCTGTGTGTCTGTTTGTTTGTTTTTCCATTATGCATCTTTCTATTGCACAGCAGTTTCCCAGGCTTCCTGCATTTTCTGATCTGAAAAGACCCTGTGGACAGAGTTGCCTCATTATATCTTCCCATGGGCTTTCAATGAAGTGCAGAAATCCAAGCAAGCTGTGGACTGCCAGGCAGATAATTGTACACTGAAAGACAGGACACTCATTCACATGCTTCAACCAGCTCATCGGTAAAGTAAACATAGGATACCTGACCAAAACCATGAGAATAACTCCAGCAAATTTCTGTCCTTCCTTCCTTCCTTCCTTCCTTCCTTCCTTCCTTCCTTCCTTCCTTCCTTTATCAAATAGGATAAGAAGAGTCCACAATGAGAAAAAAAAGATTTGGTTAGTGTGGGCCCTGCAAATGGAACCACCAGCCATTCTTATACTCTGTGTGTGTGTGTGTGTGTGTGTGTGTGCAGGCACATGCACGCATGCACAGAGAAAAAGAGAATGATGGCTAGATTGATGAACCAGCAAGAATGGTGCCCAGTTTTGACTCATGAAGGAAGAGGCTATCAGTGGCTACTAGTCTTGCTGACTCTGGGTAAACTCCTTTACCAGAGGTGGCCTGCCTGCATACACCAGTTGCTGAGGAGCTTGGGCAGGAGGACGTTTGCACTCCTCCTGCTCATGGGATCCTGTGGGCAGCTGGTTTGCCACTGTGTACTGAATGCTGGACTAGATGGACCTTTGAGTTGATCTGCCATGGTTTTTCTTATGTTCTTGTAACACTGGTAAAAACATTTGCATCAGCTTGTACTGAGGCAGATCCAGTTCTGAAGCTTGCTTAAATCAAGTATTTTGTCAAACAGCAGGAACACCTAGTGCTTCCACCGTTCATATGTTTAGCATGATCAGTGCATGTGCAAAACTTTCCCATTTAAAAAGTTGTGGAAAGATCACATGATTTGCTTTCCATGAATATCTGTCTTGCCTAGATTGCATATTATGCTATGAAAAGGGAAGCACATGTGACCCTTTCCCAGTATCTTTAGCCCAGGTGTCTGCATTAGGCTTCATTCCCACAATAACCTGCACTTATCATCAATTCTGTCATATTTTGCTACATGTTGTTTCCTCCACCCCACACTTTGCACTATAAGTTGTTATAATGAAAATATGATTTATTTGGAATCAAAGAGGTTTAGGAGCAATCTATGTTACACAGCAGGCCTAACTAGAGGAAAGGATTTCTCTGAAAATGTGGTGGAGGTATGGAAATACTGTTAAAAGAAAGAACAAAAAGGACAGAAGATACAGGCAATCTAATGGCATGAGATAGTTGAAGTGACTTTTTGTAATCAGAGTTAAAATTGCTGCCTTATGAAATCTCAGCAGCAAGAACCTCATTTTGTGAGCTAGTTGATGAGGTTTTTTTAACCCTGTTATACTATTTGAGGTTTATGTTGTATGATATTCACCTAGCCATTGTGTTGACCACCCCCATCTTCCTCGAGATGTTATCACTTCTGTGTAACAAAGCAATTTGGCTATCTGGCTGCTGTCTTGTACTCATGAATCAGTGATGTGAGCAGAGAAGCTATTCTAGCTCACCTTCTGTGAAATTTACAGTTCTTCCTTAAAGAAAGAATATTTCTCTTCCGGCAGGGAGGAGAGGTTGAAGTTATCTGGCTGAAGTCCTATCTGATTGTGGTCCCTGCAAAAACCACATAGCACCTAGTGAAATAAAAAAGTTCCACTGGGACAGATGTAAGTTATTTTAGTTTAGGCAAGTGCAGTGGGTCTAGGGGGAGAATTTGGGTGGTACATCTGGGGAGTAAAGGAGTAACCACTTCTCTCTGCATGCTGGAGTTCTAATCTTGATTGCCTCCCCTACAGTTTACTATTGTGAAAAGGAAAACGCCATACAGAACCATGAATTTAACATTACATGTAGCTCAATTCAAAGTAATGAGAATTGCTACACCTTGGAAAAGGATCTAATTCTTTTGACATTTTTCAGAAAGCAGAAAGGTTACAGGGATTCATACAACTCCCCTACTCATCCACATGTACATGAAGAATGCATGTAGAATGCATGTAGAAATCGCAGGAATGGACTTGCTGCCCTGTGTGCCTTCCACTTCAGTGTCTGGCTTGCAGTGCTTCAACAACTGGCATGCATAAGCCCATTCAATACTAGCAGGAAGTAGACTCCATGAAGGCAACAGACTAGCTTGGATAGCTATGTAGGGTTCTGGGGAAATTAGCAAACAAAGGACTCTCCCCCTTCTATTAGCAGAACTCTGCTCACAGGATCACTGGGGCCCATCCAATGCCTGCAACCCTGTTTTCTTTTAAGCTTTGAGATTTCCAATTCCCCTTCCATATATATATATCTATCTGAGAATTATTAAATTATTTTATGTAACCAATATTTCAATGATAAAAATTGTATAATAATTAATTAATTAAATAAATCTAACTTATTTTATTAATTAATTTTACATATTTCAGTCATGGGGTATCTAATTTATTATTGTTTCGGACAGAGATGTTATTGTTTATTGTTGTATTTACAGATTGTTGTGAGCCGTCCAGAAACAAAAGTGATTTTTATTTAGAAAAATCCTAAATAAATAAACTATACTCTGCAGAAAACTGTAGTCAAAACATTGCAAATTCCCTTTACACTGCCTTCCTATTGCTTCATGAACCAAACAAAAGACTCAAATGAAATGGGAGGCGGGGTTCTGAGAAAAAAAGAACAAAGAGCATTCAATAGTCCTTGTGGATTTGTTTTAGTAAATGACTGAGATGTAAGCTAGTCAGAGTTTAGAAACATTAAAAAAGAAATGAAACACTTGTTACTAAAATGCCATGGGCATTTAAAACAACCACTACCAGAACCATGACTACCACCCAAGTTATTTGGACGTCAAATTCATCCTTTCCCCCCAGATTATATCAAAATGTGGTCCCATGGCCTGCCTACAGTAGGAGGAATATACTCCTGCTTCAGACTGCCCTTGTCTGATACAAACATATATTTCTAACCAATTGTATGAGTAAATTCATCATAAAAGTGGAAGAAATAATTAACACCTACAATGACTTCAGGAAAGGTACCTTGATTTGTTTCTTTGAATCACCACTCCAAACTCTCAGCACAATTTTGTCTCTTGATTTTAAAGCAACTCAAATTCCTCTGTCAGCACTGTTAACTTGTCCAATAGCTTTTATAGAATTGTCTGATCCTAGTAGAAATGACAACCAAAGAACTTCTTTTTTCCATATTATTCTCCAAGAAAGTACTCCAGACCAGTCAAGCAAGCAGTACCCCAAATGTTACTAAACACAAATCAACCTATAGACAGATGGCAGCACAATCCCACTGGTACATCCTGATCCGTATGAGACATTCACGATTTTGGCTGGCTCAGAAGAATGGCAGACAGGTGATTAAGCGATACTAGCTGAAGTGGGCATATTCAAATTGCCCAGTAGGTTGTAACTGAATTTCCAAATGCATTTTCGCATGCTGCTTTCCATTTTTAAAATTCTAAAATGGCCAGATGCTAGAATACCTGACAAAACACCTGTGGCCCCGTCAATGCATATATTTATGTCCAATGAGTGTGAGCCATGTGCCTTCTCCATCTGAACTTAGATTTGCAGCAGATATCACAAAAAGGGCCTTCTCTTAATAATACTCTGGTTAATAATAATACTCTTCTTAAGGGCATCTCTTTTATAGTGCTTTGTATTATTTTTGCATGAAGTCTGTCAGTATTTTATGTTTGTGGCTGGATATTTTTATTTAACTTTAACAAAAGATTTTTTCACGATCTTGCGAGCCACCTTGTGGGCATTGTATACAACTAATTAAATGGTTCTAATTTTACTCTTAGTGCAGTGTGTCCAGCACTTCAGAGGACAATCATTGTTGCTTAATGGAAAGGTATTATTGATTTAAAAAAAGACTATTCTGTTGTTATTCCTGTTTGTTGTGGCAATCCATGATTTCAGTGAGAAGGAATAGAAGCTACAAATGGCTAAAGTGGTAACTTATCTTTAATTTGTCACTACTGGTATGACTACAGTACAATATTTAACTTCTTATATTGCCTGTTTTATCCTACTTTCACAGTGATAACATGGCTGCCTTTAGTGAGTCCACAAAGCTAATTACCTGCAAATGCCATCGATAAGGAATCATCTACAGCTTTATCTCTTTTTTTTTTCAAAAGAAAAGAAAGAGTACTTAAAGAACAACAGTAAGTGAAGAGGAAGCAAAATGGTGGATCATCCATCACTGGAGGTTAATACTAGCCGGAGTAAAAAGTGAAGAGCGTTTTTTATCCCTTGCTTTCTTTTTCCAGGATTTTTTTCCTTTTCTTTTTAACCCTACCTTGAAACTAAGGTACAACTTCACTGCACCAGCCCAAGGCTGCTGTAGTTTAAAAAAACCAGCCATGGAACTTTTGAGGGAATGGAGGCTTGATTGATTAGCTCTAACAAAGCTTTCATTCAGCCACAACTGCCTAGAATCTATTATTTTGGTGCCTATTGCTGGTGGGAACACCAGTGATGGAAAATTTAAACCCACAGAGAACTGGATCTGCAATTTCCTAATCTCTGCTAGCCAGTGAACATAAGAGTTAAGGCTTTTATGACTCTTTCTTAAATGTGCAAATATTTAAATTCTGCCTGGTATGTACATAGAATCTTTCCACAGTGAATGGAACTGGAATGTCTTAGGTTGGTCACAACAGTTGTAACAGTCACAAGACCAATCACTGACTAGGCCAAAATCCTAAATTCCTACAAAAGCCTTTTCATTGAAAATACTATGAAATAAAACTTAGGCATCTAAGAAGTTTATTTTTGTTTAGAAACCATGCAAATAATCATAATGCAATTACAAATGGCAGCACTTTTTTCAAGATATAGTAGCAAATTTCTGAATTTGTGATCCTGTTCATAAAATACATCTTTTTTGAAAAATGGTCTCTTTGAATTATTTTTTTTAAAATTACACATTAAGTTAATGTACAGAAATTGAAGATTTTTTCAATGTAAAGAAATTTAGTTTGTCCATGCATGCTTTTCTGTTATGAACAAGCTGAAAACAGATCAAGAATGAAACTGGAGCAAGACAAAATGGTTTTATAGTGAACTTAGAAAATTTTATCCAAAAATTGCTGATTCTCTCATCCATAAGAAAACCTAGACTTCAGAATTTCAAAGGAAAAATTGGTGGGGTCCCACATATCCCTAGATTTATATCAAATCCCATTTATAGAGAAAAATGAAGACAACTTAGACATTCCTGCTTTGCTTCTCCCCTGAAGGTATTTCCAAGTGTTTTGAAAAGGTTATAAAATGTTAGGAATGCATTTTGCAATTCTGTACTAAAAGCTGAAAAAGAAGACAGGCATAATAAATGCTATGGAACTTTGCTATAAATCTGCACCACTTTCGGGGGACATACTAAAGTCCCCCTAAAGTAAATGTATCAAACCCAATCCATCAATTGGAGATCAAGATGGTATTATTAATATTTCAGCTCTTGCCAGTGCATTGCTTTATTGCTCAAGTCTCTAGTCTGCTGACTAAGGAAAGCACAACTCTCAGAATTTAAGGCTTGCTTTGCAATGAATTTTCCACATTCGCACATGGATACTCACACGCACACACTATTTCCTCCACTGTTTTGATGTGAGAACTGAGTGCAGGAGTGCTGGCTGGGGAGATAATGTATTTCAAAATAAATCACTCTTGTGAGAATAAGCAATGATGGGGGAAGAATGAATTTTGCGAACAGCAAACAGCAACAGTTTAGAGCAGTCAAAACAATGAAGCTACCTGACCAGCATTTCAAATCAAAACGAAAGCACTTGATGTGTTGTGAGAAAAGTAAATGGAAGTTCAAAATCAGTTCAGAGGCTTACAAAAGTCACCAGATACAGGTAGGTCACCAGCCTACTATGTTCATGATAAAATGCTTTTAACTTCTTAGAACAAAGCAAGGGCATTCAGTAAGTTGTTGCCTTCAGTATTCTTCTTTTCTTCTATCAAGGAGAAGGCAACTCTGCTGCTGAAAAAAATAGCTTAAGTTCAGTGGGCAACCTTTCTACTGCTATCTCTCCTCCCCTCTCCTCCCCTCTCCTCTCCTCTTCTCTCCTGTGTGGACTAGCGACCTATTCACATTTTGTTGGTGTGCCCTAAGATATTTCTGGTGCTATTTAATCCTATTGATTTCAGTGATTTTTATTGTGAGTTTCCAAAATGAAAGCAAAAACAAACCAAAAGGGGGAAGGGAAACAGACAAATAAAAGTGTTCCATTTTTTCTTAGAAGAAATTTGAATGGATCTATTAGAATAAATACATATACTGTATACTATGTACCTGTTATGTACAGCAAAATGTATTACTATTATTATGGATTATTATGCATAGACTTCAGCAAAGGCAGCCATATATCCATGTCAAAGTCATTTTTCCTTCAGATTTTGTAATATTAGTCTTTAGCTATCAAAACAGTGCAAGATTTTGTATTATGTCCCCAGAATCTGGTGACCAGTTAAAAAGAACATGCATGCCCATCAATACTAAATAACTTCTAGCACAAAGTTTATTTATATTATTACTTCCTCCCTAAAGAAGCAGCAATTGGGCATTGGCAAAAAGTATGAGTAAGAGAAGCATTGTAAGTCTTATGGCTCCAAGAACTGGCTAAGTTAGATAAACTCTCATTGAAAAGACATTTGAAACATTAGGTTTTGCTGAATTAAACATAACCCTGGAGCCCTTAACCTTCTGAAACAGATGTCACTGAAGTAATTCATTGACTGGGCAAGCTAGGCTATTCCAATTAATTATTCCATTCATGCTTAAGATCCAGTATCATATCTATTTATGACTAACAGAATATAACACACACTGCTGCGGTAGGAAAGAACAGTGCTCACTACTAAGCAGAATATGGTCTATGCCTCATGATATTTGTTTTTACACACACAGGCTAGGATGGTGGGGGGCAGGGGGGTAATTCTTAAAAGTATTCTTTCACAAATACATAAAACCCAATAGACAACTGAGCTCTGTAAATGGCACAGAAATAATAGCATAGAGTGATTTGCTTTATTAATATTTTTCAATTGAAGCAATGCAAATATCATGATCCAGAAGTTTGAAGCCAATTAAACTAAATTTCTAAAGCAAGTTACCTTTTATTATGAAGTTGAATTTTTGTCTAATAAAGAAGCTTCAGTGGTTAGAAGGTTAGAAGGTTCTACTGTATGTTTTGTGCAAAAAATAGCAGGAAACATATAAAAAACTCAGGGGTAGGGTTAACCAGAATGATGGTGGGGATGGTGATGGTGATAAATATTGAGAGATTAGACAACAAGAAAAGAAAATCAGAACCCTTTGATTATAATGCCTTCTCTGCTTTTCATCCTTTCTTATTTTGTACTATGTTCTTTCTTATGTTGTATTTATGTTCCTTAACATATACAGATACATCTGCTTTTCATCCTTGTTTTGAAATTTGTCTTATCAGTTTTTTTCCTGAATGTTAAAATTATCCATTTAAAGTCCTCCTGCTAAGGTAATTACCTGACTTTCCAGAATAAACATGATTTATGTGTTATGAAAGAGTTGTGATTTCTGCACAAAACACAATGTTGTAATGTGATTTCTACTGTCTGACTGCTGTATAGTTCAATTTATAGAGACACAATTATTGAAAATTACTGACAATGCTCGATTGTCCATCCAGCATATGATATGGAACTGTCTTTGGGAAATAGCTCACTTGAATATTAGCTGGTTATTTCCTTGAATGGCTGTTATTTGCATAATGCGTTGGGAAAAATTATTATATCAGAAATAGAACTAAATTGCCTGTTACATTCAAAACGTGAGAATAGGTATCTCTCTGCTCACAGAAGGTTCTTTGGATCAGAAGAGGCTTCCAATAGCAGGAGGCAAACTTCTGTGATGCCTCCCCTCTTGGGAGGTGTGGGAGATTACAGGGAGGAGGGGCAATTTCTTGAACAATTGAAAATTGCTTGAACATTGAAAAAAGGACAATTGAAAATTGTCTTTCGAAATGATCTGCTGACAGAGACCTCCACTGAATCATTAAAAAAAAAAAAAAGTCTGGTCAGGGGGAATGCGGCAGACCATCTGCACTGAGTTTTGCGGAAGCTAAGTGGCACACACACACACACACACACACACACATATCTAGTTGAAGTCCTGGCCCAATTCAAGGTGCTGGTTTTGACCTATAAAGCCCTGAACAGCTTGGGACCAGGATACCTGAAGGAACATCTCCTTCTGTATATGCCCTCACACCCCTTAACATCAGCAAGGGAAGCCCTCCTCTGAGAACCGTCCCTGAAGCAGGTAAAAAGGGCCTTAGAGTAGGGCCTTCTCTGCAGTGGCACCCAGATTATAGAAAGTGCTCCCCAGAGAGTTTTGCCTGGTGCAGAGCTTATACACTTTCGGTGCCAGGTCAAAACCTTTTTATTTAACCGGTATTTTAAAAACTAGTATTTAATGCAACAGTTGCCTTCTATTGGTTTATGTATTTATTGCTTGGATTGTTTTAATGTATTTGATTTTATTGATTGTTTTAATGTATTGATTGCGGGCCATCCCAAGATGCCTTACACAGGGGGTGGCATACAAAAGTTTTAAATAAATAAATAAATCCTGTTTTCCTTCTTGTCTTCATACAGTAAACTTCTAATGATATCTTCACAGCCTTCCAATTTGGATGTTGAAGAGAAGGTTATAT
The DNA here is from genome assembly GCF_004798865.1 of Varanus komodoensis. Taxonomy (NCBI): domain Eukaryota; kingdom Metazoa; phylum Chordata; class Lepidosauria; order Squamata; family Varanidae; genus Varanus; species Varanus komodoensis. The sequence goes on from NW_025335761.1 coordinate 5,543,257, forward strand.
CAGACCAATGTCTGGCAGCGTCTGATAAAACCCCACCCCTACCATGAAGCAAGCCTGAGCCTTGTCGTTATATATGGGAGACCAGGCGTCTTTCTTTCAGAGAACTTTGAACATATGGTGAAGAAAATGGTATAACATAAATTTAACTGATAAATACATCTCAATTCAAATGTGCTGGTCCTGAAGTAAAAACATGGTGAAACAAACAATCTATATACTTACCACCGCCTTCAGATGTACCTAAACTGGGAAAGCCAAAAAGCTTTCTGACCCAATAGATTGGAGGCAGGCTGAATTGTGTTTTCTTTTCATAGGCCTTCAAGTGCAAGATAGAGCACAATCTGTACTTTTTAAAAATGCCATTGAAATTTATGGAAAACAGGCACCAGGAGAACACAAGGTTTTAATGGGACTTGTGCAATTTGCATGAACCATGTGTTTTTGGGTGCCAGTTTTGCATAAAATGACACCTGAAAAAAAATGAAGCTTAAATCAACATTTCCCATGCTATTTATGCAAAGAAAACATGTGGAAAATATGTGACCTGTTGTTCTTGATGTGCGTTTAATGCAAAAAGACATTGTTTCTGCAAGACCATGAAACAAAAATCTCTAGCTGCGTGAGATTTCTGCAAATCTCACCAGTCCTGTTAAATCTATGTTTTTATCCACTGTCAATTTCCACATAGTTCACTGGCAGTGTTTTTTTTTTTTTTGAAAGATTAAATACAATTATTTGTTTTGCAGATGGAACTATCTTTACTCATACTGCAACAAGTCAGAATCTGAGGTTGGGGGCCTGAGGAAATCAAACAGATTTCCATTCTCCCCAGATTCCTTGCACATTCCTACAACCACCATCAATCCAAGTAACCATCAAAGATCAGTACATTAATAAATTTCTCAAAGATTTCTTAACTTTCCACAATGTTTCAATCACTTTTCACCCCTCACCCAATGCATGGCCAAAAATGAATGGATTGAACATTTTGGCATAGTGCTAAATGCCAAGCACATTTTTCTTTAAACTATTTTTAATGCTTTAACATGTGGGCTCACTGTTAAAAGATACAGAAGATAAAGCCTTGGAGGCCAGAAGAATGAACCAGGAAGAGATTTCAGGATGAGATGTCTAGCAGTTCTAATTTAGAAGTATCAAAAAATCATTAAACCTTTTGCCTTTTGCCAACAGCATCACTTTCTAGTTATAATTCCATCTAATATATGCTCTGATAGGATTAAAACAAGGACAAAATTCCACTGACTTTGACAGCCCTGTAGGTCTGCATTTTCATTGAGATGGCCTAGGGGGTTCTTCTGGGCAATACAATAATAATAGGCTAGATGTACAGGAGGCAGAATTAAATACCTAGCTCAGCTGTGGTGGAAAGGCAATGAGTGGCAGAGGAGGGAATAGAGAGGATGAAAATGCCAGCTACTTTTGATTCCAATGGTGGCACATCAGATGCATCTTTCTTTTCTTTTCTTTTCTTTTCTTTTCTTTTCTTTTCTTTCTCTAATTAATATTATGGTGACTTTATTTATTTTAATAACATTTCTGTCCCATCTTTCTAGCTGCCAACAGGCCTTCAAGGCAACTTACAATGAAATAAACATAAGATACCATTAAGACACTATATAATTTCAAAATAAATCAGAGGTCAAGAGTGTAAACTGGGATTCAATATTTCTGCCTTAAAATCAACTTTCTCCCTTCATTAGACTCAGTGCCTCATATCTGTGGAAATATTTTCAGATGGGAGTCTGCCAAATATGTATGCAGGTTCACATTAGTTACTATTCAATGGGTAGAATTTTAGTCTATAAAAGAACACTGTAAGGTTCCAACAGTTCCAAGAAATCCCCCCCTTCAATCTGAAAGTGAGGCATATAAACGAAAGTGGAATTCCCATCTGCTCCAGTGGGAGGACATGCCTATGAACTTGATTCTCGGCAGCAACTCCTTAGTCCTAGGGTGCTACCTTGTAGTCCAATGAGTCATAGGCAGATGTTCAAGGCGTATCCATAGGCAGATCCATTCAAGAGATCTCTTTAGGAGTGTTTATAGCTCTTCATAGTCCAAGGGCATTACTTGTTGTACTTCGATTTTTAGGGCTTCTGGAATTGCTTTCCAGCCATGGGACAGTCTTGAATGCTATCCTGTCCTTGACAGTCTGTAACTTGCAGAGTTATTTGAGAAATGTGATTGTGTGGCTAATGTGTTGTACCACTTTGGTTTAACTAAGACTAAATATGGAATTGGGCACTGCTAAATTCTTCTGAACTAATCATCACAACCCTAACCCTGCTCCAAGTTTCAAATCAACCATTTATCGAGGCAAATGGAAACAGCTAGTGCAGTAAAAGGCTACATGCATATGACTACATCCAAGAATGCAGCCTGCAGAACACATGTCACTAGAAGCAGAAACAACAGGGGTATGTGACCTATGGACAAGTACAGATGCTCAGGATGTGGCCCAGCTTTTAGAAGGCCCTTCAGCAGGACTTCCTCAATGGATTTCCTCATCAATGAGTCCACCTTCTCAGCACCATTATCAGGAGCTGTGATTATCTTCTCTCATAATTGTTGCCTCATCCTTCTCACAACAGCTACCGCTTGGCAGCAAAAAGCTAGCAAGTGGGTACATAGTACTTCTCTTTTTCACAACTAGCATTGGCTCAGCCAGAGAGAAAAGTAGCCAAACAGACAGGTTTCAAGGGAGAAGAAAAGAACCAACTCTTGTGAGGCTGATGTCAGTAGACCCTTGGTTGGTGGTGCCCAAGCATTCCTAATCCTCACAGTGCTTTCCCTCACAGGTGGGTTAGAGAATGAAAACAGGATGCCTTGATGCTGCAGCCAATTCTTGTCACCAACTGGTATGTGCCAAATATGACCATACCTTCTTCATGAGGTTGGAGATCTACCTTGTAAGGAAGACAGCCTCAGAAACCTTCACAGTAGTTGGTAGGAGTCAGGAGAAATGGAGTGGGTCCTCAAGGTCAGGAATTGAATGCTGGAGCTCTTTCTGTGTCCTCAGGGAGATTTTCATTATACTTCTATGATCTTCAGATGTTGTCTAGGAATCACAGGGATGCTCTGCTATTGTTCAATCCTAGACAAGTCTACTCTGAGGTAAAATAAATCATGTTGTACTCAGTGGGACATGATCTTATGTAAATATGTATAAAATTGCAGTTTAAAATAGTTTATTTGTGTTATCTTTATAAATGTCCCTGAAAGTTCTGATGAAGAGCAGTGTAGCAATTCTTGAAATGTAATAATTTATAAGATGCATTTCTAACAGAGAGAAGAATTTCAGTGGATCTATGAAGAAATATAATGTATTGCGTATTGTATAACATTTACTGCGTGTAAATGTTATACAATACTAATTAGGATTAGAATTACAATACTGATTAGGATTAGAATTAAGATTAAATTTCCCCTTTTTTGCAAGAAACCCAAGTTGTTCTCCAATTCATTTTAGCCTTGCGACAGCAACACTGTATGTGGGTTGGGCTGAAAGTAACTGTCTGGCCCAAAGCCACTCAACAAGCTTTGAAGTAAATTCAGACTAGTACTGTGATCATCAAGTTTCCTCTTCTAACACTAACTACCACACCACACTGGCTCTCTGAGTAGGCCTATGATTCTGTTTTCTTACTGTCAAACACCTATATAGTATTTGCTTAGTGAGTTCTGGAGGAGGAGAGAGAGAATATCTTTGAATATTGTTAGATGGGGTCAGGATCAGGTAAATTCAGTTCTGATTGGCTGGGGATTCTAGCTAGGTGAAAATGAGAACCTAAGAAATTGCAATTAAGGTGTGTTGCAGGAAAAGGAAATCCTCACAGGACCTAAATAAGGGCATGAGCTCATAAGAAATACTATTCCTTGGCTATTACCCAGCAATAAATATGAACCATGGTAGCCCTACTTCCATTAGAAACTGCATATTTTAAATTAAAAAATAAAAATAAAAACCTATCAAGAAAGCACAAGTAATTTCCTTCAAAGGCTAGGAAAAACCATGATCAAATCTGTAGATAAGGGGAAAGCCATTACATAATAATTACCACCACTACCTAACTATGCAGAAATGTGAAACTTTAAGGCAGACCTTAGTTGGCTTTGACACTTTGGTGCACAGATTTCATATTTTCCTGCACAAATTAGTAGGCAGACAAAACTGATCAAAAAGGAACAAGATAAATTATACATTTGTAAGAGCCTCACCCAGCAGTCCTGCTAGATAAATTGGCCACCCAGCAAGCATGCTGAAACATGGAAAAGATTAGATAAAGTCTCTCAATCAACTTGTGGAGTAAGTGGGATGATGAAGCACTTACATTAGTGAGCACTTGCAGAATTCTTCAGAATGAATGGAATGGATAATGACCAACATTTGCATTGCTGGCTGTTAATATTTTAATATTTCTTCATCTTACTCTATAGAGAGAGATAAACTGTATGAAATGATGTTATGCAGATGAAAAATCACTGCAGGATATCATTCATTCATGCTCATTTAAGAGCTTTATCTGGCAGCCATTGTGATGCTGCTTCTAGAATGCTAATATTGACATAACATCTGTGGATTGGCAATAATGTGTATTGTTCTGATTAAACAACATTTGTGGGTTAATATATAATACTATACAGTAGGACAGACACAGACAGTAGGTGGAAATCAGAAGTGTGGTCTTCTGAGGGTATCTTCTGAGGGTGTTGGATGTGTGTGAAAACCCAATGGATTCTTCTGACTTAGCCCTGTGAATTTCATTTCAAACATGATAAAATTACCCATAAAGAGATGACACTTATTTTGTGCTAAATAATAGGCAAACACTTTACAAGGCCAAAATGCTTTGTGTAACTATTAAATCTCTGCTTTCGATTAGGTAAGAGAAATTCTATATGTATGAAAAGCTGTATGTATATTTTACTGAATAGCATGACATACCCACACGGAGCAAAAACTTATTAGAAGAAGCTCTCCTGCTTTGGTTGGAATAGGAGAGGAAGTGAAAGGAATAAGTCTGTAGTGTGAGAACTTCTCTCCACAGTAAGAAAACTCATCTCATAAGCAAACAGTATACCCATACTCATTGATCTTTGAGCTAGTGTGACAAATGTATTTGACGATATAGATTTTAGTCTATACATTACATATCAACGAGCTAAAAGGCTACCAGTGGCCACAAAATCAGTTGTTACTGATATACCAGCTTGAGCCCTATTGTTAGAGTCTCTCAGTCCCAAACTCCAGTTACCATTACATAAGGAATTCATTCTAACTGATTTTGCAAGATTATATTTTATTTTATTTCTTCTATTCAGATCTCTTGAATCCACAGACTCAGGCTGACACAGCCACATTTTTTCATGCAAAGATTTCTTCATCTCAAGATCTGGCAATGCATTTGATGGAACAAAAGCAAACCTGATAAAGTACCAAATGAGACACTTCAGGCTTTTCAAGATGTGTGCGCACTGAGTGCTTTTAAAAACGAACACAAATGTAGTTTAGGATGAAATCCAATGGTCCTCTGAATTGGGAGAATATGGACATTCTGTGCAAAGAAGCAGGAGTAAGGAGGTCATGTTGCAAAGCAGCTAGAACATCAGTCAGAGAGCAAAGGAAGTTGAATGCAGTATACCTTGGAGGCACCATTTTATCCTTTTGACAGTCCTGGGGGGTAAGGTTGGGCTGAGAGTCAGTGACTGCTGAAAATCACCCTGTGAGCTTCATGGCTGAGTGGAGATGAGAACCCAGATCTCCCAGCTCCCCAGTTCAACACTCTATTTATTTATTTTATTTATTTAAAACATTTCTATGCTGTCCCCATTGCAACAAAGCCTCGGGGTGGCTCACAACATCCATAAAATAAACATAAAAATACAATCAATAATTTAAAAACTGGTACCATCTTGGCTATATATTAAAATCTATAAATACAATAATAATAAATTAACAGTTAAAATAACTTCTAAATAAAAAGCCTCTAACCACCATGCTACACCGTCTCTCATGTGATCCATGTCATGTAACCATTAAGCCTGATTCTTGCAACATGGGGATTGCAAATGGTGCTCATCTCAGGCCAAATTTGCACTCATACTGCAACTACCACTCATTTTTCATGAATGGGAAATTTGAGCAAATCCCTTGAAATTTCCCATAGATTAAAGTGGGGCCAATTAAGAAACACGTGCAAATCGAAAGCAAATGTGCACAAAGATAGTTGTGCAAACTGAACATGAACATGTGCTTACAAGCATTTTGGGCAGATACACACTTGCATTCAGGGTTGCAAACGGTAGCATCACAGGTTTTGTGAGCAGAAGAGCATTCTCATAGTTCTCTCCAGCAATTTCTGTGTAGATTCGCTCAAACAACTTGTAGGTCCTGGAAACTCAGTTAGTGCAAAATATGATCCCTAAGGTACTGACTAGAAGATACTGTCAGTATTGGACAATCTCCACTGGCTTCTACTTTTAAAACAATTCTTTTGATTCTATTATCATTGGTTTCATTGTATTTATGGTTGTTAAGTATGTCAATCTGAGAGCATCAATTATAGGTCACTCATAAACTGAATAAAGCAAACAAAAACCATGTGTTCTGAAAATTATTTGAATTATTATTTGTAAGTCACCTTGAATAAAAGAGAGAGAAAGAATGAGAGAGAGAGAGAGAGAGAGAGAGAGAGAGAGAGAGAGAGAGAGAGAGACAGAGAATGGAAGCTGACAAATATCCTAAATAAATATATTTTCATGCCTTTTGGATTATTCATATTCCTTAGGGCTGCCTCATGAGTTACAAATTATATATGGACATGTAAAGTTGTACTATTCATGCTCAGAGTGTGGGTATTTTGAGGTACATTTTTTTCTTACAGATGTAAGAACCAATTATCTTCAGTCAATTGCTTGGTGCTCAGCTGTATATAATGTACAAGTGGCTGATAGTGACTGCAATTAGATTACTTTATATATGCAATTTAAATTTTAAGGCACAGTCTTCTGCAGACAGAAGTCCCACAGCTCCTACTGTTCCCTAGTCACCCCCTTGTTGGTTGGCACTGGGAGTTTTAGGACCCTTTTTCTGTCAAAACATGCATAGAATTGTGTCCTTATTCTTGCAGTAACTATATCTAAGGATAGATGCTCCCAACCTCATATTTTCAGCTTTGAAGTTGACCTACATGAGTATACCTACAGGATGACTGAATTAATCATACATGAGACATGGGTTTCCTTTCATGTATACAACTGTTCCCTCAAGAACACCACTTTTTTAGATAAGCAAATGCAAAACTGACCTCTTTGTGATATTTTACACAATCATCCCATGCACACTCCAGTAGACAACGCATTAAAAACATGAGCCTGAGAACCAGCTCCAAGTATCTTGCAGATTATTATTATTATTATTATTATTATTATTATTATTATTATTATTA
>NW_025335761.1:5550825-5624488 GCF_004798865.1 Varanus komodoensis
ATACAATAGAACATAATAAATTACCATTAAATACAAAAATATAAAAATACACTGAGTTACAAATATAAAATTAAAATTATCAGTATAAAATAAGTAAATAAAAATATAGGAGGAGAAAAGAGAAGGAAGAAGAAGTTGCCCTGGCCAGATCATATGTTTTAACAATTAAAATGATGTTTAAATAAAAAGGTCTTTACCTGGTGCCGAAAAACCAGTAACGACGGTGCCAGGCGGACCTCTTTGGGGAGTGAATTCCATAGGTTCCATAAGTATCTTGCAGTTTGAACTTATAGTTTTGTGACAGCTGCGGTGACTCACACAGCATGTTCATAAAGGCTACCAACCTCGACAAGTGGGGCAACAGAATTCAGTGGAAGGAAACAAACACGTAAGAGGAGTCATGCTGGATCAGACCAAGGATCTAACTGCTCAGGCTTTCTGTTCATGCAGTGGCCAAACAATTGTCCATGGAAGCCAACCAGCAGAGCAACAGTACCCTCTCATCCATGTTCCCCAGAAACTAATGTACAGAAACATGTTACTTCTGATGTCATACATAGCACAGGGCCATCAGAACTAGTACCCACTGATACCCTTTTGCTCCATGAACTTTTCCGAATCTTTTAAAGCCAGCCATGCTGGTGGCCATCAGTACATATCATGGAAGGAAATCCATGAATTGACCATGAGCCATTTGAAGAAATGCCTCATGAGATGACTCTGGTTTCTAGCAATATGAAAGAGGGAGAAAGGGGTCTTCGTGCCTACTTTCTCCTTATCATGCACAATTTTATACACCTATATCCTGTCTCCCTTATTCACAATCTTGGAAAATGTAATCTTTCTTCATATATAAGCCCTTAATGGCTTGGGACCTAGTTATCTAAAGGAGCACTTGCATCCATATATGCCCTCCCACCCCCTGAGATCGGCAGGGGAGGCCCTTCTCCGGGAGCCCTCTGTGAGGGATATTAGGAGGGTGAGTATCCGGAGGAGGGCCTTCTCTGCGGTGGTGCCCCAGCTATGGAATGCGCTCTCCAGAGAGGTCCGCCTGGCGCCATTGTTATTTGTTTTTCAGCACCAGGCCAAGACCTTTTTATTTAAACAATATTTTAATTGTTAATCAGTTGTTTTATTTAGTGGTTTGAAATTATGGCTGAGATACTCCAAACTTTTAATGTTATTCTATTCTTTGTTTATTTACCGTATTTTTTGCTCTATAAGACACACTTTTTCCCCCCTTAAAAGTAAGGGGAAATGTCTGTGCATCCTATAGAGTAAATGTGTGTGTGCCCAACGCCTGGGACGCTGCCGGCTGCCTGTACCGCATGGAACCACCTGGTCAGCACGTGCTCGGTGCACCCTGCTCCACCCCCCCCCCGTCTGGCGCAGGTGAGAGCTGTGCCGCGCAGGGGGAGGCATGTGGAGGAGGAGGAGATGTGGCCTTTAACCTGCTGGCCGCACGGAGAGTACGGAGAGACGGACTGCTCACTCCCACCGCCCGGGAAGACCTGCCGCTGCTGCAGCCGCCACCGCCGTGCCACCCGGAAGACCATCGCCGGCATGCTGCCGGCTGCCTGCACCATATGGCACTACCTGGCCGGCACGCACTCAGGGGAGAGGTGGGAGGAGGAGGAGCTGCGGGCTTTAACCCACTGGCCACATGGAGAGACAGACTGCTCACCACCACTGCCCGGGAACTGCTCACCCCCACCGCCTGGGAAGACCTGCAGCCACTGCTGCGCCACCCAGAAGACCACCGCCGGCACGCTGCCGGCCCCGCATGGCACCACCTGGCCGGCAAGCACTCAGCACACCCTGCTCCGCTCCCCTCCTCCAGCACAGGTGAGAGCTGTTAATCACAGGTTGGTGTGTGTTTTCAAATGGCAACCCGTCTTTTAATGAAGCCCATGGGGAAGTGATGGGAAATGTGCCTGTGATTATCAGGAAGCTTTCCATGGATCAGTTATCTGTTAGTTGATCAGACACACTTTTTTTAGGATCAGTGGATATTTGAACATCATTACCTTCGTGTATGAAGTTTATTCTTCAAAGGCTGCTTAGTCCGCTGTGTGTTTGATTTACTGTACAATATCTCATTTTTTGTCAGAAGTTTTTTTCTATTATTTACTAGTAGGGCAGCGTGGACACTACTGGCTTTTTTAGATTTGTTATTGAATTGTCTGCAGCAGCTCTTGTATAACTGGTGTAGATTGTGGATTCCTTCAATAATTACACTACTGACTAAGAAAGTGATGTCAGTGATTGTGAACAACAGAGCTTCATAAATTCTGACTCTAGTGATGATGAGTTCTATGGGTTCAATGAAAACTAGAAGAGTACTCGAACTTTAAAATCTCTCTTTTGTTAATGACAGTGATGATGGTTCTTAATACCACTGTTGACTGCTGTTCACTTTACAAGGTTGAAATACAGTATTACTGTATTCTGTTATAGTTTATTAAATAGTTGAGTAAACCATTTGATTCAGAATATTTTTTTTCTTGTTTTCCTCCTCTAAAAACTAGGTGCGTCTTATGGTCAGGTGCATCTTATAGAGCAAAAAATACGGTATTTTCTTTGTAAGCCGCCCCGAGGAAGCACATGGCCTTCATGCAGAAACATTCTTGGCACCTTGCATGGAAAACAAAGAAGAACTTCCATTTAAAACCTTGAAAGACAAACAAATGCGCTGGCTAAATATAATATAGTTCCATATGTTTACATCTATATCCCAGTGAAATTGCAGGCCTGAATTTACTAACAAGAAAAAAGTTTGTGCTTAGGGTCACAGCGGCCCTAGCCATATATATAGTATGTATATATATATAGGCATCAGCTTGGTTCCAGGGTGCCCATGAGTTCAACTCTTTATAAACCATGAGTTTATAGAAGACAGTCGTCTCTCTGAAGGACTGTTTAACTTGAAGATAAAGATCCATAAGGATGTAGATTTGCTAGGGTTTTGAAGCTGTCTGCTTAGTGCCTGGATTCGAAGGTACCAACATTCTGTCGAGATGTGTTTTATTTCAACGTAGCATAATAAAAAGGATGTGAGTCTTTGTAGAATACCAGAGTTCCAGGCTTCTAGACTTCTAGAAACCTAGATTCCTGAAACTGCATGGGCATAGTGAGGAAATGTAAGAGCTACATGCCTCCTTTGTGAGGCTGGTGTGAGACTTGTTCCACAGGAGAAAGAAATGGGTCCACCAATGCCTATCTCTGACTTCACTTTAACTATGTCTACATAATGTGTTCAACTCTGACAACTGAATAAATTTCTTACAGCATGCACTGCACAAAGTCAAGTGCAAAGCCAGGTCTGATTTCCAGTTTAAAATGTAGCAATTCCTTCTAACTCTGCATCCATGTATAAGCATATGCCAGCATTATGCAATTGGGCATATTTTCTTGTTGATGCATTTCTGCCTTTGTGACAGTAGCTAAGTGGCCACCTTACTTGGTGTGGAGTGCGGCACACAATAAAAATGGCAGTACAATGGTAAGGGAAGGAGGAAGGAGGCCTCTGGGGCTTCTGATATTTCTTTTCTTCCAATACTCCCCCCATTTCTTAAAAAAGATATTTCAGAAGTTAAACATTCCACACAAAAGATAGAACAGGTAGCATATGACAGCTCCCTTTCTCAAAACCACGGCCATTATGAGGAGACTCAAAGGGGTTATGTTGGCAGCATACAGGTACGTGAGGGGGTGTCACAAAGAGATGGGTAGGGACCTGTTCTCCCCTGCAGAGGAGGGCAGGACAGGCTCCAACGGAGCAAAGCTCAGGGAACTAATGTTCCATTTAGATGCCAGGAAGCACTTCCTGACAGTTAGGACCCCGAGGGTGTGGAATGGGCTTCCACGAGAGGTCGTTGAGGCCCCATCGGTGTGGGTGTTCAAGGATAGGCTGGACATGCACATGGCAGGCATGTTGTGAGTGGAGCCGGCTGGTGCCGGAGGTCAGACTAGATGTCCCGGGAGGCCCCTTCTGAGTCTCTCTGTTTCTATGTTTCTATGTTTTAAATCACATATGTATGTTAAAACAAGATAGAATTGACTTTCACATACAAAATTGACATAGGCCTCACATAAACAGATCCATCAGTCCTCATTCCCGGATACACTGATTTTATCAAGACGTTCTTCTAAATACTAATTTGTGTTTCAAAAGCTTCCCTTTCCCCTGGATAAAGACATTAAATAATGGAGCTGGGGGTCAGACTAGATGGCCCTGGAGACCCCTTCTGACTCACTCTGTTTCTATGTTTCTATGATAAGACTTAAGTATTGCAGCCATTTTTTGGGTGCCAGTAAGAACGTGAGAAAAAGAGCCCTGCTGAATCAGACTAAGGTCATTCTAATCAAGCTTTCTGTTCACACAGTGACCAACCAGCTGCTCATGAGAAACCCACTAGTAGGACTTGAGAGCAACAGCACCCTTCCTCCCATGTTCCCCAGCAACTCAAACGAAATACCTCAATGCATGGCAGTTTCAAGCACCTTAAAGACCACCTTATCCCAGTTTCCGGAATGTAGAAAGCATTGTCAATGATGCATCCTCATATTTGGAAGTGTTACTAGATGCATCCTGTGTGCATGAAAGAAACACTGCCAGGGAAATAATGCAACTGATTAAGCTTCCCCCTGACCTTTTTCATTACCAATGAGATACTGAAGAGGCAACTCTGATTCAGGACTTCCAAAGAGAAACCAAAACTGCATAGCAAATTAATGCATGTGTCATGCCGAGATCAGGTACAGCACATTTCCTTTATTTTTTTTCTTTGAAAGAAGAAAATCAAAATTATTCCTTAGAGAGAGTTTTTATATCCAAAGTGTAATACAATGTATTGCATTGAGCAATACAATGTCCATATGCAACTTTGATTTCTCCTCCCTATTCATTCCTGCATTTGTTCTCAGTTTCTGTTTCCCCTCTCTCTCTCTCTCTCTCTCTCTCTCTCTCTCTCTCAATCTCAATCTCAATCTCAATCTCAATCTCAATCTCAATCTCAATCTCAATCTCTCTCTGCCTTGTAGATTTTAGGTGAGTGCCAAGGATAAAATTAAGAAACATTAAGCCCTTTCATTTTTGTTATAATTTTAAAATACTCAGTTCAGGTTGGATCATGCCTCTTAATATTAACAGAGGCAGCTTCCTGAACTGGTGTGATGCTGTTTGTGCCCACTGCTTGGCTCAGGATCTGATATGGCTCACTTGCATGAAGTACTGTTCTAATGCACAAGTTGATGGGATGAGGCCATCTGAGGGGTGGTTGACTCGTTTTTGTATGTCAGCTAATTTTCCACTTCTTGACTGCTCAAGGGATTGATGGCAAGCAATGACCTGATTCTGACATTTGATTAGGCAACATCTGGAGATATGGAAGGGCTTATAAGTGGTTTTAAATGTGTGATGACAAGTCAGCACCACTTGACACTGCAGTTCTCTAAGAATGAGCATGCATGTATGAAGAAGCCCAATTTTCTGATGACACGGTGATGAAAAACTCAATTAGGTAGCAAAGTGCTGAACATTTCTTTGTTAAGGTATCAGCTGGAATAAGTAGATGACAAATAGTTTTTATACATCAGGCCTTAGCAGTAATTGGAAATAAACAACAGATGCATATTGGCCATTTTGAGATATTTCCTAGCTATTGTTTTGCAAGGAAAGACTGTTTTGTTTTGAAATAGCTTTGTATGTTTCAAAAGTGTATTTCTATGAATAATACCATGGTTCCCTCAGTGAAGATTAAAGCCTGGTTAAATGAATATACCAATAAGAATAGCACAATGCCACAGTTGTCTTGTGGATAATTTTAATTTTGGGATACCAAAACAAGGTGTGAAATTCATTGCTAAGTAATGAGACCCTATTACTTCATTGTTTTGTCTGTCAAGGCAATACGATTCTCTTAGTAAGTATTTAAATGCATGCAAGTTTTCCCCCTTTTTGCCTCAACAATACAGATGCAGAAATAGATCCATTGAAAGAGTCAAGAATAAAGCATTGGATGATGTATAAATTAATGAGGTCCTGCACATGCAATTTTTAAAAATAAGTATCCTGCACCACCCCCCTGGATTAATCCTGTCATATCCCACATCAATTAGAGTTCAAAGATACTTTCTAGACTTGCCATTTCAAATTTTAGCTGGGGTGCGGGAAGAAAATTTATTTTGATCTTTTCTCCCTGAGATGGATCCCGGGGTGGGGGCAGGGATGAATGCTAAATGTGAAGGAGATCAGATGAGTACCTCAGGTTTTCAGAGCTTTTCAGAAGGGCTCATCTCATGTGGAGTCAGCTGTTGCTTCCTTTGATTGCTTTCAATATTTGTTCTATGCGTATACACTTTTTAATGGTGTACAAAGCCCATTTAAGCCTTTGGTAGTAGATTCTTTATTTTTATTTTAACTACTAGTGAAATATGATTCCTCGCCTTTCCTGGTTCATTTGTTCAACCCACTTTTCTGCTTTCAGAAGGAAGTTCTTTAATCATGGTGTTCACAGTGTGAAAGATATCAAAATATCGCTACTTGTACGGTTCAAATTATGACTTTACGTCTCCTTCAACAGAAAAAAATCAGAATTGTCAAAATATTATTAGTTTCACTTGAACTGCGTATGAGCCTTTTATCTCTAAAGGTGATAGAAACCTGGAGTTCTTTAGTGTGCTAAAGATGATGGAGGGTTGTGTTGGATATTGATGTGAAGGGCATTCTGTCAAGAGCAAAGAGCTTCCAATGATTTTGCAGTGTGGTGTATCAAAGTCAATACTGGAGTCCAAATTCCAGTTTCAATGAAAACGATTTGTACATGGACCACGCTTACTAACTTAAGTCTCAGTGATTCTAGTTTGTCTACTCTGAGCATGACTATCAGGCCAACCTTAATTGTTGTGTCAGAATACTCTGAGATTGGAGCATCTGATATATCTAGGGATCCCTTGGCTCTTACCTCGGTCATGGGGACAGAACTAAAGAAGGAGTAATGTTTGTCTCCTTTCTGCCTGCTTCCTTCCCTGGGTTCTACTATTTCTAGTATTTATACCAGTCACTTGGGCCAACATAACATTTCCCCTATTATGGGGCCTGCTCAGGGACTATGATAGGGGCATGTTCAGAAACATCCAAGGGTTTTGGATGATGCACATGATACACTCCCAATCTGTCCCTCTTTCCCCTCTCCCAACAAAGTGATCCAAGATTTTCGTCCCATGCCGGGACTCTTTCTCAAGCTTCAGAGTGGGAATTGCAATGTTTCCAGGAACCTCTGGGATGCTTCCAGGGCCATAGGATTGCCGCCTAAGCTTTAATCTAAGCTGATGAGATGTTCAGTAGGTTTCAAATGGACAACAACTTTTTAGAACTGAATTGTAAAAGGCAATTAATGGGCTAAAATTCTAATTAATACCCCCGACACACACTGTTTTTTTGTTGTTGTTAGTCGTGAAGTCGTGTCTGACCCATCGTGACCCCATGGACAACATTCCTCCAGGACTTTCTGTCCTCCATCATCCCCCAGAGTCCACTCAAGCTCACACCAACTGCTTCAATGATTCCATCTAGCCACCTCATCCTCTGCCGTCCCCTTCTTCTTTTGCCATCTATTGTTCCCAGCATTAGACTCTTCTCCAGGGAGTCCTTCCTTCTCATTAGGTGGCCAAAGTATTTGAGTTTCATCTTCAGTATCTGGCCTTCTAAAGAGCAGTCAGGGTTGATCTCCTCTAGGACTGACTGGTTTAATCGCCTTGCAGTCCAAGGGACTCGCAGGAGTCTCCTCCAGCACCACAATTCAAAGGCCTCAATCCTTTGGCGCCCAGCCTTCCTTGTGATCCAGCTTTCACAGCCATACATTGCAACTGGGAAAACCGTAGCCTTGACTACACGCACTTTTGTTGGCAGGGTGATGTCTCTGCTTTTTAGTATGCTATCTAGATTTGCCATAGCTTTCCTCCCCAGGAGCAAGCGTCTTTTAATTTCGAGGCTGCAATCCCCATCTGCGGTGATCTTAGAGCCCAGGAAAATAAAATCTGTCACTACCAGAGTGTAGCACTTTTACTGCATCAACTTTTAGGATTTTGAACAGCTCAGCTGGAATACTGTCACTTCTGCTAGCTTTGTTGTTGCTCAGACTTCCTAAGACCCATTTGACTTCACATTCCAGGATGTCTGGCTCGAGGTCAGTGACCATCCCATTGTGGTTATCAGGGATGTTAAGCTCTTTCTTGTATAGTTCCTCTGTGTAATCTTGCCATCTCTTCTTAATCTCTTCTGCCTCTGTTAGGTCCCTGCCATTTTGGTCCTTTATCATGTCCATCTTTGCATGAAACGTTCCCTTCATATCTCCAATTTTCTTGAAGAGATCTCTGGTCCTCCCTGTTCTATTGTTTTCTTCTATTCCTTTGCACTGTTCATTTAAGAAGACATTCTTATCTCTTCTAGCTATTCTCTGGAATTCTGCATTCAGTTGGGGGTATCTTTCACTTTCTCCCTTTCCGTTCCTTTCACTTCCCTTCTTTCCTCAGCTCTTTGTAAAGCTTCCTCAGACAGCCATTTTGCTTTCTTGCATTTCTTTTTCTTTCGGATGGTTTTACTTGCTACCTCTTGTACAATGTTGTGAACCTCTGTCCATAGTTCTTCAGGCACTCTGCCTATCAGATCTAATTCCTTAAATCTATTTGTCACCTCTACTGTATATTCATCAGGAATATGATTTAGGTCATACCTGAGTGGCCTAGTGCTTTTCCTACTTTCTTCAACTTAAGCCTAAATTTTGCAACCAGAAGCTCATGATCTGAGCCAGAGTCAGCTCCTAGTCTAGTTTTTGCTGACTGTATAGAGCTTCTCCATCTTTGGCTGCAGAGCACATAGTCAGTCTGATTTCTGTGTTGACCGTCTGGTGATGTCCATGTGTAGAGTCATCTCTTGGGTTGTTGGAAAAGAGTGTTTGCTATGACCGTCATATTCTCTTGACAAAATTCTACCAGCCTGTGCCCTGCTTCATTTTGTACTCCAAGGCCAAACTTGCCTGTTATTCCATTAATCTTTTGGCTTCCTACTTTAGCATTCCAATCCCCCATGATAATATGGACATCATTTTTTGGTGTTAATTCTAGAAGGTGTTTTAGGCCTTCATAGAACTGGTCAACTTCAGCCTCTTCAGCACCAGTGGTTGGGGCATAGACTTGGACTACTGTGATGTTGAATGGCTTGCCTTGGATTCGAACTGAGATCATCCTGTCATTTTGGAGATTGTATCCCAGTACTGCTTTTCCTACTCTTTGATTGACTATGAAGGCTTTCTTCTGAGGGATACTTGCCTGCAGTAGTATACCTGATGGTCATCTGAATTAATTTCACCCATTCCTGTCCTTTTTAGTTCACTGATTCCTAAGATGTCGATGTTCAGTCTTGTCATCTCTTGTTTGAGCACATCCAGCTTGCCTTGATTCATGAATCTTACATTCCAGGTTCCTATGGAGTATAGATCTTTGCAGCATCGGACTCTCCTTTCACCACCAGATACATCGGCAACTGAGTGTCCTTTCGGCTTTGACCCAGTCGCTTCATTCTTTCTGGTGCTACTAGTACTAGCCCTCCTCTCTTCCCTAGTAGCATATTGGACACCTTCCGACCTGAGGGGCTCATCTTCCGGCATCATATCTCCTTGCTTTTTGGTACTGTCCATGGGGTTTTCATGGCAATGGTACTGCAATGGGTTGCCATTTCCTTCTCCATTGGATCACGTTTTGTCAGAGCTCTCTGCTATGACCTGTCCATCTTGGGTGGCCTAGCGTGGCATAGCTCATAGCTTCATTGAGCTATGCAAGCCCCTTCACCACAACAAGGCAGTGATCCATGAAGGAGAACACTAGTTTGGATACCTGTTAAACTGTGATATTGGAGCATTTCCTTATGCTTCAAATCTTCTGGGTGAGCTCCTTTGTGTCTAGGCCTTGAACTAGTTGTCTCCTCTCTCTAGCCCTTCCCACTGTGTCAAGGAAATTTCATCTCCATCACCACATGGCTCCTTACTCAATGTCTTTTACAAGTTCATGCACTGAACTGAACAATCAGTGGCAATAATTTAATCATCTATTAGAATTTAGTATTTTACTAGGCTGCATGTTTTAGTTTGATTGCTGCTCATAATTTAATATTGTCAGTTTCCTTGTTGGTCCATTATTATTTATGTTTTATGCTGACTAATGAAAGCAGCTTGAAAGACTTAACAGAGAAGCTTGATGAATATTATCTTCTGTCTAAGCATGCATAGAATTATACCCCCAAAAGCTGTTATCCTGGAAGTATGCCCAGTAGAAGTCAGTACAGATGTTCCTGCATAAATGCACATAGGGTTGCAGTGTGACCAGACCTGACCAGACCAGACCAGGCTAAAACCATTACTGCCAGCCTCACAGCTTTGAACCTGTGGCGACAGACAGGCCTGGGGTAAAGCATCTGCTGAGTCTCACAACATTGCTAGGTAGATTTGAAAGTACCCTTTCATTTGCTAAGGAACTACAGAATGTTCACCAAGTTGACTCTTCTATCTTTTCCCTCTCCACCTGATTCTTTTATTTATTAATAACAGTGGGTAGGGGAAAGGTGGTCAATTAGTGCGTACTCCATCCAAGTGATTCCCTCCCTCAAGTTCCCCTTGTCAAAATTACATATCTTTCTCAACATTTAACTTTTCCTATATTCTCACAAATCATGTTCCACTGTACAAGACTCTAACATTCACCTTGAATATAGATTTCTACAACATTCAATTGCAATTATAGATAATTCTTACTTTCCCATTAACACTAAGATACTATCTGTGTAGTAACTAACTTATGCTACCTTTACTGTCATTTACTGCATACATTGAAGTCTTTTTTGCATTTATTCTCACTATGAAAGATGGCAGCATTTGAACCAGATGCTAAAAGATAAAAGTATTATTGATAACTGATCAACCAATACAATATCTGCAGGGAAGCTTTCTTCCTTTACTGAATAGCTTGTTATCTTTAGGAACTGGGCATAATGATTAAATTCAGTTACAAATGTATAGTCAAAAATGATTTGCAAAGTATAAAAGAACAGGTTGTAAGTCAGTATAAGAAGCCGAACACACATTTTTAAAGCTGCTAATGCTTTCTTTCATTTGCATATAGTGATCCATGAAGGAACTAGATCATTATTTTGTTAAAGAAATTACAGGCATGGGAGGGCATTTGTGATCAGGCCCAGAGTGGATCTAGTATAGAGGGTTAGGCAGAGGCTGAAGAGTCCCTAGACCTGAGAGCCTTGCCTGCTTGCTTGCCTTCAGGAAACATTTAGACTTGACAAGGTTGCAAACAAGTGAGTCAATCACAGGGAATATTCCTGCAGGAGGAGCTGTGGACTTAAGTTATACCACGAATTAGGACTGCACTCTTGCATGCACCCTCCTGTCTCTGCTGCTGCCTGTTCCCTGGCTCTGTGGTCAAGACAAAAGCATCCCAAGTTGTGGGACATATGCTATAAATTTGTTGCATTTTGAACTAGAGAAAAAGAATAATTTATACTAAGGATTCTTTTCCCAGGACAGGGCATTTGCTGCTTATGTTTAAATCTTGTCAATCCAGGGTGACTATGGCTTTCAAACTGGGTTGATTTATTAGTTTTTAAATGCTGCTATTTTAAGTTGATGCTTCTACTGTTTTTATTCTTGCTTCTTTTTTGGAACTGATATATTTTCTTGCTTCTTGGTTACATACACACATGTTTAAGATGTCATCAATAAATGCTGGCCAGGGTGATCCTATGATACCTAGATGCTATCTAGAGAACCATAAGACTTTTTTGAATTTCCATTTCTGATGCTGGAAAGAGCTCTGTCCTCATTGACAGGGATCTGTTCTTGGATTCCCATTCTTCACTCCCCAGCCAATGTGGAAAAAACGAGGCTACCTGCTTGACCTAAGCTGCCGAGAAGGGGTAAAGGGGGTGTTATGAGCTTAGGAAGGGCAAGGGACTGAATCCAACTTCTCTCTCTCTCCGTCCACCCTGAACTAGCCACGTAGATGACCTGCAAGGTACAAAGCTGGAAGGCAAGGATCACCTCTACATTCCTTCTACAAATGTAAAAGCTGATGGGTATCTCTACTGGACTGTTCATAATGCTGGGAAAAATTGACAGCAAAAGAAGAAGGGGATGGCAGAGGATGAGGTGGCTAGATGGAGTCTCTGAAGCAGTCAGCGTGAGCTTCAGTGGACTCCGGGGGATGGTGGAGGACAGGAAGGCCTGGAGGAGTGTTGTCCATGGGGCCGCGATGGGTCAGACACAACTTCACGACTAACAACAACAACGACAACAACTGGACTGCAATTGGGACAGCATCACCAGTGGATCCTAAGTAAACTGTAAAATATCCTGAACCTCGATGGCGACATGCTTGCCAGATAAGATTGGCTGCTACTTCTCTGGGCAAGCAATTTAGCTTATTCCCTTCAATCCACTCTGATTCTCCAGATACTAAAGCTGCATATTAAGTTTATAAATACCTTCACTTGCTTGAGGTATGCCACCGAACCCTTGCAAAACATAATACTTTTCATGTTTGGACAGAAAAGTGACCTACAGTAACTCCCAGCTACAGCTTTTTTTTGGACTAAACATGCATAGGGTTATACACTGCATGAATATAGGCAGCTCTTTGATTACATGAATTAATGACATGGATTTTAATCATGGTGTAATACCTTGTACTGCAAGATTAAAATCTCTGAAACAGAATCTGGCCCTCTTTTCAGTGTGGTTCCTTAAGTAGGTGGCTCATGTCAGTGTCATCATTAGGCACTTGGTGACAAGTCTATAGCAGTGTAATCCTTCAAACTCTCAATTGATGCTCCTTTCTTGAGAGGAAGCCTGAATGAAACACGAAAAAGAGGGAAGTACAGTGGAGATAGATGCTCAGATAATTCAAAGTCTCCATGCCAAAACAGTTTTTACTCCCCTTCACTGAGCACAGACGTGGAAAGCTTTTACGTTTTTGTTCAGCTCTACTGGAAGATTCCTCTGTGGTTCTTTATTACTGTTTTAATGTTTGATAGCTTTGGCAAACACTTGAACACACTTCTGTGTGCCAAGGAATTATTTTAAACCTGGATGTTACATAATTCTAGAATTATGTCCAAAAGACTCCCTCACTTACAGATGTGCAAAATCAGCAAAACTTAAGTTCCTTGATGGTCTCCAAACTCCACCTCAAAACTCATTCCAACTTGTATCTATATCCTATTGCAAGTTTTTCTTTTTTCTTTTCATATGAAAAGAAATGTGTGTGCATTTTCATTCATATTTTCTAGAGATACACATCAGTTGTGTACTTTGAATAGTATACATTTGTCTCTCACTGATTAAAGTGCCTTTGTGTTCTTGAACAGAAAGTACACTTTTTTGTTCATGCACATTTTGAAAATACATGTACTTTTGGAATGATTACTGTGTACAGCATATTTAATTGTAAGCTCTAAAAAGTAAAGACTTCAACTTCCATTTGCCTTTTGATCTGTTTTTAGTTCAGGGAGGTGAAAATTGAGTAAATTTCAGTCAAACATGAACTGGACCTAATTTTTATAAGACATTTCTTACTTAATACATGGAACACTCTTAGGATAATTTATGGTGTATGTTAAATGTTGCAAATATATTTTTAGATCTCTATCTGAATAGTGTTTCAAGAATTTCAAGTGTTTCAACAGTCACACATTGCAACTGCACATCTCTTCTCTTTAATGAAACAAAGTTCTGTTTTTGTTTGAAACTTTTAGGTTAAAAAAAGGCTGAATATTTTGTAAAGGGTCATGCATAAGCCAGTGAATATGCTTTTGGTGAACGAAACCCAAGCACTGGGTAGAGACCTGTTCTCCCCTGCAGAAAAAGGCAGGATGTGCTCCCAAAGGAGCAAAGCTCAGGGAACCAAAGTTCCATTTAGATACCAGGAAGCACTTTCTGACCATTGGGACCTCGAGGTTATGGAATGGCTTCCACAGGAGGTGGTTGAGGCCCCATCAGTGAGGGTGTTCAAAGATAGGCTGGACATGCACATGGTGGGCATGTCATGAGTGGAACCGTCTGGAGCCGGGGGTCAGACTAGATGGCCTCGGAGACCCCTTCTGACTCGCTCTGTTTCTCCGTTTCTATGTTTTCTGACTGCTCCCAAATCATTCAATACACTTAGAAACAATTTATTTTCACCCTCTTCTTAGGAGACATCAGGGCCTGCTGGGAAATGGGATACTGTTCATTTTTTGTTCTCTGGGCAAAGTAACCAGTGTGGGCAACATCTTTGGAGCTGGTGACACAAAATTACATGTTTTGGAAACAACAGTAAGTGGAGTGTGCCACTTCATTCCCCCCGTTACCATATCTCTGACAGGGATAGAATTGCATGTGGCTATTTTCTGGACATGTTAAAATTTCTTTTCAAAAGGCTTGGACACCAAATGTGCAAGGACAAAGAAAACATTTTAGGCCTTGGGAAAGGCCATGAAGCTTGACATGCCTGCACTTTAAAAGGCAATGCTCAGTAAAGTGTCTGTAAGACAGACAATGGCTGTTGCTTTCTGTCTTGTATTTCGCATGGTTGGTGATCTATGGGCTGATTCAAGATTAGGACTGGAATGCCAGGCTCTTGGTTTCTGTTATACCAGCCCTGTCATTGTCTCACTATTTATTTATTGATTTATTTATTTTCTAACCCATCCACCACTAGCATCTTGGAATGGCTTCCAATGAAATGCTAGGTATCGCTAGGTATGCTTGGGCAGGCATTGGGCATTTGCTGCTCTACTTTGCCATTTGTAAATGAGGAGATATAGAAAAAAAAAATGGAATGGCTGTTGAGAGTGAGAAAGAGGGCTGCTTTGGGTTTGCATTCTCAAAGACTGCTGGCCGGTCTTCAGAAGAAGTGTCAGAGAAGTAAGAAGAGGCACAGGGGGCTGGGAATGTGGGCTATTTCCAGGCACTGGGATGAGAGAAGTGGAGACACTTATTCCAAGGCCAGGCTCACCAGGTGGGCAGGCAGTCTCTGGAAATAACCAAGAAGTACAGTTTCCGGGAGGCGACTTGTAACAGAGTAGTTCCAAGACGGATGAGATGGGTGCATCTCTTGATCTCAAGATGCAATGTCAGCAGAGCCCAATTAGAGGATCAGTACATGGAGAGGAGGTATGCTTGCTTTCAAAAGGCCCATCCCAAAAGGATGGGGCCCAGGCATGCTCATAAGGAGAGTTCCTGGAGGTGAACACTAGACTGGGTTCAATGAACTGCTGTATGCATGTTCCAAGATACATTCTGGATGTTTTTTGCTTTTGGAAAAGGCTTTGGTCAATAAAGAATTTTTCACAAGAAAGATTTCTGGCATTGAATGTGCAAAGAGAGGAACCTCAGCTGAAACAGTAATGGTAACCTGAGGGAGTTTTAATTTGGAGATAAATTCAGGCCTAATACTAAATAACATATTATTCTTCCCTTCCTCCAGAGAGCTTACAGCAGCAAACAGGGGGTTAGGGATATACAAGTAAACAAACTTGAGCTAGCTGAAGTTCTCTGCATTCTATCCTAAATCTCTTTCCTACTTGAATCCATAATAGATCGCAAGAGTTATTGCAGCAGTTTGCATGAAAATCTGTGCATATTTTCGCACATGAGTGCATCAGTTGTACACATATGTGAACTTCATCTTCTTCCATTGATAGAAGTTTATTTGCCTTCATTTTTTTTCAAATGCACATAAGCTGTTGTTGAGCACATTTTTGTTTTGGTCCATGGATCATTTTGCAAGCTTGGAAATGTATGGACTTTGACTGCAGATTATATTAAAGTCTGTGTTTTACCCAGATGGTGTGAAGTGACTAAAACTTAATAACAAATGAACGGAAATTAATTTCCTATACATCCCTGCATGGGATGGTCATTTCATTTTATCTTTAATGCTCTCCCAACACTCAACACCTTTTCAGGGATGCTACAAGGTCTTGAATATTCTGAATCTTTGGGGTGAAATCCACCAAATACACCAGTGAAATGTTCCACTTCTTATCTGCTGTCATGTAGCCTTCATGAAGAATTTTTCCCACATTTTGGTCTTTTTGTGGGGAATGGTGATAATATTGCCGGAACTGAACTCTTCATTGTGACAGAAAAAATGATGCCACTGAAGGAAAAGAATCTCTCCTAAAAGACTTTTAACTCTATCAAAGGAAGGATTATCTCCTTTAATTCAATATGGGGGCATTTCTCAAAGGAGCAAGAGCTCATGTATCAATGGAGGACACTGAAGGATTCTGAGAAGCTACTCAGAAAGCCGAAGTTTCAAACCATTTTTCAAATGTACTAGAAGTTCTTATTTCCTTGACAGGTGAAAGAACAAAAGTAGCAAGTCAGAAAATTAAATCTCTCATAAGAACCCCTTCAGCTGCATCAAGGCTGTAGTCCTAGACCAGTGGTGGTGAACCTATGGCACTCGTGTTGCGGTGGGCACACAGAGCCCTCTCTGTCAGCGCGTGAGCCATGTCACCCCAGCATCGCCCCAGCAGCCCAGCATCAGATAATAGTGCACATAGGAGCCATGTGCATGCTTGAAAAGGAATAGTGGCACAAGGCAATGACGTCACAAGCCGCGACTAATCAGCCGCAACTCGTCCGAGCTTTTGCATGGCTGGTCACTGTGCTGCCAAGGAGAGAGAGAGAGAGAGAGAGAGAGAGAGAGAGAGAGATTTGTTTGGACTGGCTGTGAGTTGTTTTTTCTAAACTAAAACCTCAGTATTCAGGTATTATTGTAGTGTTCGCTCTTTGCGATAAATTAGTGGGTTTTGGGTTGCAGTTTGGGTACTTGGTCTCTAAAAGGTTTGCCATCACTGTTCTAGACTCATCAGGAAATTAACCTCAGTGGCACTTACTTCTGAGTAGACTTGTTTAGTATTCTTTTATCAATGAATATGAATTGAATGTCCTGAAGTCCAGGTTCTTCTCATTTAAATGATAATTCTGCAGGATTTGGTCACCATGGGAAGACTCTAATGGTGACCCAGTGCTAGCGCTAATGATGTTGTAGCAGAACTTTCACAATACAGAAATGCTTGTTAGAGTCATGGGAAAAAGGACTAGCAATGGTAGTAAATGACAAAATTCTACAAAACCCCTCCCACTTGCAGAATATCCCACAGCTTCATCAGTGCAGTAATTATTATCTTGCTAATGTTGCGGAGAGTCCAATAGTGGAAGTCAGCTGGACTGTCTTGTGTACAGCCAGGTCCTTCACACAACTAGAGTGTCCATGTGAAGATTGAGACTGTTTCAGTGTCATAAAAGAGCTGATTTCCTAATAGGCAACATGAGGAAACAATTATCTACAGGATCAAAGGCAGAAGCATTGCTCCAGCATACTATGAGGAGCTATTGGAGGTAGCTCCTGTAGCAAACCTAACAGTTCTTGCAGGAGTTAGATGTGGCCCTCTTACCACTTTCTGAGATTGTATTCCCTACATCCAAGTTAGCTGGTACCCCTCTTTCCACACTAGCAGTGAGGCAGAAGGATTTGGACCTCCAATCCCCAGCTCTGAAATCAAAGTAATCTCTCCAACTTCAGAGCTGAAAATCTAAGCTATCTCTTGGCCCCACCCCAGAAAATATTTAGGGACCATCAGATCATTCAGTAAGATTAATTTAAATTGAACCTATGAATAAATACAGCCATCTTTGGATGATACACTGCCTTTTTGCTTTTCCAAGCTTTTTTACTTGTGTTTCTTATACCGTGTCTTATTATGTGCCATCAGGTCTTCTTCCACCTATGGTGACCCTACAAATGAATCCCTCCAAAATGTCCTGCTTATGACAGATCCATTCAGTGTTTTCAAGTTCAGCTCTTCCAAAGTGGATTATTTTCTGCCAGTAGTATGGTATCATTTCCATATCTTAAATTAGTGAAGTGTCTCCCATCAATTTTCACTCCTTCCTCTGATTCTAATCCAGCTTTCCCTATGATATGTTCTGCATACAAATTGAACAGATAGAAAGATAAAATACAGTCCCTTTAAACACTTTTGCCTATGGGAAACCATTCTGCTTCTTCATATTCTGTTCGAACTGGAGTTTACTCTTCATGATACAGGTTATGCATCTGGACAATCAAGTGTTGAGACACACGCATTTCTCTTCAGGACCATCCATAGCTTCTCATGATCTACCGTGTAAAAAGCTTTGCTGTATTCTATAAAACATAGACTGATCTTCTGAAATTCTTTGCTGTGCTCTAGTAGCTGACATACATTTGTGAGCTGCCCCGAGGCTTTGTTGCGATGGGGGCAGCAAAAAAATGTTTTAAATAAATAAATAATAAATAAATATATTTGCAATATGTTCTGTAGTGCCTTTTCATTTTTTGGAATCTAGCTTGGACATCAGGCATCCCTTGCTTCATGTAGGGCATCCATTCAGGACAGTATTCTGTGTTGCAACAATTTGGGCATCACTTTGCTTGTATCAGAGATTAATGCAATGGTCCTATGGTTGCTGCATTCCTTTGCATCTCCTTCCTTGGAGGATGCAATATATATCGAATGTTTCCAGTCTTTGGGCCATTGTTTCATTTTCCATTTTTGGACTGATTCATTTCCTGCAGCTTGGGATATTTCTATTGGTATCCTACCTACTCCAAGTGCTTTATTCTTTGCAAGTGCTTTTAGAGCAGCTTTCACTTCGCCTTCTAATATTTCAGAGTGTTCTTCACAGAATACTTCAAAGAAGTCTGTAATCCTTTCATCTCTTTTGTATAGTTCTCCTATATATTCCTTCCACCTTCTCTTAATTTTCTCCTGGTCAGTTCGTATGTTCACTTCTTTGTCTTTTAGCATTCCTAATCTAAGCTTGAATTGTCCTTCGATTTCATGTAAACCATGTAATACCTTAAAAATATGCCATGTTGCATGTCCTCATTAACTTACCTTTCAGCCTGTTGCACCATGTATCTTAAAAAAAATGTGGTGCCACAGAACCACATGAAGTTAGAAATAATTCATTTCAGAAAACCACAGCTTGCTCTTTTGGATGGAAGTTGGTGATGTCGACAGTATTAGAATCCTTTTCACTTGATGATTCCCTTAGGCATTCATCTTCTGACCTCCTGGCTCATCTCAGATGAGCCTTTATTTATCCCACCAATCAATTTGTCCATAAACCATCACTGATAAAGAGCATCAATATTATAGTGCAGTGACAATGAATTGTTAATGGGTTATTTGCGGGGTGGGTGGGGAGTACAACTAGGTTCTTATAGATATTAATAGCATTACCTGTCCTTGTCTGAGCACAGGAAATGGATCTCTCACTCTCCCCTTCTATAGTCCAGTTAAAAAACAAACTCATTCAGGCTGACTTTTGCTCATCATGAAAAAAGTATATATTTCACAGTATATATTTTATCGCATTTTGAATCATGTTTGGTATGATATTTTAATGAAAAATATAAAAATGATATGTCCTATGATTTTTCTATATATCCTATCAGCTGAAGCATGGGAAAGAGAAGGCTGAACAATGCACTTCTGATGATACAAGCAGGGCTAAATTATCCTGACTGTTCTGGCTGCCAATGAGCTTCTGAGCCCAATTCAAGGTGCTGTTTTTAAACCATAAAGCCCTACATGGCTTGTGACCGCAACACCTGCCTCTCCCAACTGCCATCTACCTGGATAAGACAATCAAAACCGGGGGTCTGCCACCAGCCCGCATCTCTGAGGGAGGCTCAGTTTGTGGAAATGTGGAGAAGGACCTTTTCAGTTATGGAACAACCCAAACTTACTCTCTTTTTAGCACCAGGTTAAGACCTCCCACTTACATTTCATTAGTTTACTGGGAAAATTTTAGTTGCTACATCAGGACCCAAGATTAAACCCGTTTAATTTATTGGCATCTTGATATGTGTTTGGTTTTTAATATTGTATGGCAGCCTTGTTTTGGTAATGTTTTATAGTGTGGTATATTTTAGATTGTTCTTTTAATGGATTGCTGTAATCTACCCAGACAATTTTGGCCATTGGGTGGCAAAGAAATTAAATAAATAATAAGTAAGTAAATAAAGACTTGTACAGGGGAATCTCTGGCATCCTTTCATCCTTTCACAATTGGTAAGAGAAGGGACAGTGTGCTCAAAGGAATGGCGTGTGCCACACCGAACTGCCAGATTGGCAGATATGTAGAGCTGTGATACAAGCAACTGAATTTGGTTAGCCTCCCAATTCCTCACATCCATGATGTACAGAAGATTAGTATGGCTTGAGACTGTGACCTCTGTGTAAATTTGTGAGCTGTGTCAGAGGAATCATATTGAATGGAAAAATAGATTTGAAATCCTCATTGCTTGTTCCATAGTGTGATCTGGGATGTATTCAGAACAATGACAGAGCTAGATTTAAAAAGAAAAAAAAGTTAGGGAGAAAGAAAGACAATCCAGAAGGTCATTTTCAATCCAGTGGCTTTACTCTTTTGATTATATGGCATGTTTTTTCACCTCTGCAATACTCTTCAGAGAGATGCAGCAGTATACAGTTCTGAAAACATCTTTATGCAGGTTTTACTTAGCCCTATAAAAGGCAGCACAAGAATGCTACAAAATAAAATGCTTTTACCTTGACTTTTCCCCATCTTTCCTAGAGAGATTTATCTTCCATCAAATGCAGTCTCTTTTTCATCTGGAAAAGGTATTGCCCATTTTTCGAGTCAATATTAAAGGCAGATTTAGGACTTCAAGATTTCTGTTTTCTCTTGCTACTGTTATGAACAGATGAAGAGACATCCCATAACTTCTTGGAATTGGCATAGGCTGGACAGAAAAAAGCCATGAGTGGCAAGGGTGTTTTCACAAGTGACTTAGACGTACTAAATAATCCCTTTGTATGTTGTCTTTTGTTGGTGGTGGTACTGTGCTCTTTGGTTTTTGCTACCTGCATTAAGGGATACACAAAAATGTCATTTCAGATTGCAAATCAATCAAAACTGTCCTTACTATAATGCCATATGCAAATGGAAGTGCATTTTCTCCTAGAATGTTTAGAAATCCCTGAACTTGCCTTCATGTTTGCATAATTTGTACATAAAAAATGCTCATCTTTCTTAAAATTCACAGCTTTTTCAAAAAGCTCAATTTTCTCAAGAAGCTCAGCTTTTAAATCACCCATGTCTTAATGTATGGGGAAAAATTGTGTAATTATGGTGCCATGCCCAAATTAGGAGATTTTTTTTTATTTTTGGTGCAGCTCTACTATTTAATAACTGATTGTTTGTGTGTTTTTTTCATTTGGACACAACAATCACAAAACCAAACTGTGAAAAGACAAGCAGCAAGCTGATCCTCAGAATATCATGCTGAGCTTTACCATTGTTTCTTTACCCACTCCCTCCTGCATGAGTTTCTGGTGTGTTTAAAGGAGACAACAATAAACTTCCCTTTGTTCAAGTAATCACTAGCAATGGATGACACTTTCTACATCTGTTTACAAGTTTACTCTGTAAATTTTTAGAAGTGCATATAACAAGACATGTCAATTATTTCATTGATTGAATTTTAGCGTGTATTTAAGCTTTAGCACATAATCCGTGCAATCCTCATGATTGTTTGTTTAATATCAGAGGAATCAAACTAGGAGCCTTGGGAGCCAGGCACTGGTTTCTCCTCTACACCACTTCTAGTTTTGCTGGTCAGAGGAAAGAGCTGTAGGAACTTTGAAAGGGACAAGAAATTATTGACAAGGAGCAGGAAAACACATACTCCACTTTCTGCAATATAATCCTTACTGCATATTCCACTTCTCATTCTAAGCTATTCATCACTAAAGAAAGAGTAAAGCGGGAATAGGTGAGCTGCGGTGTGAAGGCCATTTATGGCCATTAGTCTAATGTTTAAAGTCTTTGCAAACATTCAGTTCAGTTCTCTGGCAAGAGCCTTCTATTCTTCCTGAAGCAGCTCAGGAGGAAATGAGGAAGACAGAAAGAATGAGGAAGAAAAGAGGGTGGAAGAAAGAGAGGGAGAGAAATGATGATGACTCTGTGCCCACCAGCTTATGCTTGCCCACTTCAGCATGCAGACCAGAAGAGATTTCCCTAAAGGGAATGTAGCCCTTAACAGGAAGAAACAGCGAAGCAAAGCACTCCTACAACAGGGTCTTTGTGCTGGACTGCACATGACTGTGTTCATAGGCATTGCCTTATCTTACTTTACCTTGTCCTGCCTTGCCGCACCCTATTTTTCCTCTTATTTTGCCGCTTAGATTGCTACTGTGGCCTTGGAACTTTTGTTGCTCTGTTGACTGCACAATGCTGGCTCCTATGACATTTCTGTGAAGATATTGCTTTCTCATGTAAATTATTTCTGGTTTTGCTTTTATTACATTGCTTCTGCTTCTGTTACATACATTTCTATTAAAGTTCTAGAAAACTGAGTTTATTTTATATAATATAATCATAAAAATAAGTTTTTTTTTCCTGGGGAGATATTTCCAGTGACCCAAATTCAGGTTTGATTTGGTAAAATCAACATTGCTTATTATAAATACTATTATTTGAATCTGAATTCTTAGATACAGTTTCTAAGATGTTTATCACTATTGTTCCCTCTTAAATCCTCCAGTTCCTTTTGTTCATTTTGCAGATTTATATTGGTTCATGATTTTCCTTAAAACAAGCCAGCTGACATTTTCAGATAAGATGCTGTATTTGTTGCTATGGCTATAGAACAGTCTATTTGGAGCACAGTCCTTACTGATGCAAACATGGTTGCAAACCTGTTTGGTACCAGGGTAATTATCTCATAGATCAAGTAGCACATGGCAGCAAAGTCCAAGGTATGTCAGCCACAGCTATGAGAAAACAAACAGAACTATCAAAGTAGCTAGTTGGTAACAGGCTTCTTGGCGCCATTCCTGATTGCTAGATACTTCCTAGGTTCAGTCCCACACCAAGACATGACAAACCCAATGAGCTTAATACATTGCACCGAGTGCAGGCCAGGGATATGCTATCATTAGTAAAACTAGAGTTTAGCTCCAGTTTGGATCTGATGCAAATTTTCTGACCAGAAAATTTCCAGAGTAGACTTCCATTTTGAAGGTGGGCTCTGGCATTAAAAAAAAGTAGGGGTAAGGATAATAGCACAGTGTGTGCTTTTTTTGTGAACCAGAAGCTGGAAACTACATCCTTCTAGTGACATTTGCACAAATATTCATAGATACTTTTGCTTTCAACTTGTGCAAATTTCCTTAATGATTTTAGAAAAGAAAAATGTGCAAATCACAGCCTCCCTTAGAGGCAGAAGTCTGCAAACAACAGCAAGTTGACACTAGCATGGTTTGAATCAGGAATCTTAATAATGAAAATACAATCTCCAGCTACTAAATGGAATAATATATATGTATTCATTTCAAAAGGACTTGGTAATAATACAGTGACACAAGACTGGTAATAGACAAAATCTTTTAAAAAAAAAGGTCACAATGACTACTGAAACTGGGTTAAATAATTTCTGACATTAAGGATCCCAAGAAGCATAAAGAAAATAAGGGAAAATTGCATTCAACAATGTTTTCATTAAGGGAAAAAAGTCTACCAAATGCATTCAATAGGGAAATTAGCCTGCAAAAATGCATGAATTGGAAGAGATTTGTACAAAAACATATAAATAATTCATATGCTCTTTCAGTCCTCTTAAAATTTGCAAGCAGATGCAAAAATAGGATTGAATAGACATGCACTTCTAAAACTGTGAATATTAAAAAATGAAACAGACACATTTCTTAATTATTGGTATAGTTTCTTACAGTGATGTCAGTGAAATGTCTTAGTCTCATTTGTAGCAACAATGTTTTAGCTTACATTTATTTATTTATTTATTTATTTATTTATTCATTATATGTCTGTTCCACCTTTCTTCCATTGTAGAACTCAAGGTGGCTACATGAAATGGCTACATGCATTTCAACCTCAGGTCAGCTCTAGCCTTGCTTAGCTTCAACACAGTGGGTGTCTTATTCACCTTCAGACTGCAGTTTTCAGAAGCAATGCAAATTTGAAATTATTTTCCTAAAAATTCTCTGGAATGAAAGTCTGTATCGTAGGTATGCACAAAGAGTGCTTTTCAATTTAAACCTGATTAATTCAAGTCCTGAACCCCACTTGCTGCTTGAAGACTTGCCTGTAGTACTTGTTGTAACCTACTCAGTAAATCAAACCTGGGAGTAGTTGACCATATGACAATTTATTTATTTTGTTGATATCTGAACCTGAGAACTGTGCCCACAAGATTAAGCAGGAGATATCCACCTATGAATCCAGTGGCGGGCAGTTGGCATGATATCTCAAAAGGACAATTTCGTCCAGTGCAACATCCATAGCTTATGCTCTTGTCTTGAACATATTCACAGAATCTATTTTTCAGGTTGTCAAATTTTAATTTTCCAATGAACCCATTTTAATTAGCACTGTCTGAGCACTCACCTACGTGCTTGGTCCTGGAGAGACTTTTGCATGAGCAGGCAGTTGGTGCAATGATCAAAGTCAGGACACAAAGGCATTGCATTCTATTTTATTGAAAAGGCAAAGCAAAGCAATCTGAGTCTGCACGAACAGAACTGGAGCTGCTGGCAGTAGAATTTCCACGTTGTGTTTCCAGCTCTGCAAAATCATTCCATTAACCCCAGGCTTGGAGGTCTAGGATCAATGTCAATAATGTAGCAGAATTACCAGGCTATTTAATACAAACACAATGAACGTATGATAATATCAGATGCAGATGCCTGCCATGTGTGAGGAGCATCTGGCTTATTGTCTTCCCTGCTGTTAGGCACTCAGCTGGTTAGTCTTAGATGCATGAAAAAATATTCTTCTGGCTTTAGCGTAGGGGTGCTTGCCCAGAGCACTCTGTGGATGTGAAGGTGAACCAGAGCAATCACTTGCCACATCTAGAAAGACTCCTTCCTGCAGGATCAGCAACAGGCTATGCATAGAGTAGTTTATGTACAAGTGGGTTATTTTACCTGTAGAAGACCATGCCTGATATCTGAATACTGAAAATAGGGCTAGTGGCAGAGCACAACCATCATTTTCTTTGAGGGGCAGGAGCATACTCTATAATAATTAGGGAATTATGATACTGAGAATAGGATTATTCTATTTCTATTTTTACTGCATAGTTTTTATATCATGTCCTTTTTCCTCTTGTGAGGAAACCGTGCCTAGCACCATTCATCATCACAACAACAAGCCTGTAAGGTAGAATAGGCTGAGACTCAGGGACTGTCCTCAATATTTCCATGTAGGTGAGCTGCGGAAAGACTATAAAGGGTATTTCTTTTTTTGCACAAATAGGGTGAGGTTGTTTTGAACTTTGGAAAAATCATCCCATGGTCTTTTGCAAGCATGCAGGATCCTGGATGGGTAGCCTTGCTTTGTCAATTTTCTTTTATGCTTCAGTTGTCAACAGGAGCACTGAAGTAGAATAAATCAGATACAATGAAATTGACAGGATGATACTCCCTGTAGGATAATTTGTGCATGGCTGTAAAGTGCAATGGGCGGAATGATAGCAAATCAAAGGAAGAACCCACTTGTGCAATTCAGAGGCACCAAAAAGCAAAAATGTGAACAAAGTAAATGCACCAACTCTTTTTTATGGTGTGGGGAGTATAATATAGTTTCCCACTCACGATTTACACTTGTTAATGTCCTCATCTGTTTCAACACTTCCCCAAGGCTCTGGAAAATACAAAAAGGGAAAACTCCCCTCTTCCCCAGCCCTTTTCTTGTGACTTCTCTGAGCAGTTGCTACTGTTTCACAACTTTCTCCTTTATTGACTTCCCAGCCAATAAATTTGCATAAATCTTCTCCCCATTTACTTCCTTAGCCTTTAAATCCCTGTAAATTTCTCGCTCACCATCATTTACTTCTCAGCCTCTACACTGGTCAATATAATTCTGCAGTCTCTTTGGGGTGGGGGACACAAGAACCTTCATGGGGGAAAAGAAAAGGAGTGAACATTGCCTTCCTTCTTCCACCACAGGAGTATGTTGCCTTCTCCCTCTGAACAAATACACATACAAACATGAATGCACACACATGCATGCACATGTGTGTGTGTGATCATTTATGTTAATTTATATTCATGTATTAGATGTATATCCCACTTTTTTCTTACAATTAACTCAAAGTGCTTTGCATCAATTCTTTTCCTCCTGCTTTTAATCTTATCCTCACAACAACAACCCTGTGAGGCAGGTTGGGCTGAGAGTCTGTGACTGGTCCAAAGTCACCCAGCTGGCTCTGTGGCAAACAGGGACTAGAACTGAGATTGCCTGTGTCCCAGCCCCACGCTTGGAACCACTACATCGCACTGACTCTCAATTTTGATAGCAACAAATTAAACAACTTCAACCAGCTATTCCTCCAGGCATATTAACCTTGAGAAACATTAAAATTATTGTCCATTTTTTCTCTAATTTAGATTAGACAACATCAATCAGAGATAAAGTCTAACAGCAGAGGGCTGTATCGTTAACAGTTTCAAACACATTCAGAGAGCATTGTTCATGAATAATGCACTCAGAATATCATCTCAGCTGTTGTTGTTTGTTTTGTATAGGCAATTTTATAGGCAATCATCATTTCAATCCAGGAGTTCCTAAAAGACCATTTTAATATACTTGATGATTGTGCTGGTGCTGTGAGAAAGTCCTGTACAACATGATTTCCCTCAGTTTTGCTGCAAGTATAAAGACCTTGAAGAATCAGCAAGAGTCTGTGAAGATCAATGATAATCTACATGGCA
This sequence comes from Varanus komodoensis, assembly GCF_004798865.1. NCBI lineage: Eukaryota > Metazoa > Chordata > Lepidosauria > Squamata > Varanidae > Varanus > Varanus komodoensis. The sequence continues at coordinate 5,577,689 of NW_025335761.1, forward strand.
TTATCTGGAAGCCCTGACATTGTTCTGGCATGAAGCCAAATGACTTTCACACTAACTACTCCATATGGTTGCTCAGAAGATCCTCAAATGACTGCAAGCAATAGCTACCAGTTCTCTCTCTGGCCCGATCCATTCCTTCCACCTGATTTGCCCTGAGGCTGATGAAGGGGACTGCAGTCTTTCAAAACCCAGGCCATGATCAATTAGTGAAGCTGCATCTGGAATGACGCCTGGTGTACTATTTGACACCTGCCTGCTATGCAATGATAACAGCGATCCCTGCGAGATCATTCCAACAACAGCCTGTTTCAGCACGGACGGTGCTATCGAAAATGAAACAGCATTTTTCAAATGAAACATCCTTTTTTGAAATTTTTGAAGTATGCAAAGATATTTTGCTGGGGCAGGGCTAGATCAAACATTCTGCTGCCTGTGGCAAAGTAGCCTTGTATGGATGCAAGTGTGAAGTGGACCAGCAGTGGAAACTTACATCAACACTAGCGTATGTGAAGACAGCAGGTTTGTTTAGGAGATGGGAGGCAGCCAGCATGGCACAGTCCTGCCTTCCAAGCCCTCACCCACTTACAAGTCTCTGCTGTCTGAAGCTCAGTGCAGTCTTAAAGATAAAAAAAAAATCTTCCCCACCCTCAACACAAACCAGAATCAGGTTTCTTATGAAGTGGGAATGTCTTCTTCCTTGACAAAGCGCTCTCCAAGAAGACTCTCCACTGGAGAACCAGAGGAACATATGCCAGGGGAAGTATAGAATCATTTTAAAGAATCAGCCCATTAAAGGGGCAGTTGTGGCTGCTCCACAAAGGATATCTGCACAGAGCTGTCCCTACCTTCTTTGGTGTTAGTCAAGTGCTGACCACATGGAGAAAACACATAAATGCCTGGTTCTATGAGCGTGCCATTCCAGGCTATGAAAGGAATAGCCAATTGCTGGCCAGGAGCATCACAATGCACACTTGAGTCCAAGTGGAACTAATCATAGGTCAGTAGAAGATGGCAGAACAGGATCAGTGAAGCTGTCAGATTTGATCCCATGGAGGTTCCCATGTTCTACCACCAAGCAAATTCCCTCTCACATCTGTATAATGGGTTTTCTTTCCACAAAGAAACACGAGCCTCTATTTATGTGAATTTGCAAAATGTGTGCAATTGTTGTGCACAGTTTTCAAATAAGCAAATTTTTGTATGCATTGACTACAGTGATCTGAGGGCATAGATGCCCCATTAAATGTACAATCTAAAATACACCATATTATAAAGCATTGGGGGGAAAGGCTGCCATAACAACATTTAAAAACAAATTTAAAACATGTATGAAATGCCAATTAGTTAAATGAGGTAAATCCTGACACCTGATGAAGCAACTAAAACCGTCCCAGTAAACTAATGAAATGGGCTGTGTTAGAGGGAAGTCTTAAGCTGATATTGTGGGAGAGGAAAATCTTCGTTCTAGGAATCTTCCCAGGGCAGAAGTGATTGCTTCTATTAACCATGTACTGTTACTGAATGGGTTCTTTCTCTTTCAAACAAGACCTTCTCTGCAATTTTATTACACCCGTGCCTCCTAGAATGGCTTCAGAGTGATGCAATGCAATGTGAAGTCAGGTCACTTGCAAGCCAGTACGAGAAGTACTTTTTGCTAGCAAATTCTTCCTGGAGTGGTTTGGGAGGAATGGGACAATGTATGGTGTTGCTTTGAAGCCACCCTAGGAAGGGTGGCTGAGAAGGCCTTGTGCTGCTGCCTGTGTGATGGAACATTTGTTTTCAAATTTTAAAAAGAGCAAAAAACCTTTGGCAGTGTCACGTGGTAGGAACTAGTAGGCTCTGTCCCCCAGCTTAGAAGACGTTCAAGTAGGGAGAGCTAAATGTGCCAGTTTTGGCCATTCCCTCCCTCCCTCCCTCTCTCTGTCTCTCTCTGTCTCTGTCTCTGTCTCTCTCTCTCTCTCTCTCACACACACACACACACACTTTAAAAAAAAGTTTCAAGTGCCTTTCTTTCCTGGATAGGAACTTCCTGAATTTTGGTAAATTCATATCAAAAGCAATCTGAATCAAAATTCTCTCACACCTGCACTAGGCAAAGTCAGCAGGTACAGCTATTCTCAGTATGTTGCACCTGCTCGCCATACGGCTCATAAAGATAAGGAAAAAAACAGGTGTCGCTTTCATTCGGCACTGATGTGTTTCAGTATCCAGGGACTCCTGCCCAATCTTTTAACAGCTATGCAGCTATGCATTAAGTTCACTCTTAAATAAAAATTTACACTACTTCAAACTTTCTCCATATTCAAGACAGAGAGAACTCAAGGTTCTAAAAAATATGTAGAAAAACAAACCAAATGATTTCTTAATCTCAGGATTCTAAGTAGTGTAAATTTTTATTTAAGAGTGAACTAAAATGCAATTCTTACTCATCCCTGATTTTAAGGAAAATGCTTTCTCCTTCAGAGAAAATCCAGAGAAAGTTACGCTCCATTTTTTGCAGGGATGACATATCTTAGGGAAACTTAGAGCGACAATCAACAGCTTATCTGAACCCTTAAAATGCTTTCCTATGTTGCTGAATAAAAGATTTTCAGAAGTTAGAATGCTGAAAATTGGAAGTATCGTAACTATTTGGTACTGACACTGTTGCAAGATTTGACTTGGTAGGATGAAGTTAGCATGACACCCTTCTGGACTACGTTTATTCCCTAGAGAAATATTCAAATATGTGATCTCTACCTGCAGTTTGATGTGACAAAATCAGATGGCAAGAAGTGTATGACACAGATCTGTTGACTGGGTCTCTTGGTACTTAGAATTAGGCTCCTTATAACTAAGGGACTGTAGGTCATTCAAGAGCAAAGTGTATTTTCTCTGGAAGGGCTCAGCTCTCAATAGATAGACATATAGAGATGTGCTTCTACAGAGATGTGAAAAATGCATTTCTATTACCATTGCACAATTGCAGCTGCTCATATCTTTTGAAAGACAGTTCGGAAGCAAGATAGTTCCACATCAGGTTTCCGGGATATTCAATTTTGCAAGATCCTTCCAGATAATTGTGTATGCATGTACACAACTATGCTGAAAGAGACTCGTGTGAGTCACACTGACACAAAGGACTTAATCCATCACTAAGATTGAGGCAACCAAAGCCCTGAAATGAATTCTAATTCCTTCCATAGGTAGCCCATTTCATGCCTGTTTTTCTTCATACTGCAATGAGAATCAACCTACTATATTGTAGATTTTCTTGCTACAAATTATAGTAACTTTTTGTCATTCACTCTTGCTTCAGTAATGCTTAAGATGTTCAGGATGAAAAGCTACACTTTTCCAGGTGATAGATTAAGTCTACGAGATGTGCCTCTTCCAATATTTACATTGTACATCAGCTTCCCACATATTTTGCTTAATGCCCATATATTCACTCTGTACAAAGAAAGAAAGCTGGATCTCCCACCCCTTCCTCCCACAGAAGCACACAAGTCCCAAGGACTTAAATAATCTCATTAATGCTTTTTCTAGCAGTTTCATTTCCACACTAATTCCTCTGGCATTAGTCCACACCTTACATTAATGAATGCTTCCAATTATAGACTTCCCTTTTTCCCTGGATGACAAAGAAAGAAGAAATGTATATACATATATGTGCATGCATGGGCATATAAAATACACAAAAAGAGCATAAATAGGAGCATTTATATAGTTTAAGATACTAAGTTTTAGTATTGTGTCAGCCCCTTGAAACTTCATTTCAAAAAGTTGTTTTTATGATGTTTTTCCCCCTTTTTTGATAGAGGGAAAGGAGACAACCTTCATGATTTTTTTTAAAGGTAAGGCTGTGTGAACAACCAAAATGGTCATGTGGCTCAACAATCAGAAAATTTGCAATGTTTGGAAATTTTTAGCTTAGGGAAAAAATGAGTTAGTGGGGAAAATTATAGAAGTGAATAACATTATGGAGTAAATGGACAAGGAAAAGTTTTAATCATAGAAAGCAGGACTGCCCACTGATCCTGAATGGTGGGAGAATTCATTATTTGTGATGGCTGCCAACTTGGACAAGATTAAAAAGTAATTGGATAAATTCATGGAGAGTAAGACTATCAACAGCTAGTAGTCATGATCAGGGAGAGGTGAACCAATAATATTTGGGTTTACTGAAATTGTTTGGCTCAGTCTTTCCCACATCCCTTTTGACTACCTGTTTTGGTTTCTTGAAATGGGAAAAATGCACATTTCTGTGCACATTTTCAAAATATCCCATCCTTTAATTATTTTATGCTATTTGTTATATGAAAAGAGTGACCCCAACTAAAGAACAAAATTAATAGTCTTTAGTACTTCCCTGGGGATGAACTTGTACAAAAATTTACAAGCCTTCTATACATGTACAAGGGATTAATTCCTCCTGAATTCAGTGGGACTTACTTCTGAGTAGACATGCCATTGTAAGTGCTGCTCAATGCAGGCATCAATACTCACTGGAGAAAGAGGTCATCTGCTATGGAAATGTACCAGAAATACACTTTTTTCTTGTACAGAAGTTTCTAACCAAGTTAATAGATAGCGATTGCAGGGGTATTTGAAAAGGTGCTCACGGGTATTGCCAACATCAGCATGCTCCAGTGTGCTATTTCTTCTGATCTTTAAGTAATTCATATGAATGGCTCATCTTCAGACAACAAAACATGCAGAGAGAGAAGCAAGAGAAGAAAAGGAGCACTTCAAAGCACATTTGAAAGTCACCACAGCCCTGTCCCATGCTATCTAAAAATATAACTTGAATCAGAGTCAGTGCCTTTGTTTTTTGTGTATAAGAGATAGCTTTTCTTTTGGTTCTCAGATGGATAGCATGGAGGGACGGGGTACCATCTGCAGCCATTCTGTCTTACTTCTGTTTGAGAGCTGTTCCACAGGAACTGACCTTACCCGCTAGGCAGACAGTCTGCATGCTGAGGGGACAGCTTGGCAATTAACAATAGATCCAAGAAATAACAAGAAGCCTCTTGAAAGGAGGGTTCTTTCTGCTTTGCTTTCTAAGGTGTGCTGAAATTAGCATGGTTAAATTGTAAAAAATGATACTTGCTTTCGTCTGGAGGTATGTGGTGCCCTAGAATTCAGCTTTGAATGGTCGTGCTTAAGATCTATTATAGCAGCCAAACAAAAATTGATGTCCAGTATTTGTTTCCTTTTTAAAAAGTTTGTCTTGAATCCCACTCTTCAGCTTCATGAAAGTGATGCTTGGTAGCTGAGGGGAAAAAAAACCCCATTCATTTTCTCCATGTCTGCCACCCCACCCTTCCTTGGTTATTTTCCCTGAGGTTTAATGGCTAGAACATAGTAACTTGTCAAAGGACAGCTGGTCTCTTCCCTTGATCATTCCATTTCCCCCTTTTAGCATCCTTGTTTTTGGCATTTGATAACCGGAACTGCACACATTATTCTAAGAGAGCTCATGCCCTAAATTTGTAGGAAATCACCTCCCTGCTAGCGCATGCGCATGTGTGCACACACAAACACACACACACACACACACACACACACACACACACACACATGGGGCAGGGAAGGTGATTTTTTTTTTCAAGACAGGAAGCAGACATTTCATCGCTTGATCCATAGTGATATCTTTGTATGTGTCCACACATGCATGTATAAATACCACATGTATAAATATCACAGAGAAACTTTGAGATAGAGGGTCCTGCCTGTAGGACTGCAGTCTCTATGGTACCGCATAGCACTACTAGAGAGACATGGGAGCAAGGGCTGCCCGTTCTGTAGTTCTACACCTGGTCTTCCCCAGCCTGCTATCCTGCAGTTATTTTTGGCTTCACCTCCCAGTAGGTCAACATCAGGAATTAAGGAATTTGTGGTCAAAACACATTAGAACTCCAGGAAAGATAAGGTTGCTCTAATGTCTACAAACTTGGGAATCACATACTTAAACACTTCAGTGTTGTTTCATTTCATTTGAATTACAGTGCAAATTGACTTGGTCCACCCCTCTTGGACTAATAGACAGATTAGGATAGAGCTACAATTAGATTTTGCATGTCTTCAAATGTTGTGATGCAGTTCTTGGCTCAACAAAATGGATTTAAAATGCATACTGTCAGGAATGTCTATTCCACAATTCTCAGTCTTTGTTTCCTCAAGCAGGCTAAATAGTCAGAAGTAGTTCTTAAAGTGTGTGTGGGCGGAGGGGGAAGGAGGAATTTTCTAGGATTAAATCTCAGGCAATTCTTGCATGTTAATTTTATTTCTGAAAAGAGAAAATGAACCTGATTTTATATTCACAGCAGCATGAGCTTCCAAATTCTGGATTAGATTATAGAAATCTCTGATTGTTTTCTCAGATCATTATCCTACACACAAAAAATTAAAAGTTCTAATTATATAACTATAAATTATAAATTTGTGTGTTTGCACATCATTCGAAATTAATCTTAGTCAAGTATATTATAAGCATGTTTTCTCTGAATCATAATTAATTTATGGTATCTTCCATTTAGTGTGTGGATGAAGTATATATGTTCATCTTGTCCTGAGGAAGGGCATGAATGCTGCTATACTTAATATGATTAGGACTTCTGGATAATAGCTGAATATTTCATATAAGTTGAAAGTGAGTTTAATTATAATCACAGGTGGTTTTCTTTGAAGTTATTTCATGCCAGTTTGGTTCTACCTCATCCTTCTATATATTTCATTGCAAGGAAAACTTTTCCATTAGTATGTCCTGACCTTCTGCTATCTGTCCTCATTAGCTGATTCCAGCTGTTTTTTCCATAGTGCCTGCCTTTTCATCCCATCTGCAGGTCTACCTGGCTGTGGGATATGAGCCACCATGATCACAGTATGCTCATGGTATTTAGATGCAAGAATGAGCATATAGCTGGTTTGATGTGGCATGAGATAGTCTGGAACACAAAGAAAAATAAAACGACATAGGTAAGAACTTGCAGTAGATTTTTTTCAATACAAAGACACTGAAAATAGCCAGCTATCTATCTATCTATCTATCTATCTATCTATCTATCTATCTATCTATCTATCATCTATCTACCAACCCATCCATCATCAGCTATGTTCTCTCTCTCTTTTCCCCTAGAGAGAGAGAAAGCAACAGGGAGAAAATCTGTCTGTCTGTCTATCAATTTATCAATCATCATCATCCTCACCACCACCCCCACCATCTATCAATAAAGATAGACATAAAACAGCACAATTATGATATTTAGATGCAAGAATGAGCTTATATCTGGTTTGATACGGCATGAGATTGTTTTAGACACAAAGAAAAATAAAAAGGCATAGATAAACACTTGAAGTTGATTTTGTCAATACAAAGACACTGAAAATAGCCATCTGTCTGTATTGTCTGTCTGTCTGGGCATGTAACTAGAAAACAGAATCAACCGAAGAAAGAACTAGGGCGCTTCATTACAGACATAGCAAGGAGCCACAGCTCAACCATGAGGGGAACTGTTTATGGATGACAGGCCTGGCCCACCATGTCTCTCTGCCTGCAGGAAGGATGCAGTACAGCCATGTTGCTGCCCCTCACACACTTACCTGTCCCTCCCACCTGCCCAGGCACTTCTGCCTGCCTGCCTGGCTGCTCCTTGGCAGCCACAGGGCTTCCACCACAGATTGGCCAACTTATCCCAAGAGGCTAGTTGAACTCTTCTGGTGGTTTACTGGCCTCTTGTGAAAATTACATGCCCCTGTAGAAGAAACAGCCAGACCATGGGACAGGTTGCTCGAGGGTGCTCCACCAGCCACTTTCTTGCCACAGCAAATGTCACACTAGGAAGGGGCTGGCCAGGCTCTTCAGAGCTCTCTTGGGAAGCAGCAGAAGTACCAAGGACATTTTTTACATCCCTGTACTCTAGGAGGAAGGCCTTTGAAAAGGCAGGGTTTGTAGCCACATGGATAAAACCTTGGCACATAAGATTTGCACATGCATAGACTCTGGGCTAGAATCTACAGCTTTTCTTCCTTTCTGTGCCTTCAGACAAACATCTGAACAGTGCTATAGACTCATTAATGGTTCAAGCTTAGTTTAAATCTATATGAAACACACTAGCGGTGCCTTCTTTCCCACAGCAGCCTCTCACATGCCTCCTAAATCTTCTCTGTCCTCCAGCCCTCTGGAGAAGATTTGCATGTGTACATGGAAATTGCAGCGATTAAAAAAAGAGAGCACGCCACAAATGGTTCCTATGCCAACTGTGAGTGGTCAGGATCAGATGCAATCCATGTGCTTCTGATTCCTGCACTACATGGAAATGACATCAATACAGTGACATCTCTTGATTTACAGTGTTTACATGTCCCTCCAGACATACTGCCAAAATCCCCCCAGCTGCCATAAGTGACTCTGTGCTGAGATGATAAACAGGATCCTATAGCAGTTTCAGGAAGAAATGATGTGTTTACTCTGTGTTTACTTGTATTGGGTTAAATATCCTCCCGTGGGGCTATAAATGCCAAAGTACTTTATATGGTAATAAATAAACCTCAAGGCAAAGTCAATGCATTTAGTGTATTGGAATCTGGAGCATTTTTCTACCTGTCCAGTAAATGATACAGTTACCTGTTTTGTTCTTGTTCTACGGCAAAAGAACAAGAACACTCTTGACAATTATGCACTAATGCAACCCATGTTTCTGCCCCTTTAAACATCTGGCTATTGGTTTGGGGTTTTTTATGTGACGCATTGGCTCAAATCATTCTGGTTACCAGGAACAAGGAAGACTTGGACCATGCATAATGGAGGGAGGATGAGTTGCTTTAGAAACCTGAAAAATCACATTGACCATATTTCAGTTCCCTAATAAGGAAATGATTTTAATGTACAATCATATCTCAATGTCCTCAAGATCCTAAATTCAGTGGTGTGTTTTCATCCTATGCTGAGTGAGAGCAGCAGTGGAGGTGACCTCCACCTCCTTATCCTTCAACCTCGTGTTCTTCACAAGAGGGGTCTTTTGACCCTCTAGCTGGAGAGGGGCTTTTTTGATCACCTAACTGGAATGGGGGGAAAGGAGGCTGGAGAGCCTTCAGGATAATTCCCATTCCTGCGCTTCTCTTCCCACCAAAATACCTCCTTTCCTTCTCGCCAAGCTCATGTTCCTGATGATGGAGGACAGCCAGCATGCCTTTCCTTCCTTCTCAGCACAAGGTTGGTATGCTGTCTCTGGTCCTGGATTTGGAAATCTGAACTATCCTATGGCCCTGGAATTCTGTCAAGGGCTTGTAGGATTGTTCCCTCTGAGCAGCAATTGTACCTGTGGCTCTCCAGAGAGAATAGAGTTACTACTACAGTTAGCAGCTCTCCTGTGTCATAGGTAGCATGACCAAGGGTGAAGGTGGATGAAATTTGCTACTCAGCAACATTTGGAGGGCCAGATGTTCTTCAACCTTGTTTTAATCTTCTAACATATGCAGGTTATGCTTTTAGTAGATTTTTGGGAAAAGATAATAGACACCTGTCTATTAATTCCACATTTGGGTCACACCATACTGATCACACCATACACTTTTTTATAACCCTTCTGAATACAGAATGGAAATGTAGGTATATTAAATAAATAGAGCTTGCTTCTCTGGGCATTGGATGGCTTTTTAATGTTGGAGTTTCTTCAGCTGTGGTTGTACTTTTGCCAAGGAGGGGGCAAAAGTGCTGCTGAGGGCGGCCATGCCATGGTCTGTCTGTCTGTCTGTCTTTATTTATTTATTAAAACATTTCTATGCCGCCCCATTCGCCGAAGCCTCGGAGCGGCTCACAACATAAAGTTAAAATACAAAAAATAACAATATAAAATATAACAATATAAAATAAGTTGCCCTGTCTTTGAGCTGACCCACAGCTGAGGATGTCTAGCAGCACTTAGAAGCTGAGTACTAGGAAACTATTTACAACCAGGTCTCTAGTCCCATCTTTTTTCCAGGCTGGGGTGAAGTTTTCATGGAGTCTCAGAGGGGCAAAAGAGGAGCTGGCTGCATGTACCTCTCTCTCCCTGATCTGCTTTGGGGCTCCAGCTTGTTTTCAGGTGAGCCTGGGAGCACTTGGCACCTGTTCCAAGCCCTGGATCCATTTCCAGCTTCTCTTCTGTGAAGGGATGTGTGGACAGAGAGAAAACCATTCTGTGGGTGATTTTATGGGGAAATATTCTTGCCATTTTCCATCAAGTTTTGGACTTATGACCAAATGTGTACAAATTCACATTTGATAACCTGGGGAAAAGTGTGCAAATTACCCTATTACACATATTCTACAGGAAGATTTGCACATTTTTATTAGTAATTTTATTTTGTGCCTGAACATGTGCAAAAAAATTAAAAATAGTTGGCAAAGCCCATGGACTTTACATGACCTGGCGAAGCTGTACAACTTTGGAATCCTTGGAGCTGTCTCCATGAAATTTGAACTCTTTTGAGTCTATGGTGGATTTCTCCAATATCCCAGCTCCTGTGTCATCAAGCGGAGGAATGGCCTATTGAGCCCCAGTGAATTTTTATCCTGGGTCATTAAAATACCATCCCCTATCTGCAGTTTCCAGTGGTATAGTCTATTCTTCAATTTTACAGCCTTACTATCTTCTTCCTAGCTCGGATCTGCTTCTGTAGAGCACAGCAATGTAATGATGCTATAACACTGTAATATATGGACAAATAATCTCCTCTGCTTTCCATGTTATTCACATTTTTATTCAAATATGAGTTTCAGATTTTTGCATCAGCCTACAGTTTTAAAAGGTAAATATAATCTAATTGGACAAATCTGGGAAGAATTAAAAAAAATAGAGAAGTATGTTTTATGTGATTGGACTTTCCTTCTGTAAGTTTAATGATATTTCTGACACTTATTCCTGCATGCTAATTGATCTTCTGATGTTTGTTGACTACCTCAAAAAGAATTTTTGTTTTGTTTTAATTACAAGTCCACACAAAAATGCATACGTATTTTTTCACATGTCTGCTCAGGTTCACATTTTAAACAGCATTTATTTATTTATGGAGAGTGGCATTATGAAACTTGGAGATCTGTGAAAGATTAATTGCATTCTGGTTACATATTAGTATAGGAGGTATGAATGTGGTCAGTTAGTATTAAAATGCAGATCAAATTTAACCCCATCTCTGAACATGATATGACATTAGCAACTGCTATTTGCTTTGCAGTTCAAGTAGGCAGCTATTCTTTGCAAAAATTATACGAAATAACTTGATTATCCACTGGATATATGTCATGAAGTTCATTAGGAACATGGGTAAGTTACAAGCTGCAAACCCGGGGGTGAAGGGTTGTGTTATTCTCTGTGAAGAGTTGTATGGCTCTGAATATGCCACGCAGTGGCATGAAAACATTTCCATATAGCCAATGCCAATGGGGTACCTGCAAGCAAGTTCAGAAACAGGAATAGGAAATTGCTGCCTGTTCATGTGCAGAGGAGATGGCTGTGAAGGTGCAGTGATTCATTAGCCTTGCCTTGCCTTCCAAATGACTACCCATGACTTTGCTTTCCTGCCCTGCTGGCAGGAGATGGCTTGATTTCATTGCTTACTCAGGATGGAGCAAATGCATCCCACTGCTGGTGTGTACGCAGCATCCCTGACATTCCTGCTGTTTGAGAACCCTTTAAATCACTGGGGTGTTTCATTCAGTGGCCCCCACCCTTTCGCCAGAGTCTGCAAGGGAAAAGGCTATGATACCGAGAATCCCAATTGCCCAGACTACAACTCCCTGCAGTGGGCATTGGCAAGCGGAGCACAGAACTCTGTGGAATACATTGATATCTGGAGGGAACAAGATATCTTGACGGCAGGAATGTAAAAACTACTTAAGGCTCGGAATCTGCAAAACCTGACAGTTTCCATTTAGCCTGAGCACATGTAGATTCCCACAGTGACAAAAATAAGCATCATCTTCGTTTTTCATATATCCTTTGCCTCTGCTGAAATGTTAGGGAATGATGCAGGGAAACAGTGTCAAGGGACAGCAATTATGTCCTCCTCGTTGTTGCCTTTAGACAGTTTATCTTCATCACGCCTGTTCCTGATTATACCTCCATGGCACCATAGCAGAGAATGCATTTTAATTATACAGCACAAAACACAAAGCAATGCTGCTTGCAATGTAAATAGCACCACATTGCAGCTTACTGGCTTGTCAGAAGTATTTCAGTATGACTTTTGTTTCATTCGGTGAAGTTTGTGCATATCAAATCGCCCAAGTGTGTGACTTGGTGCAGCTTGTGGTAGGTGGCGTCCTTACCCAAGTATTTCACTGACAACTCTGTACAAGTTTTTAGTAGAAAGCAACAACTCCCCCTGCGAGTCCCTTCCTTCCTTGTGAGCTCCACCAGCAACACTAAATAGCTCTTATGGCACTTTTCTTCATTCTGTCTGCTGACTCACAGCTGTTCTTGATTAAGTTGAGCCAAAATTTCTCAGACTGTATTTTTCTGAGAATTTTAAAAAGATTTTAATTTTTCTGCTCAACTTTGTAGATTTGTTTTTCCTTCTCAACTTTGTAGATTTTTTTTTCAATTTAGCTCCAGTGATGAAAAACAATAATGCTAGGTCTGGAGCATTATGGATGATGCAGAACGGTGTCTAGGTTGGTGATGCAGTTGCTTTTGCTTCTACTGTTATAAGAAGAAAAATAGACAGGCTGGCAGACAGAGAGACAGGCTGGCAGAACAGGCAAAATTCAGAAACAGGTTTGTGTGTGTTACTGCTACTTCTGAAGAACTGTTGCAAAATTTCTCCTCCTCTCAATGATATATGATGGAATGGTTCCTCCAAGTTCTCTAACCACAATTAGAGTGGGATATTTCAAAGGCTACTTCTCTGCAGGTCTGTTTTTTGCTTTGAATCAGAACATTGGATAACAGCTTCAGATCAGTTGTTAGTACAGGAAGGATCTAGGGATGTTATCATGTTTAGTTAGTTATGGTGCTATCCTGTGTGAGCCTAAGCAGAAAGTCTACAAAAGGCCTGAAAAGGGCTTTTTTTCATTTTAAACATGCATAGGACTAAACCTTCAGTTAGGTAATGATGGAGCACTTTTCTAGTTTAATCCATGTTTAGTTTATATCAGATGTATAAGATACTGTCCCACACTTCTGTGTATCCAGAAGGAACCCCAAATTGATTTCCGTCCACATGTTCTAACATGTCCACATGCCAGCCATATTGGGGTAAATGGGCAAACCGAAAGATCCCAGTTAGAATTCAAAACTGGGAAAGATAGTTGGCAGCTGAAATACTTATGTAAGGAACTGGGAGGCTTTAATTTAATTCAGATCTACAACCAAGTGGTTTCTGTGATGATAACATACTGTAATTATATTTAATTACATATGCACCACTAGCAATGGTACAACTGAAATGAATGAATTGCCACCATGTTGGCAGGCTTCAATTTTAGTGATTTATAGTCTCTCTCACATAGAAGAAATTTGTGCATATTTAAGAAGAATTTGGGGAAAATAGTTGTCCAGCAATTTTCACAAGCATTTCTCTGCTTGCATGCAGGTTACTGAAGAGAAGCTGATTTAAAGTTCACATGAAGATCCAACTTAGTCTATATTTGTATGAAGAAATACAAAAATCTCAAAATTCCAATGTATGAAAATTGTCCTTGTGTACATTCAAAATGCATCCTCAGTTAGAAGATACATAGCATTCCCAGTAATTCCCACCATTCCCTAGTAATTCACTAGTGATGCGGTTTCTTTAGTATTGCATTCCATTAGTTAATGGGAGAGCTTTGTTTATTGTGAGGTACTGGGATATAATAAATGCATTACATTTCCATCCCAGAAGCATTTCAGTAAAATGTTGATGACTTAAAAGAGGATTAGACTAAGTAGTTAATATTTCCTAATTCAAATCCAAGAAGTAATTAATCAACTGAGATAACTAAACTGGTAAAAGTGAGAAATCCTGAGAACGCAGGTTTTGCTTTGCAGGCTAAGAGCATACACTCATCATGCAATGTAGTAGTAGTAATAATAATAATAAAAAATAAGCAAACTGTGCTATACCAAAAACACTTCCAATTTACTAGAGCTTTTGTAATCCGTAATAATTCCATAGCAAATAGTGCCCTTCAAAATATATGTGTGTGATAGCTCACCGAAGGAGTCTCATGGTCAAAACACAATTAGGCCACAATTCTATGGCCTTTTATACCATTCCGTGACTTCTGGCTCCCACCCCTCATAGATGCTGTGGAAAGAACTGCACCAATTGCTTCTCTGGGGGTGGGAATGAACTCTGGGGAAGGGGGACAATGGTGTGCCAAGGAGCTGGGAGGGGATGAAGCTGGAGCCATCTTCCTGTACTGATCCCATTGGACCCTAGCCTCTTTTTCACCCTCTCAATGGGACTGTATCTACTTGGCTGAAATTAACCACTCAGATAAACACACAGGATGAGGTGTCTTGGTGGTGGTACAGATCAGTGCAGCCACACTGAGCTCTCTCCACTGCATACACAGAAGCCTCTGATGTGGAGGCTTTCACAATTGTTTATGGTCAAGTGGATGCCTCTTAGAGTTTTCAAGTCGCTGTTAAATTTGCATGATATGCCTTTGTTTTCTAATCCTTATTTCAGGGTGCACATATACCTCTGACACATTAAAAGCATGCTGGCTAAATATGGAACACAGAAGTCTGATACTAATGTATTTGAAAGTGACCTCATTCACTTTAAAAGCTGAGGACCAGACACTGCATTGTAAAATGCATTTTGCTTTTCTTACTAGTTGCCTGTCCTTGTGAATCAAGTAGTGGTTTTGAGGGATAATGTTCTAGTATGAGAACATTCATGAGGTATCTTGGAAATGTTCTTTCTTGGTCTCATAGAAGTGGCAAACATGAACAAGAACAGAAAATAAATGCAATTTTTAATAAATTACTTTGATTCTCTGCTGGGTTATCTCCCGTAAGCATGATGCACAGGGCTTTTCAGCTATGTGGTTCCTCTTTTGAAGTCAAATTAATGCTACAGTGAAAAAAATAGTATTCACTTCTGTTTGTTTCAGCAACAACCAGAGGACTTGCACAGTCCGGCCACCACTTCGTTTTTCTCCTTTAAAACGGTGAGAATGAGAGTTTGTAATACAAAGTCATCATATTTTACACATGGTAGTGTGAAAAATGGCCTCATGTCAAAAGCTGAAGGAGGAGGAATGGGGAAAATGTTATTGTCTTCCTTAGAAAAACAAAGAAAAAGTCAGAGTAAAAGATGAAAATCCGGCTTCCCACTCAAGATTGAATTTACTGACACTGTTAAGATGTTTTTGATCTGTCATCTTGATGGAAAATTGTTGTGGAATTGAAAGTGCACATTCTCATGACATTCAGTGTACATCAGTTACCATAGCTTTGCACACTGTTTCATATACAAATGTAAGGTTTGTATAGCCCATGCCATTTATGTGTATCCAAACTGCTGTCAACAAACTTTCACCATTTTCAAATAAACCAAGAAGGCCTTTCTTTGCAGATATTTCTGGTTTGGTTATCTTTTGCATCTAAATCAGACACTTTGCCCCCAAAGCAAAGAATTTTGTAGCTTTGCAGTATCTTTCTTCTCATCCTGCTTCCAGCTACTTGCTTCTCATGAGATACCTCACCTTCACCTTTATTTCAGTTACTTTAGTTTATCTCCCTCTGCAAGCAGTGCTTCATTTACTTTTCCTTCCACCGGATCCAGATTTCCCCCCCTGATCTTTCTTGCTGCAGAGCTTCTCTTTCAGTTCCATCAAAATACTTGCTCGTATTTCCTACAGCTGTATTCTCATCTTCTGTAAAAATGGAACTTAAATGATGCAAGTTGTAGACACTACTCCTAGAGGTCAAACTGAGCTTCCTCAAGTTCCTCACTTAAAACTCCCTGGTAGGCTTGCCATATTGCAAACAATCTTTGTGATTCATCTGGGAGTTCTAAAACCAGGCAGTAAACACTAAAACCAACACCATGCCAGTGATTTTCTTGTCCCTGAATGGGACTTCCCATCCTATCCCCTTGTCTACATTTCTCTCCCACCCATCCACAAAATCAGATTGTGAGTATGAGAAGGGGCTTCAGTGGGAAGGACACATTGGTTCTGCCATCAATTTCCTTTCTGTAATGTAATGTTGAATTCAAGTCAAACTTCCCATGGGGGAGAAAATCTGAAGAAAAAACAAGGGGAAGGGGTAGAAAAAAATGGCTGGCTATGAAAATCATGGGAGACTGTCCACTGCTGTAGAAAAGAGCTCATTAATGCTCAGTTTGAATTAATAATTCTGAACCCAGGTTTTGGTTAGGGAAGTACCAAAATGAGAAAGTATCACATGTCTTAGTTGTATAGACTTATAAAGAGAAAACAGGAAAAGAAAATACAGCATGGTAAATGGTAGTTGTGAATCAATCCAGCAGTGGGAAAACAGCAGTGGGCCTTAAACGCAACAAAGTTTAAGACTAGAAGCAACCTTGGAATTATGTGACCTCCGGAGTAGCTCTTACAAGATGAAAATTGTAGTTCAACATACCTGAAGGACTCCAGGTTAGAGAAGGCAACTTTAGACTAATAGTTTCTTTCACTCAATATCGTTTCAAATAAAATATTGGACATAATCCTGGGAAGGCTGCTTATGCAATGCAGCTCCAAACTGGAGCTCGAAAGTACCATTCACTTCTTAAGAAAATGAACCAAAGGAATATTTTACATTCTAGGAAAACCTTCATTAAACTAGCACAACAGTAAGTCAATACATCTTCATCAATGAACACATCCCAAAGTTCTATTTTTCAATTGTCTCATTTCATATGTTTTTTGCCATCCCATTGAGTGAAATGAGATGGAAATTATGTAAAATCTGCTTATCTCTGAGGATCAATTTATTATGAAAAATGTATAAATATTACAATCTTGGAGCAATTATGGAGCAATTATGATATTATTCATTATAGAGTGTGTACACATGTAAAACACTAAACATTTTTCATATTTATGTATGTTTCTATAGTTATTGAATGTGACAAAACTGAATCATTTACTCCAATAATCTTTATCTCCCGTCATAAATTGCTTTTACATCATCTACTTAATTCCTGCAATTATTCATCAGAATCTTTTTTTTTAATGGACTGATAATCTACTAGAGCAGTTGGTACAGTCTTAGTTTTGCTGTGAGGGGAGGGGAGTAATGATGGATGTTATTGAACGCTGTTGTCACACCATTATTTCAAATTATGTCTATTGGCATGGTTTGCTTATTCTGCAGAGAATATAGATTTTAATCATGATAAAAAACCTATAATGCAGGAACAAAAGTGTGTTACACAGATTTTGTTGGAACACAGATGCTACTACTAACTGATTTTTCCTCCTTCCAAACCAAAAATTATATATTAATTTTTATAGATTTGTCCCAAACACTTGTGGATATATTGCAAAGCAAGTTTGAGAATATTATCATCAGACTCCCACATCAATCCAAAGCTGTGAAGGGATATGAATACTAATGCACAGTTGAGGGAATTGTTTATTTACATAGTAGTTTTATGGAAGAAAATAATGTCAGTTCATTTTTGAGCAGAACTTATCCACTTCACACTTCTCATAACCATACATGGACATGAGCACAATTTGAAGTCCAAATATGAAGCTGTCCAAGGATGATGCTGGCAGGTATCACAAATTCTGAGATTGTAGTACTGCTTGGGCAATCAAAAAGAAATCAAAAAGAGTTCATCTGATCTTTAAATCTGGAAAATGAACATTAAAACCTGCAAGTATATATTTAAATCAAGCATTAATCGGTCTTTTAATCAATGGATGAAAATCTTGTACAACTGGAAAATGTTCAGAAAAAGGAGTACATTTACAATGATGAACATCAAATGTGCCTGAACTTCCATATAAAAAAGAAAGAAGACCCAAAATGGGCCTCTCTCAGAATGCGCTTTGAAGCAGAAATCAAAGTGCTCAAACCTGACAGACCCACCAATTCCTATGATATTGCATGCCATGTTTAACAGCTACTCATTTTTTATGTATGTATGTATGTAGCTTTTTTCTCCCTTTGGCGGGAAACTTTGGGTCAGCCAGTGACTCTCAGCCTAACCTGCCTCACAGGTTGTTGTGAGGTTGTGAAGGTAAGAGTTAGAAGAGGAAGGAGGAGGGGGTGTTTGTAAGATTCCTCGAGTTTCTTGGAAGAAAAAAATATGGGCTATAAATATGATAAATGAATAATCTTCCTCCTACTTTCCATTTTACCCACATAACAACAGTGTGAGATAGGTCAGGCTGAGGGTCAGTGAGTGGTGCAAAGTCACCCAGTGAACAACATGACTGGTTCCCAATTCAGTCCAGCACTTTAATCACTACACTGGCTTTTAAAGTACTTATTTGCACAGATAACTATCTTGAAAGTGTATTGCCTGTGGGTAGGGGAGTAGAAATAACTGCAGAAATCAAGGCATTGGTTTGCCAGAGCATTAAAATGGAACATTGTCTCTGTGAGGTCTCCGAAGATTGCAATTAAATGGGTCAGGATAGAGACGGATGAATCTGGTTTTTCAAACCCAGAGATTCAAAAAATAAGCATTCTATGTCCTCTGTCTGGATGAATGAATCCATTTGTTTTGCTTCTGCAACATTTGATTTTTCAAGGTCATAAGAACATAAGGATATGCATGCTGGATCATAGTAGGTCCATCTTGCCCAACATTTGGTTCACACAGTGGCCAAACAGCTGTGAATGGAATACCCACAAATCGTGGCTTTAGAAATATTTTCTGTTATACTGGAGGTGGCATACAACACATAGCATTTGTAGCCATTGATTGCTTTATCATCCATGAGTCTGTCAAATTCCCTGTTAAAATGATGAAAATTGGTGGCCATCACTACATTCTATGGAAGTGCATTCCATTGATTAAGTTTGCTTTGTGGGAAGAGGTACTTTCTTTAATTTGTCCTCCACTCCCACAAATCAGTTTCGTAAGCTGATTCCAGGCTCCACTTCTATGATAGTGAGGCAAACTTCTGCATATTCACTTTCTTCATTCCATACTTCATGCGCACATGTCTCCCCTTATTACCTTTTTCTAGACTTATTGAAACCTTTCTGGTAGAGAGTTGCTTCAGCCCCTTATCATTTTAAGTGCCCATTTTCAGTCTCTGCACTTTTTTCTAGATTTGCAATATCCTTCCTCTGATACATTGACCAGAACTGTACCCAGTATTCTAAATGTGATTGCATTTTAATTTTTAATCCCTTTCCTAATTATGACCAACATGAAGTTTGCCCTTTTCACAGAAGTCATATACTGGGTTGATATCTTCCCTGATCTGCCAGCCACAATCCCAATATGTCTTTCTTAAGGAATCATGACTAAAATCCATCATATTATACTTGTAGTTGGGATTCTTTGGTGCAACTTGCATCACTTTACACTTGCTTACATTGAACAGCATTGCCATTTTGATGCCCGTTCTTCCAGTTTCCCATCCGTTTGGAGTGCCTTATAATTGCTTTTGGTTTTTACCACCCTAAATAATATGGAGTCATCAGCAGATGTGGTGACTCTGCTGCTGAATCATTTATGAACAAGTTGAAAGGCACTGATCCTAAAACATATTCCTCTGAGACCCCACTGTTTGTTGGGTTTTCTCTGTGTTGGGTTTAATTGGCAATCTTGTGCATATGTGTTGTGTATATAGAGCCAGTGAGCCAGTGTGGTGTAGTGGTTAAGAGCATGGGACTGGGACTCAGACAATCTGGGTTCTAGTTCCCGCTCGGCCATGGAGCCAACCGGGTGACTTTGGGCCAGTCACAGACTCTCAGCCCAACCTACCTCACAGGGTTGCTGTTGTGGGGATAAGATGGAGGAGGAGAATGATGTAAGCTGCCTTGAGCCCTTTGCAGGAAAAAGTCAGGATATAAATTGAAAAATAAATAAATAAAAATAAACAAATAAATATAGGGAGGGACAGAAAGAGAGAGAGTCTGATAGCTCTGTGGTCACTGTTTCCAGTTGGTTCAACAACCCCACCAAGAATTAAATCCAAAATTTCCTCCTCTCTAGTCAGCTCCATGACTAACTTTTCTAGGGCACAGTCATTGAAAACATCAAGAAAATAATCTCTTTGTCCAAACTGGAATGTGCAATTATTCAATAAATGTGGGGCTAGTTGAGGCATCCGTTATCATAGCATTGTCTTTTTTGAGCTTCCCTGATTTCATTTTCCATATCAAGGTCACTGTGAATGTTGGTCTGGGACACAATTCCTAGGACATAATTAGTGTGGGAAGAGGAACTGTCACCATAGTACTTCTGTGAATCACTGTGCCCCTTTTTGATGTTCTAATCTGTTTGACACCTTCTCTGACATATGAAGCATCACTTCATTTAGTACACCCTCCCCAGTTCCTCCTATAGAGTTGATGTCCAGAAATGTTCTTTCCATTCCACCTGGTTTCCATAATGTCTAGTATATCTATGTTCTCCTTTAAAGTAGGCACTCCAACTTTCACATTATGGTTAGAGATTTGTGTAGAAATATATATTCATGGTGTTCTTGCATGTGCTTCTTCTCCCATGGTACTCAGGGCTCTTTGATTGGCTGTCATATTTCACTATATGCTTGTAGCCTACTTCACCTTGTTCTATATTTGGGCAATCAGAAACTTTTTCATCTTTATCCTGTAGGAATGTTTAACTGGAATTGGATGTTTCCCAGCTCTTGTCAGTTTTTCCCTAGGGTTTGGATTTAAAGCTGCTCAGTTTAACATCCGAATTTCCCACTACAGCTGATGCTGGGATTGACAGTTTGCAAGAGGAACATACAGTAAGGTACATGCTGAAAGCAGCATTGGAGTGCATGTCTTACCACTAGGCATGTCATGATAGGATTGCCTCAGGTACTCATCCTCTGGTGACATACAGGTTGGACATAAAAACATAGAAACAAAGCGAGTCAGAAGGGACCTCCTGGGCCATCTGGTCTGATCCCTGGCTCCAGCCAGCTCTGCTCTTGACATGCCTACCATGTGCATGCCCAGCCTATCCTTAAACACTGTCACTAATGGGGCTTCAACCATCTCCCGTGGAAGCCCATTCCATGCCCTAGGGGTTCTAACAATTCAGAAAGTACTTCCTGGCATCCATCGTGAACCTTGGTTCTCTGAGCTTTGCTCCACTGAAACACATCCTGCCCTCCAATGCAGGGGGGGAAAGGTCATGACCCACCTCTGTGTGACACCCCCTCACATACCTGTATGTCACTAACAGGTCCCCTCTGAGTCTTCTCTTCTCAAAGCTGAAAAGACCCAGTTCCCTCAATCTCTCCTCATATGACTTACCCTGCAAACCAGCCACCATCCTTGTGGCTCTGATCCACACATGCAAAGCACAATGAATTAGCAATCCAACATATAGACTGGCCTACTATAATGCATTTAGGCAGGTCTGCCTTTCAAGAAACTTCAGAGCCTTCAACTGGTGCAGAATACAGCTGCCCAGATATTGTTGGGACCTGGGTGGTCTGCTTATATATCATCAAGCTTGCACTAACTGCATTGATCGTCAGTACATTCCAAGCCCAATAAAAAGTTCTGGTTTAAATATTTAAATGGTTTGGACCCTAGTTGGTTGAAGGACTTAGACCAACATGCCCATAATTTGAGATTAACAATAGAGCTTCTTCTAGCTACCTACTACCAAGGAGAAGTAGCAAGGTTAGGCTGCAGAAAAATGAGGGAGAAGGCAGTGGCCCCTTCAACCCTGGAATCAGTTTTGATAATGCGTTAATCAGGGATTTTCTTTGCAGGTATAAAGGAAGGCTCTTAAAAGCTGCTTTTTCCTCTCATGCCTTCTCATAATTTGTGGGCTGCAATACGTATTGGTGTTATCTGCTTTTATATTGGTGTTATTACTGTTCATGCTATTATGTAATTACATACTATTATGTATGTTATTGAGCATTCTTATTTTTGCATTTTGTATCCCTTTTTTTGCATTTTTTAATCCTATGAGCCTCTTTGAGATTTCACCCTTAAAGGCACCACACAAATCAACTAACTAAACAATACATTCTCAAGAAAAGGTTTATCTCTGAATGTGCAGGCAGAGCTGACAATTTCCAGTGTGATCCCAGACTGAGCCAAGGTGCTTTCTCCCATTGCTAGGTGCAATCTGCTTCAGCTCCAACTTTAAAAACTAGCTAGCTTAAACTAGCTTTTAAGAAGAAAAATTAAGGAGGGAAAAGTCCTCCACAGTCTTTTCACAGGGGCCATGTCATGTGATTATGATGTCCCATATCTTCAAAAGGCCTCTTTCTTTTCAAGAGCATTGTGCTGCTCTTTAAGCCAAAACTGTGGCACAGTGGTATGCATTTAGGCAATTTGAGACTCTGGACTTCAAATGGTTTTATGTAGGGAGGACTCTTTAGATGGTAAGTGCTTATTCATTTTGAAATGTAATGAGCCAATTCTGCTATATCTGAAGGCCCTCCTGCTCATTCTGTTGAGTGGGGCCTTGTACTTCAGTCCCAAAGTCCTGCTTGGAATGCAGCACTGCTGAAAACTATTTCTCAAGTAGAGTTTAGACTGTAGCTTCTGGTGCCCTTTTTACAGACTGAGACTTTCTTTTTCCTCATAGCCACCTCTTATAAATCAGGTCTCTGGATTCTCTGCCATGAAAGCTCTCTTTCTCTTTTGACAGTCCATTACGTATTCTGTAAATGCAAAGCGGATGCAGCCCTGCATCTTTTGGCAGAATTGTTCACCTTTTCACCTCCTGTATTATTTCCCACAAGAGCAGGAAAATGTTATGTAGGAGTTATGCCCATACAATCTGACATTCTCCATGTATGCATTTGTTATGCTAACCCACTATAATGTGCTCCATTTGAATACGAATGAGCACCTTGGGCTGGAAGGGTAACAGAAGGCAAGTTTCTCAGCTATAGATCCTGCTTCGCCTTCTTGGCTTGTCCAGGTATTTTTGACTACCTTTTATTACTATTTCAAAGTTTGGATAAACAAGTACAGAAATGAAAAGATAAAGGTTGGTGGAGTCAGTTTATTTCAGACCTGTGACTTTCAGGTGGAGAAGATGAAAGGATAAAAAGAGATGTTCCTTATACATTCTACCTCATATATACCCTGAAGGAGACAGTGGTGATATGCCCACATCTTGAGTAGACACACTGGACCCACCAATTCATTATAACTGCCTATTGTTAATATTTCTGTGTAAATTCTCCAGTGAAGAGTGCATTTTGGTTAGCAGGATTAAATAATGCTTTTAAACAAAGCATTGGGTATCATTAAAACCTGAAAAAGCCAGCAAGAAAATAAAACTTTGTCGTCTTGCTGACCAGTATATTTATTGTGGCATTTAGAACATATTCTGAATTTGCAACACTTCCTTTCTGCCCTTCATAATAACTTTCCAAGTGCAGTTCAGAATAAAGGTTATAATAATAAAACTTAATACGATGCACAATAATCCAAGAAAGTTTACTCTGGGAGTAAGTCCCATTGAACCTAATGAGGCTTACTTCTGAGTAGGCTTGACTAGAGTTACATTGCCCAATTCTGCTGAACAGGGTGATTCCCGACATTGAACACTAAGAAACAGTGAACATTCCCCAAAATGAGGGAGGAGCAGCACTGCTTGTTAAACATTTTTTTCAGCAGATTTACAAGAATCTCTCTTTTCTGTGAAGCTGCCCATGCTGCAGCAGGGTCCCCAAGTCCTCATAACACATCAGGTGTGATGGATGGATATAGAAGATGCACTGTGTTTAACTCAGAATGACTGTCTACAGGTGATGTTTTTTGCTGCACTGTAGTGAAAAGCTGCACTTCAAAGATGTATCTCTTCACAGCTGACGTGTTTCTCAACAGGAAGGCTTTTACCCACAGTTTTACTGAGTCTTCTGCTTCTGGATTGAGACCAACTCCTTTAGAAGTGGTCTGCCACCTCAGTTTTTTCTTTCTCTATGTTCCATTACACATCTGCCAGTTGGTGCTGCTGTATAGAATTCTTTATCTTGCAAGCAAATCGAGGCAGCTTACAAGGGTCTTCTCTTATCCACTGAGTTGCAAAGGTTGAAAAACATCTAATTAAGCAGTCAATCAAGTGACATGGTGCTCCAAAATCAGATGCAAAGCTCATTCAGTGTCCATGGGCAGAGTTAAAAATCATCCCAGGTAAGCCCAACCCTAACCTTTTTATGTGGCCGTGTGCTTTAGCCTTTTGAACCTGCAGCTCCACAGCTGTGATTTTTTCATGCAGAATGAACACCTCAGCATACTTTAGAATAACAAAAGGCCTTTTTTTTCTATGGACTGGACAACTTGGAGTTGTGTGCATTGGGTTAGCACTTACTTTGTACCTGTATAAACATCGTTCTGGTAAAACACATTTAAAATTTCTTTTCACTACTTCAGCCATCTGAGCTGGACTTGCATTCAAACAAAAAATTGTTTTGAACAAAGCTGAAGGCACAATTTTATACATGTGTAGGCAGAAATAATGCCTATACCTCCCAGCATGCTCCAGCCAGCGGTTGGAGCATGCTGGGAGATGTAGGCCTTTTTTTCTGCATAGGATCAAGCCCTAAATAGCACACTGCTAGATGAGCTCCTTAACTTCATGGGCTCCTTAGCCCATGAAAGAACTCATCCACTAAGGTAATATAATCCCCATTTATGATCCATGTGCCAGCATTGGTGGGGCAGTGGGATTGCAGAGGGAGCATCTGGTCAGATGTGATAGGCTTTCCGTTTCCTAATGACTGATCATGGGAAGCTTCTCCTCCTTCCTGTTTTCCTCTTTGTATTCCCAAAGCAGTGCCAATTCTGAATTTTCAGAGCCAAGTAGGATTTCACAGTCACTGGATATTGGAGTTGAACCAATTAGATGTATGTATATAATTCTCATAATTTCAGAGTTAATCCCACAAAGTGCTCTTTGGGTGAAAGCACATTCTAGATACTCAGCAATGGCTTACTGCAACTGTTCAGTCTTAGCTTATTACTCAAAGCTCTTGTGGAGATAAACATGGTTCATCCTAGAAAAAGTTTTCTGAAAAATGATTTTGATTCCTTCCTCTTATGGAAACATGAAACATAAACTTTTCCCTCTACAGTCTGTTCTGTCCTCAAATAGCCCAAAAGGCACACAAGCTGCCATTCACTAGACTCATGCATGCATTGGCTAGAATTAGGGTGCAATCCTGTGGGTCCCCAGCATTATCCTGCAACCTCAGAACTGGGTCTCTGAATGTGGGGCCACCCCCACACAGCCAGCATCGAAAGAACTACTCCAGCTGTCTCTCTGAGGTTGGTAGTCAGCTTTGGAGAAGACAAAAAGGGTGTGCTGAAGGCTGAGAATGAGGAGAGGCTGGGGCTGAGGACTTAATGCTGTGTCCAAATGGCAGCCAGTCTCTTTTCCTTCCCATTCAAGCTGCTTCATCTAGACAGACAAAATGATTACCCAGACGAAATGCAGGGTGGGGAAGATTGCCATTGATGTGCCTCACTCTGTGCATTGGAGGCATCCGAGCCTCTGCTTTTGAAGGCTCATGTGCACTGAAGGCAGAGCATTAGATTGCACCCTTACTTGTGGAAAGGAGCTCTTTTGTAATGAAAACAAAACCATCACTTGCTTAGAGTAAGTAAGTCTTCATTTTCTGCTTCATGGCAACTTGCAGTAGATTAACACATCAAACAGGAGACCAGCCAGAGCAACGGTATCATTCTGCTGGCATGGTGACTATCACTGGCCCAGAGGCAACCAATATTTGACTGCATAACCGCAAGGTACAGATACGTGCATCAAGGCTCCTGTATCAGATGTCTACTTGTTCTGTCCTGTATGATGGAATATCAGGACTGCATGAGTTGACTTTTCAGTGTAGACATCAGAGCACTGGGTTATCATGGATGAAGGAGATGCTGATTATAGTTCCTTAAGTCACATCTCCGTGATACTGGCTTTCCACATTGACTGGTTTCTATTGACTGGAGAGATCCACTGCTTGTACCATGAGTAGCAGCAGCTTGAAAATAACCCTGGGAATGTGTGGAAATGCTTCTTTCAGAATGAGACTGCAGAGGTCCCCTGTGCAGCTCCGATTATCTATGCCCTTTGGGAAAGAAGTTTCCATTTGAGTGCACTATATCGTATTATGCATTTATTGATACATTTGTATTCTGCTCTTTCATAGAATACAATGACAGTTTACAAATTTTAAAAAAGTGCAAATAATATCGTAAACTACAGCATGACCAGAAAAGGGGGACATAAGTAGAAGAGAATGTCAACACAACTAAAATGTCAGATCAACACAGTGATCATCAGTTCTTTGCCCGATGCCAAAATTATATCAACAAATCCACCAAGCAAACTTCCTTGGGGAAAGCATTCTATAATTGGGGCATGTGTACAATGAATGTGCAGAGAGACACATTGAACTGAATGACTTGCATGAGACGGAGAAACCTTGTGCATGAAGATACAAAGAACTGATCCATATGCAGAGTTCCTCTGATTGCAAGAGCAAGCCTCTTCCATTTGCACAGAGGGAAAACAGAATCATTTGTATTCTGTTATATGGTTGTGTCTTCTTCTCTCAGTTAAATTAACTGGGGCAGCCACAGCATGCCAGAATGCTGGGTGAACATCCGAGCATGCCACAGAGGTCTGGATCAGCGTGAGCTGCATGAGAGATGTTTGCCGTGCATAGGAAGAATGTGTTCAACAGCTTCATGCAGCTCAGTGAAACTACTTGGTACAACTTATCTCAAAACACGGATTAAGCTTGAGAAAACCACAATTTGCTTGAGGATGTTCCCCAAGCAAGTGAAGAGACTAAATCTTAATCAATCATTTATTCATTATGCACTCTTTTACACACTCTGCTATAATTATTAGCAGGAGGATTAGCTCACGTTTGCAAGCATTTGGGCTCAAATGACACTTTCCCCCAATTCACTGATGGCAGTTCTCCATTTGGAAGCGGGGAGATTTAACAGAGATAATTAAAGTCCTTCTCAAAATTGTTCACTGCAGGACTTTCCTAGAAATACTCTGACTACAAAGTGGCAAGTCCTCAAAACTGCAACTCTTCCAGATAACTGCACTTTGGCACAGTAATTGATCTTTCTATGTCAGGAATGGAATTTGAAGCCACATCATCTTTATAAATAGATTTTGTCTTCTGAAATGGGAGACACAGGTGCCGTTTTTGCAACAGCATCCTTACTTTTATGAACACATTCTATGCTGGCTACTTATAAGCATGTCACTATAGCTCTTCATTGTCCTGGCCAAAACGTTTTGCATGCATTAAGAAATATTTGTATATCTTGATCAAGAACTTACTAGCCTGAGGCACACTAGCCTGGAACATTGGCAAACAACATGTGCAGGGAAAACATGCAGCTGAATATGGTGAACGTGGAGCTGACAATATTTGTACTCAGGTTATTTCCTTCTTGTACACATGTCCAGGGGCTTACAACTTTGGGGTTATCTCTAAGAATATTCATCCAAGTACTTACAGATTACCATTGCTTTCTTCATTACAGCATCTGAAGGAATTCAGACTCAGATAAATTGTAAGCACTGAATTTCCCATCCAATAAAAGTTCTGGAGCTGAACTTTTGTACCCCCCCCCACACACACAATTAGCACAAACCTTCTTCAGAATATCTACCACCCATTCCACTGTCCAAAGCAGTGGTAAGGAGCATTGCTGGCAAAAGACCTACCTTGCCTTGTCAGAAACCTTCCAGGGACCACATGCCTGTGGCAGAGTTGGCCCTCTCACGAAGCAGGGTGAGACTCCCTACCTCCAGCTCAGGTAGCAGATCTGGCATGGTGGGGCATCCAGTGGACCCCAATGTCAGGGGGCTCTTGGGTCCCAATATAGCCATTGTCTATGTGTCTCTAATGGAGAATACAGCAGGGAGCTACTTTGCATAGTCCTGCTGGATTCTCTTCTGATGTGACAAAAACTATGGAAGGAAACAGTTGCTGCAGTTCTCCAGGGTGATTGCTGCCACTTACTCCATCCGTATTTTTCATTAAGGCATAACCAGGGCTACCCTTTGCTTCCCCAAAGAACACAGAAAGAGAGCTCCTGGTATAGCATCCTGAAGTGCTGTCCTCCCAGCACCTTGTTCTCTGGACCCCTTAGAATGAGGGCTCTCTTGGGGAAACAAAGCCTGCAACTTCTTTGTTCAGCTCTCCACAGAGCCCACCCAGACCAACTGTGTTACTCTGAGGGGTCCTTCCTGAAATCGAGGCACTGGCAGTCCACAGGGCCACCTCCCCACCAACAGCTTGCTCTCAGAAAGGCCTCCTCGGAGTGTGGTGCTGAGCAGAAGATGAGGGAGGGTGGCAGTGTTCCTGATGGCCTGCACTGCCTGCAATGGCAGCGAACTGCAAATTTGCCTCAAGCTCTGGTACTTGTGGTGGCCCACACTCTCTGTGGCCTCAGTGGCCATGTGTCCTCCTGCCTCACACGGTGGGAAGCTTGTACTGGCCCTGAGTGTCAGAACTAAGCATGTCCAAGAGTGGGAGAACCCAACTCTCTTTGTCTCTCATACATTCAGTTCTTTCTCTTCCTCCTTTCACTTTCTCACTGCTTCTTCTGCTTCTCTTTCTGCTTGACCATCCTTTATATCTTTCCCTCTCTCTCTCTCTTCCTCTCTCCCTCCTTCTCTCCCTCCCTCTACCTCCATCCCACTACAGTACCATTCATTCTCCTGCATTTTACTCTCCATTCTGCCCTTTCATTCTGTACCTTTCCTGTGTTCTCTCCCCAGTGATATCCCATACTTGGTCTGTTCTTTCTCACTCAGAAATTAGGCTTTAGTGCCTGATTGCCCTGCAAGGATAATTTCTTAAGGAGCGTGACAACACTCAGTTTGCAAGTGTAATCCTCTTGTAAAACTCCAGCTGAAACATATAAAAAACCATTTATATGTCGGCATATACAGAAGAACATGTTTTGCTAAAATCCATTCTTTCTGCATTTTGTGCATTGTTAAGTGTCTTTCATTCCATCAGCTTCTCACTGACTCAGGGGGAGTCTTAGAAAGGGAGTCAAAGCATGTGTGGAAGGAAAGATTAGACATTCCCTCCCCAGCATGTCTTTCCCACAAAATTCTTTCTGTGCAGCAACTGGAATTTTTTTTAAAAAACTACCACTAGAAGTAAAAGAAACATTAAACATTATTTGCTGCTACATCACAGACGCTGAAGATGAGATGGAGAAGTGGATGCAGTAGAGGCAGATTGCTCTGGTGTTAGTGGAACTCCTTATCCACTCCAGATTTTATGCTGAGTTTGAAGGAGCCATCCTTGGTGCTGAACTTTATCTCAAAGCTAGGTTCTGCACCATGATAGTTCCTTTAGGGTTCAAAGAAAAACCAAGAGAAGATGAAAAGCCCTGTTGACACCAAAGCTATGATTCCTCCACTGAGAGGCAGTCCACAAATCCACAAGGATCATACCTCGTGCATTGCTTAGCGGTTCTAAGATGTATTTGCATAACTGTATAAACACAGCCTGTCTGATAAGATAACTCAGTTATTTATGGGTATGAAAGAAAATAATTAGCACCAATTAGCATAAATAATTGTTTATGTTATTCATGGTCATGAAAGGAAATAAGTACCTCAGAAAGCATTTTTAAAATATATTACCAGATTAATTAAGCTACTCTACTGAGATCCTTTATAAAGATTTCATGGGCAGTGTCAGTGATGAGTCATTCCAAAGGGAAAGTGTCTCTTAACCAAAAGAAGTGAGCAAGGAAGCAAAACCAGTTTCTAATCCTCTGTGGTAGATCTTTGCATCAGTTCATATTTCAGGGGTGGGCTGCACATTACTGCAAGCTGGTTTAGGTGATTGGACTAGTACTGTGATGAACTTTTGCAACCTCTTAACTTCCCCCAGAAAGAGAGAGTCTTCTCCTTCTCCTTCTCCTTCTCCTGCCTGAAATCCAAATGAAGACATGGCAGTGATGGTGATTGTGCCTTTTTAACAGTAAAACTAAAAATGTGGTGCACTTTTAAACATTCAACTGCCAACAGTAATGGAAGCAATCCTGGCCAAGTTATTCAGGGGCTTTTCAAAAGTACTAGTAGCTAGAGGCTTTTCAAAAGTGCTAGTAGCTACAGGAGTGACTAAAAGGGGAATACAACTATGCTGAAAAAGAAACCACGTAAACACACTTCTTAAACCCCGTTGCGATACGGCAGTGCTCTGAATTGCAACCTCTTCTTTCAATTTTGAACATGATTTCTCCCACCCCCCAACCATTAAACATAGAAAGAGATGCACAAATCAGAAAAATGAGCTTTCTCTAAATTCTACCTTAAAACTCATTCCAGCTCCTGTCATTATCAGATTCCAAGGTTTGTTTTATGTGTTTTTTTAACATGAAAATCCATGTGTATTCTTCTGTGTACTTTTCCAAATGTGCGTGTCAATTGCCTCCATCTCTGAAATGCATGCATTCTGTTCCTGTTGATTAAAGTATCGAAGTGTGCATTTTTTAAAGTACATCCCTAAATATAAATGGATTTTTTAAAAAATCAGCACAGCACAGAGCTAGATAGAATATAAATACACACATCTATACAAAAAACATAAGAGTGTGCCTATTTGTGGCACACTTGCTTTTTATTTGGAAGAAGAGGGAAGGAATTCATGGGGGGACATTCATTTATTGGAGCCTCACTTTGCTGTCTATGCTAGGAACAGGCTTGCCACCCCAATAGATATAGCTAAAATTTGTCAGATTTTCTGAAAAATTCTATATAGGAAATAGTATGCAACATTCTACTGACAATGTTTAGTTTTTCAGCTTTCCCTTGCAAGGATACTGAAAAGAGATTAAAGCATCCATAAGAAACTGTCTTTTGCTTTAAACAAATGATGTCCAACCCAGCCTTATTTAATCTAGTGCCATCCAGAGATTTAGGAGTATACATTCCAGAGTTCCTGACTATTAGCAGTACTACCTGGGACTGATGAGAACAATAGTTCAAACTCTCTGCAAGGAACTGATTGAGGAAAGCTGATTGAGCCTCTTGGCTCTTGAGCTTCAGATGAAGGATCACTCATGTTGCTTGGGGCATTTATCCAGCTAAGCTTAGTTAATAATGTCTGGAAAATGTTTAAAATTAAAAACAAAATGCTTTGCTTAAAATATCAAAAACAACTTTCTCTCCCCTCCCCCCCTTTCCCTTGCTCTCTTTCTTCCTTTTCCTTCCTTATGTCACTGGCTTCTTCATTAAACCCTCCAACAACCCCAAAGTATTTTGTTGGTGGTGCCTATCTAAACTTCCTTTCATTTGAATTCACAGAGCTGTCACTGCTTGAACATCCAGACTCCTTCGTACGTTACAAAATAAAGCCAAGCAAATAGTGACTCATGGGATTGGAGTAGTTTAACAAAAAGTGATTCCAGTCCCATAGGTTGTGCTACGAGCCATGCTTTGAAGACTAATTTTCCAGCTCCATCTGCCCCTCTGCTACTCAGATCACCTTCTTGGGATTCTGGGGAAATTGTGCAGAAAAACACAGACATAAAGGCAAAATTGGTTCCGCTGATTTGACATGCTTGGTAAGATGTTAGAAACATGCATGTATTACTATGTCATTCCTCCACTGGTATTAATGATTTCTATTTAGCCTGTTTCCTAATAGACTGGTTTAATACAGACACATGTCTGCTGTGCCACAATCCATATCTGCATATATAGAAACTGATTGGATAGTGCTTATGCCAAAAGACCTTTAAAAATAAACAACAACAACAACCTATGAGATCTCTCAAAGTGGGGATTTAGCCTTTCCAGCAAATGCTGTAGGAGTGATGTTTCTCTTGATGAGACTTTACTCACCAAGTCCACAAGAAAAGGAATGTAAAGAGAGAATAGAAGGCAGCAGAAAACTTTGAGACTTAAAACTAATGTGCACCACTACTTTCTGTCCTCATTACAAAGAGCCCCACAGATGCTTGAGGCTGGCATTATTAGGAATGGTGAGTGAAACTCTGTGAATTCATGTAGAAGCCTTTCCAGTCACAAGATATTTTTATGTACATAGGAGACACTGATCTGTAATCAGTCATTATCAGTCATTATCAGTGGACTGGACTGCTATAAATTTAACACAGGAGATTTCATACAGATATGGCCACTTCGAACCTACATTCATGAAACAATTCATTTCTTCTCATCGCTTTGTCACTTCCTAGAGATGCATCCATGAGACTAATGAGAGAATTACAGGGATTGTTTGCATTCGTTGTGGTGACATTCTCCAGACACAAGAATACATGCAAGTATAATAACACCTCTTAGAAATATTTCCATTTGGAGAGAAATATTTCCATTTAAACTACTTGTTCCTGATTTGAGGAAGATGCACAGTGAGAAAATTTAGGAATCCCTTTTCTAGATTTGCAGAAGATCTTTTATGCTAAGGGCCAAATATAATTTCAGACAAGATTTTTGGGCGAGGACGAATTCCAGTGGAGGTTGCTTAAAAGCAAAAATGGGTGGGTGGGTGGGTCAACATACCAAAAATGCCAACGTATTTCAGCTTAAAGCTGCTTCTGCCAGTAACTAATCTGGGAAAGGAATGTCAATCCTTTAAAAGAAGAAAAACTGCATAAGACACCACCAATAATTGGTGGTTGAAGACTGGGAACCCAAGAAGGCTAGACTCGTCCTCTGTTTTTGATGTTTTACACTCCATTTTAATTGAATCCTGTCTCTGCTGCCATGATGCCAAAATTCAGTAGTGTGGTAGCAGGAGGATCCCCCACCCCCAAATTCTCCACTACTGCTGGAGGACCTTATTACTTTGCAATATTGTTAAGTGCCATAAAGCATCTTTGACCTTTGATGATCCTATGAATGAAAGCCCTCCAAACTCTCACGTCCATGGCAGCTCATCCAAATTCAAGTCTGCGGCTTCCCTGATAGAGTCAATCCATCTCAATGGAGTCAATACATCTCATATTTGGTCTTCCCTTTTGTTTGCTGCCTTTGACTTTCCCTAAAATTAATGTCTTTTCTAGTAAGTCTTCCCTTCTCATAATGTGTCTGAAATACGTCAGCCTCAGTTTTGTCAGTTTTGTTTCTAGGCAAAGTTCTGATTTGATTTAATCTAGGACTCATTTGTTTTTCTGTTGGTCCAACGTATTTGTAAAGCATTTCTCCAGCACCATGTTTTGGATGCATCAATTTTATTTCTGTCAGCTTCATTGACCAGTTTTCACACCCATAGACTGCAATTGGGAATACAATAATTTGGAGGATCTTGACCTTGGTCTCCAGCAAAATTTCCTTACAATTGATTATCTTTTGTGGTTCCTTCATTGCTGTTCCTCTGAGTCTCAGTCTTCTTTAAATTCCTTGGCTGTAGTCTTCCTTTGAACTGATGACTGAGCCAAAGTATGTAAATTCTTTCACAAAATCAATTTCTTCATAATTAACAATAAAACACTTTGCACAGCTTCTAAACTATAAGCCATGCACAAAATATATGAATAACTTCCATGTCCATCATTTCACAAATTGTAGAATTTATGTTCTTCTTACCAATAAACTTTGTTTTACTTTTAAAACACAGGTGATACTGCAACCAACCATTTCACCATCAATGCCAGTGATGAAGCTTATTGCAAAGCAAGTTCTCTTGAACTCTGCAAGACAAATTTCATCTTTGACTGATTACATCTGCAGCAGCAGATCCAATTCTTGATATGTAATGTGCTAAATAGATTCATGAGAGTTGCTGAACTTTCTTCTTGAGTGCAACTTCTCCCTTTTCCAATCTGAACCCTCATTTGGATTTTGATTCTGGAGAAGTGAGAAGGGAGTCCAGCTGGGTAAAAATGTATGTATTTTAAATATGTCTAACCTACCTTTCTGAGTGTGCTTCCCTTGTACATTATCTAACAATATTATCAAAACACACATGTACAAGTTACAGGTAAACACACCAGCAGCAGAACCAAGATCTTTTTAAGCATCAAATGCAGACTGGAATTAATGTGACTTTAGCCTTGTATGTTTTTAAGGCCAGCATGATGAAGCTGCATATATATCCCTGGGGAGAATATTCCAAAGGTGTTGGGCCAATAATAAGAAGCCTATACTGAGTCATCTCCAATGTAACGGCTCTTATTGGTTGTCTAGACACAGGGGCCCTGATGCTGTTTTTAAGTCTTGTGACAGTTCATAAGTCTTGGGAAGGCTCTTAGTGTAGGCACTCCTTCAGATAATATAGTTTCAATCCATCCATTTCATCAGCTCTCGGTATGAATATTGTTGCTCTTGATGTGGATTAAAATTTACATTTGTATTCATAATAAGAGTCATTACTTAGCAGCAATAACTAGAATATTTTGATAGCTTTGTTATTGTTGTCATCATTAATAATATTTATTTCATTATTTTAAATATTCCCATATCTTTTTTATACTATACAACTGTCCCAAGTCAGCTTGTACAAGGAAATCATCATAAAACATATACAAAAATAATCACTGCAAACTAGTACCATCTGTGTTCTGAGTGTGTTGCCTCTGAAATCTGGAGTTGCTACTTAATTACAGCACCTAAAGGTTGTGATATCAAAGACTGACTAAAAAACCAAATCGGATGTGCACCCCAATCAATGGAAATATTCATTTGAATGAGCCACTTTGAAGTTTGATCACAATCACAAAGCCTTTGTCCTGTAAGGGGGTGGAAGTCCTTTGCCAGTTGACAGGCACAGCATATTCCTTTCGCTTCCTTTTCTGCTTCACTTGCCCAGAGGAATCAGAACATGGCATTAGGTATAATTCTCCGAGTCACTCATCTGAAAGGAAGACCTGAGTGAATAGGGGAAGTCATCTGAAAGCTTTTACAAGAGCTCTGGGCTGAAAATGCCCCTTTTCTTGAGGACATTTTCACAGAATGACTTGCTCTTCCAGTATTTAAAAAAGTGCAAATTGCTTAATGGGAATGAGAGAGCATTTTAAGTGTTCCTGGAGAGAACTCTTGGAACTATGCAGAGGACACAGCTGACTAAACAGAAGGCCTTCTGCCTGCTTTCTAAGGATTGGTTCATTGCAGGCCCGGCTTCATTTCTACCCTCCTTCCTGACTTTTTGGTCAATTAATATGGCTGTGCCTGGGCTTGCAGACCAGCCGGTTTGGGCACAAAATGCCATTCTGCTCATAGGCCTGTTTTTGCCTAGATCTCAGCTGTGGACAAAGTTTCAGGCTGCATCTGTATAGAAAGAAAGCATTAGGATCTCCAAGCAGCTTAAATACACAGATAATAAAGCTGTGTGCTCCTTTTGTAATTCAGAAGGTTTGTAGACCTTGCAGAATGCGAGGTTGCTAAGAAATTCATTCTGAGTGGGATGATTTGCTACAGGTAAGAAAATTCAAGCCCAGTCTGAATTCATAGAACTGGCTCAGAAAACCACTCAGAATTTGTATATGTGTGTGTGCGCATATACACACATACACCATGGATGGCTTAGAACAGATTTGATTGGAGTGTTGAAAATGGCGAGCATCTTAGAAAGAGATTGCCAACAGCCTATTTTTATTTATAGAGTAAGACTTTAATGAACAAGACTGAATTGGTCTTTGCTGTTCTGTAGTTATTTTTCATTGCTGCTAATGTTTATATTTATATATATTTAAAATACTAGCTTGAAATTATTAATTTATTACATTTGCAGTATGTTGTGCTTTTAGTTTTAACTCAGTTTGATGACCTTTTCATTGCATAGAGAAGTGACTAATACTGTAATAAATAATATATTGCAGACATCAGATAATCAGCCTTCCTTCTACATTTAGACTGAGCTATGACCTTTGGAAGGAGAAGTCCATGCACAGATTTTCCCACACCTTCCAGACATAGTGGAAAGCTTTGTGGTAACTTCAGAAAAGGACAAGGAGGAAGGAAAGGTGAAGTGGAGAAGAGCAGAGAAATTGTAGATCCACCAAATTCATAAGCCGCTCTGTTTCTGCCTCCAGAAACATGAGCAAACTAGGTAGGATCAAAAGCGTGCTGAACTCAAAATAGCCAGAAGAAAACATATCCATCATTCTGTCCACCCTGTGTGGATCTTCCTACCAGGCTTTGGATGCATGGAGGGATCCAAAACCAGTACCTTCCGTTGGCGGAGCATCTGTTCTCTGAGACTGTGTTCCTAATAATAATAATAATTTTATCTCTGCATTATGCAATAGTCAAAACTTTCTGGGAAATTTACAACAGCACAGAAAATATAATATAATAAATATGCAGTATGAAATACAGAAAACAGTAAAAACATCATGCAAATTGCAGAACAAAAATTGTTCATTCTGTTAGCACCATGAGCTTTCCATGGGAAGTACTGAAAAACATCTACTTCATACTGACCCCCAAACTCTGGTTGGGCTGGACATGTTGTGGTAGCTTTCAAAGTGTATAATTTCAGTAAGGGAAGGAAGGAAATAAATAGATAAAATTAATTGTTCTATTTCAGCACCGTTAAGACTGCCAGCAATTTTGGTATGTGGTTGCTGTGACAAGGTGACCCAGCACAAAATGTTTTGAGTAAATTGACTCTAGCAGGTAAGCATGCCACTAAAGCCACACCAAAACTGTTACTATGTGAACGGACTGCTGCAACTGGTCAATCCATGTTCCTGAAAGCCAGAAAAAACCACTTGTGGAATGGGGCTTCTTGTGTCCTCTCTGCAGAACCCTGAATATGATCCACATCTTCTCTGGAGGCTTCCATAGCAGAGTATGCAGGGGAGAGGTCAAGATACAGCATTCCCATTCCAAAGCTGCGAGGTTCCACCTGTTCGGCCATGTTGCTGGATCCAACCCTTTATAACATTCAAGCTTAACTTCTTTATATTTTAGCTAAAGACTTGAAAACAATCTTAGAGGAGTACTCCCATAAGCATAATCTGTGATGTGATTACAGAACGAGTAATGCAGGTCATTAATTTCCAGAGCAAGACTTATTTGACTTTTGACTTGATCTGTCAGGTGAGCCAGCACAGTGTGATTACAGCTGTGCTCATTCTCCACTTCAAGAGCTATAATATATTTTGATAATACATCTGAGAAATTGATCACTACCCATAGAAAACTTCATTCAGGTAGAACATAGTGACTATCTTTGATCAGTAGGGGTGGTAATTGTTGTTCTTATCACTGTTGTTATAGCACCAACAATGCACAGGTTCTTTGACAATGAGCAAAAGCAGTTCTGAAGAACTTACAGCAACCCAAAATTTGACACTGGGGAAAAAAGAGAGACAGACAAGAAGAAAATTGAGGCAGTGATAAATATGGGGGAAAGGTGCACTTACTTTCAATTATGTGTGCTTATGTAGCTACTAAAGTCGCAAACATATACCCACTGACATACCCACTGTCTTCTAAGCAGATATGTATAGGATTTTGCTGTAAGGCTGAACTTACATGCATTCTTACCTGGGAGTAAGTCCTATTGAGCACAGTATGACCTATGTTTGAGTAACGATTACAAAGGATTAAATTGTAAGGGATTTTGCCAATGGCTGCACAGAATAAATGAATTTTGAGAAGGCAACTTAAGTCCATGTTCCTAAACCTGTTGACTAAATAAATAAATAGATCTCCTCGCTGGGAGAAGCACTCTACTCTCCCACACAAATGTTCTGCATGAGTTCTGATTGAAATATTTTATGGGAGTAGTAATAATAATAATTTTAAAATGAATGATTGCAAAACTGGTAACTTGTTCAGCGTTTTCACAATGACAGGACAAATGTACAATCAGTCTTTTTCCATCAAGGAGAAAGCTATAATTTGTGGTCAATGTAACCATAAGGCAACTCTGCTGAAGCTAAGTTTAGCCATTAATGCTAAATTTCAATGTTTTCTGTTGTCTGGGCTATGTAGCAAATTGTCCACTGAAGGTACATTAGACAACAGTATGATAGACTGAATTTTATAGATGTTGCCTTTTTCTGTTGAAGGAAACAAACAAATGACCTCTTCACCTTTACTATTTCTCTGCCACAAACTATGTTTCTTTAACATTTTTAGGTTCTTGCATCAATGTGTCAACCTGTGATATTTCAACAGTCCCAGGGGAGCAGTAAAGTATACACAAACTTCTGTGTAGAGAATCAAAGGCTGCAGTAATGCAGCTGCTTTCTTGTAGAAAAGTTTCTATTAGAGCTGGATTTCATCTTTATAACCCCAAATATCACCTTTAGTAAGCTAAGCATGCCTGATGCCACAATGCAAGCCAGTTGCTCATTGCTTTTCAGTGTAGGAAAAGAGGACCAGGCTAGACTCTCTAAATAAAACATTAATGCCTTCCATACCTGCTTGAACTTGAAAGGATCATGAGACTATGCTCCAAGATTTGCTGTCAAACAAAGGAGGTGGGAAGACACTTGGGTAATGGTCGACAACTTAGCATAGTTTCAGTCAAAATTCCCATCCGTCCTAGCCAATATAGCTAATGTGAGGAAAGAGTTATAGGACAAAGCATCTGAAAGGTGGCAATTTGTTTGGTCATGCATTAGGGATTGGGCCTTTCTGGCAACCAAGGTTATGGAACGTTCTTTGCACAGGTTCACCTGGGACCATCTTTGTGGTCTTTTCAGTATTGGGTAAGGACTGCTCTGTTGACCAAGTATATTTAAATAGCTCATGCTTCTTAACTGGGGGCTCTCCATTTTAAAATCTGCACATTTATTGATTTAATTTCTATATTTTTAAACCACCCAATAGCCTAAGTTCTTTTGATGGTTTACAATATATTGTAGACATGGACCACAAAAATGAAAACAGCAGTTGCAACAACATAAAAACAGTGCAGAACAGAATGAAGATAAAGACAGCAGCAAAGAACAGAGCTGTTTTAACATCATAAAACCAACGTCAACCAGGAGCAAAATAGCATGCTAAAAGCCGTTTTACAAATTCTTGTTCTCTTGATTTGTATCTGTGTCATATCAAGGCACATCTTGGCAGTTGGAATCTGGAATCATATTGTGGGCAATGATGTTATGCATTGCCATGTTTTGACCTTTTTCTGATTGCTTCTTTCACATGGCCTGCCTGTGTACTGTATGTATCATGTGATACTTGCCCTCACAATCAATGGCATGAAGATGGATTCTACAGAGTCCTCCTCCTCTTCTTCCTCTTCCTCCCAGACTCAGAGCCATGGCAGAGATGGCAAAGCTAAGGAGACTGCTTCAGGTAAGGTCTTGGGCATCTAGGTGCCAGGATGTCTGTGTTTTATTTTGCAAGTGTGTGCATGTGGGTGTTCATTTGCATCTTTACTGTGCATGCTCTGAGGTTTGCATTCAATTCTGAATGTAATAGTGAATTTATATTCACTAATTGAGGTTTACAACAAAAGTGAGCATTTTGAATGGATGAGTCTCAGCCAACAAGCCATCTGACTGCATAATTTGGCAGAATCAGTAATTAGCATCCTGAGCTTGTAGAAAATTATACACTGGCAAGGATAATTTCTCAGAGGATGTTGATGGCTGACCCTCATCTTACAAACGGGACAAGTCAAAAATAAAAACCAAGGCAAAATTGGCAGGTTTCTCCCAATGATTAAATGAGATTGAAACATTTCTTTTCATGATATAAAGGACTAGCACAGATGAGACGCCAGGCTTTCTAATTTTCCATGTCTAACTGAGCTTACTAAATTCCATTAGGTCTGCTAGGAATTTTTATCTAAGTGAACAAAAAAAGGAGGAGGGGAGCTTGGAGCAAGTAGGATATGAAATGAAACGTGGGCTTTAATTACCACTGGAAAAAAGAGCACCTTTGGAAGAAGAAAATACTAGCTTTGATATCAATATTAGCATCAATACTAGCATTTCTCCCTCCCTCCCTCTCTCCCTCCCTCCCTCTCTCTCTCTCTCTCTCGCTTGTGTGTGTGTGTATGTGTTGGGGATGGGGAAAATAAATAAACTTCAGAAAAGACATCAGATGTTTGGGGTCCATGTCAATTTGCTTGTGGGAGCTTTCTAAATTTCAAGAAAGCATACAGGGAATGATCCGGAAAAAATACAGAAAATGAGATGGCTACTCAGTCTTCATGAGGAGAAGGGGAACAGATTAAGATACCCAAACATGATTTTGAGGGAAGGGAAGACAAGTGTGGCTGTGCTATTGAGCTTTGCTTCCAGGACATTGGCCCATAATTCCTTAACTTTAGTCCCCCGAGGTCATGGAACTAAAACGCTCATCATCCCCAGTCATTGGCCATAGTGTCTGCATATAATGGGAACTGTAGCCCAACAACATATTGGTATCTTCAGCTGGAAAAGAGTACCACAGGCATTGAACTTGTTCTTCTACTGCCCTCTACCTCCTCTGATTTACTGTAGTTTCCAAGTTATGTCAAGCATTTGCGCTGAGGATATAGAGCTGCAGTTTTTTCCACTAGCTTTTGCAGGTACTAAAAGTCACTCAGCAAAGAAAATGTATGTTAATTATAGCATGCAGTAGACCAGAACAGCACTCAGAGTACAGTACAGCTGAGTGTGTGTTTAGGGTATGAATTGTGTATGTTCCAGATAGAACAATCAAATCTTTCTTTATGCATATAATGTGCAGTCGCCTATCTTGTGCTTTTTTTCCTTGTCTTTCTTTCTTGTCCTTGTTAAATTCCAAACAAATAAGGAACAGAAATAGCTAATTGTATATGAAAGCAATGCATTTCAAAAGCCCAGGCTTTTACTTTGTGAAATTTACTGGGCACCATTTGGATTTTGAAAATGGGTTAAAGGATAACATGAAGTGGGGAGGGGAAGGTTAATTGTTCCAAGGGAAAGGAAGCAAAATGTCCAATTTTCACTTTCCATTTTGTCCTTGGATGCATACTCTGGGAACTGGACCATACAATTATTATTTTTCAAGTGCAACAGTGATGTCTGTGCATACAATAGATCTAGGGTATCTCTTAAAAATACTTACGCATTTTTAGAAAGCAAAATAGCAAGAATATTGGGATGCCCATATGGTGCAGTACTTATACATTCCTGGATGGCCTTTGCACTGAAACTTGACCTGGCCTCATGCAAATTTTATTTTAACTATACAGTGTCCATTGTTCTCCCAACTCCAATATCTTCAGGTCATGAGGAACCCTAGAATGTTTTAATGAAATACTACAAGAAGATGAATGTTCATATTCTCAATACTTTAAAACACTTTAAAAAATTTCTTAACATTTATTTATTTTACAACTGTACAAAATGTGTCCATCTGTCCATTAGAACCCTGTGTCACATCTTTCCATGGAAGGGTGTCTGAGAGCCTCCACAGCAAAGATCTGACAGACTTTATATTCTCCAGGAGTCCAGCATTGATCATTCATCCTTGAAGCATAAGTTGCTTTTAGCACATGGTTTGTGAGGATAGAAGGGGAGAGGAAGGCTAGTCTGAATAGAAGATCTTCCACTAAAGGATACAGCTGGGCATGACACAGCAGCTCTCATGGAGGCATATTCCACAAAAAGAGGATAATAGTAAAATTTGCATATTCAAGTGCAAAACAATTGCTGTAAACATTTGTAAAATGCACAAAAATGTTTTAGTCAATGGGGGTAGGCATCCAGCAATGTATATTGTTACTTATGAGCTCTTGTAAATTGCCAGAGAGCTTTGACTGTTGGGCAGTACAGAAATGAAATGAAATGAATGAATGAAACTATATTTGAAAAACGTGCACAAAATGCACCCGGATTAAACCTATTCTAAAGAGGGGAAAGAACCAGAATGGAATGGACTTGAGGGTGGAAAAGGAGAAAACCAGTAGAAAAGCACTTACAGGTCCACCCATCCCTAATGCAATGCAGGTCCAAGAACAATCAAAGTGAAGCTCCTGGGCTAGCAAGGTGTGATGGTGAGAATGTTGGCCTGGACCTGGGAGATCCAGGTTTTAGCCCCACTTGGCCATGGAGCTCACTGAGAGGGTCCCACTGGGCTCACTCTCAACCTAACCTGCCTCACAGGGTGATTTTAGTGAGGACGAAATGGAGCTAGGTAAGCTGTCTTGGTTTTTCACATATGGGAAAAAAGATAAGAGTATATGAAGAATGGAACAACGATGACATAATGGTCAGGAGGAGCTGTTATTTCCCTGTTCCTTATGCATAGCTGAATGCACAGACAGAATACAGTGTCCTGAAAGATGGATTGCACCATGATTTTCTTTTCTCTTCTAGGATTTCTGAAAATGTGCACTGAAAGGTTAAATTATGTGCCTGGAGTGACTAAATGTAGCCAATTCATGCATTTGAAAGTTCTCAGGAATAGCATCATTGGATGCAGTGATTCTTCCCCCTGCAATCAAAGGTCCAAGTCATCATTACCATCATAGATTTTTTAGAGTACACAAAGTGAATAATTTGAGCAAATACCATCATTTTGACATATACTGGCAAAACAGTATTAAAATGTAATTATTTTTATTAAAAATTAACTATAGAAATGTGAGCATACTTTAGGTTTGCTCTTTTGTCATATTACAAATATGACAAAACAACCAACTCATATTTGTGACTAAGTTAACGCAGATGAATATAAGCATCTACTGTATATTGTACACAATCATTCCCCTTCATTTATACCATAATAGAAATTCATTCATTTTACAAGTGAATGGTTTCCTGGTTATAATTAGGAGTGGGAAGATCAATCTCTGTATAGTCCATATTGCTTTTACATTGTTGCAATTCATTTCTGCATCAATGTTATACAGTGCCAAAAATTCACATTCAAGCACATTTTATTCAAACTATGCATTCCAGATATATTGTACATCAAAAGTTGCATTTAAAAATAATTTTTATTTCAAAATATGTATTAAAGATGCATTTTGATACTTTTTAAAGCTGAGAACTACACTCCAATATTTGAAAGTCAGATTATGGCTCTGCTTAGATTTGTGCATTTTTCCTGTAGTTTTTGGATCCGGTTGTACAGAATTTGCACATTGATTTCCTCAAGCCTTTCATAGTGTCCCATGTCACTGTTTCCCTTTCACCATTATTCATATCTGTGACTAGTAGGACTCTGCAAAAGGGAAAACAAAACAAAAACAAAAATACACACACAGCTACAATGCTTCAACTTAGAAAATATCTCCATGGCTTTGATAGCTGGCTGCCTTTGCACAAAGGCCTGTATTGACATCACCTCATTTGTAGAAGGCCCAGATGCCATCTCCATTGACTAGATCAGGAATATCAATAAACACCTATTCTAAATATATTACTTTCAAAATGCTCAGGCTTGTTATTAGCAAAAACATGAATGCCAAAGAAAACAAACAAGCAAATAAAAAGCAACAACAGAATACGCCAAGAAGAAAGTGAGAAAGAGATGCTGGAAGGAAAAAAAGTCACAAAAGAGTGCAAGGAGGGGAAAAAAGGCCATATAAAACATATCCATGCACAATTGTCATTTAGATCACCCTTAAGAAAGAATATGAGGGAATGAATGATTTAATACTGGCTGTTCCAATACATAATTGTTGTATTGTTGAATTCAGTTTAATGTAAGTTGTTCTGAGATGCTAGTGGTGGATAGGTTAGAAAAGCTTTTGATAAATAAATAATGTTAATATGTGCAGTCCATGTAATTCACTACTGAAAGTACGCTCAAATGTAACAAAGACATAATAAAGTCATTCTGGAATACTCTTCAATATTTTTAATTCCTGAACCTAATAAAGAGTTGACAGATCTAGGGTCTTATACAGGATAATAAAAAAATATGGTATAGATCACAAATGACAGGGGACATTATAGAGGTGTATTATGTAGCAAATCAAGTTGGGCATATACCAGATATTATATCAGAACCCAATGAGATAATATGATTAAATTTTTCACAACCAGGATTCTTGACAGATTTTTTAAAATGATAACAAAAATATTACTTAAAAGGTAGAAAATCCTTTCCTTAAAAATAAATTATAAATTTGGAATAAGTATAAGGAAAAGTTCATGTCATCAGTCTCACCAGTTACTGAATTAGAAGGGTTTCCATCAAATTTGAGGAAAAAATGGGGAAAATATTAAAGGATAAACAAATTTGGGAAAGATAAGAACAGTATTGGGGAAAGAAAAATAATTTTGTTTAATGTAATCCA
Source organism: Varanus komodoensis (assembly GCF_004798865.1). Lineage (NCBI taxonomy): Eukaryota > Metazoa > Chordata > Lepidosauria > Squamata > Varanidae > Varanus > Varanus komodoensis. The sequence continues at coordinate 5,621,955 of NW_025335761.1, forward strand.
ATTAGAATGTTGAACTAGAGGTGGATGTAGAAATTATTTTAAATTTGAAGATAGGATTGTACAAAAGGAAAAATGAGATAATATGTGGATGAAAGGGATACTAAGCAAAATCTGTAAGATATTATTAGAAGATGAAGATCAATATTATTCAATTAATGCAACATGGGAAATAAATCTGAAATTGGGAAAATATTTGGGCTAAGAAGATATTAAAATGTATGTCAGTAAGAATAAAGAAGGTTTTTTAAAAATAAATTATTATGGAAATGTGAATGTGAGTATATAATGAAGTTTTGGAAAGAAGTTTTTAAAGCAAGTAGTAATATACTCAGTTTAAATATTGAAATATGTCCTGAGATCACATTACTTTCAATATTTGATTAGAAACAATGTAGCTGGAATAATAAAGAATTTATAACAAATTTGACAACAGCTGTGAGATCAATCATAGCAAAGACTTGGAAACTAAAATATGATTATCACTTGTGTTATTGGTATAGAGAAGTCTGAAATATAGCTAATGATAAATTAACTTGTGATATTAAACTGAGAAAAGGGTATATAAAGAAAAATATTTTTAAGGAGGTTTGGGGTTCATTTATTGAATATGTGTTTTAAAAAGTGAAAAGATTTGAACCTTCACAAGAGTCTTGCAATTTTGGAAGGGGGATGAAGATTCTTGAAATAATTTCTGAATACTTTTTCAACATACATCCCATGGTCCTGGTTGTGGGGTACACAATCTTTTATGATTTATTTCAATTGTATGTTAACTGTTGTATGTTTTTCATTTACTTGCTTTTCTTTTAATTGTATTTTACAATACACTCTACCTTTTTCCACTCTTCTCTGAAATTCTTAACTTCTACTTTACTGCTCTCCAAAGGACCTTTATAAGCAATTCTTGTAGGCTTAGGTTTCTGTAAATATTCAATTCCTCAAGCAGTGTAGGAAGTTCTGAATGGCCTGTATATAAATTCATCTCTGATGGCCTGTATATAAATTCCAACAAACGTTGTAGCTGAATATATTGCCATTGGCACTAGATGGTAACTGATATCTAAAGTACAACTGTGAAAAAGGTAAAATTGACTGATTTATGTAACGACTTCTACTGTCAGTCCAAGGACTATTTCTCTACTTTCAAGGCAAGTTTTTCCTTAGTTAATGTAGAATCAAACAGCAGACAACAGCACATGGCATGCCATGTTTCTCTCACTGCTGAAATAAATAGTAAAGCCATTCTTTTCTTTTTAATATAACTAGATCATAATACCAGAGATGTCAGCAATCTGCAGCCATCATAGACCCTACCATGGGGCTAAGGCCTGGAAATTTACAGACAGAGACGAGGGGCTTTGTATGAGTGGAGCCTTCAAGTCCACCCTCCATCTCTCATTGATTTTGGAAAATTGACTATGCTTTCCAGTGTTTGTGTTGCATGAACTCTCTCTTTCTCTATTATCACAGCTAGATAAGCTTTCTCATGAAATCTACAGCTATAGGAGAAGTGCTTGTTGAACACTATGCAACCCTGAGAACTGGGCAGTTCACTCTTTCGTGCAGAAAGGCACTGAAAAAGTGGAGAATTCCATTGCAAAATTCAGTTTGAAAGATAACTGAGTTTTGGTTCACTGACTCAAAAGTGTGAAATTAGGATGAAAGAATTTCTCTAATTTCTTCTAAAAATAGATGTGTAGTTTTCACTCTCAAGACTTCAACATAACACTGAAGTACTGTAGAAGCTGGAATTCCTTTCCAGATCTCATACTTGAACTCTCAAATTTCAGAACATCTGTTTTGCAACCATTCATTAGGATGAGGCCATGTTCTGAGTCAGACCATCAATTTACGTAGCTTTCAACTGGCAGTGGCATTCCAGGAACTCAAAAAGAAGTAGAAATGTTTGAGTTCACCTAATTCTCTGAACTTCAAAGCTCAATTCAGCTCATGCTCATTTGTGGGAATTCATCCCTGCCTCTCCGCATTCATGCTGTAGCTAGGCACGGTACGCTCAGCCAATAGTATTGTAATTTACCAGCCAATAGTATTGCAACTTACTCAGCTAATAGCATTGTACTTCACCTGTGTAACCATATAAGGCTTGTGACCATATATAGCAATAAGTACGCTTCCTGTTTCCTGCGCCTGCGCATAAGCAATCAGTAAGCATTTTGAATCTTGCACTTGCGCACAATCAACTAGGGTGTTCACTGCTTTACTCGATGGCTATTGGATTACGCAAGTATAAATGTATCAATCTGTGAAATAATAAAAAGGGCTGCTTGTGTTGACGCAGAAGATTTTTCTGCGAAGATCTTCTTTGTTCTCCCGAACAACCAACCAAGCATGCTTTAAAACTTAAAAAAAAAAAAAAAAATTAAGGTATACAGAACTTTAGCTACAACAGCTGGTATATCAGCGGTGGATATCCCTCTCCCTTTTGTCTGCTTATACAGCACAGATTTGAAGGTGAGGTGTGCTCTGTCCACAATAGCTTGACCTGTGGAATTAAAAGGAATACCATGAGATAA